>NC_089868.1:25550427-25870427 GCF_036373705.1 Amia ocellicauda | reverse complement strand
TCTTCTTATTATTTTATTATTATTTCTTTTGGGGGCGGGGGTTTAATGGGACTACTCAAAGTGAATTACAGCCCAGTCTCTGGGGAGCATTGTTCTTCACCGGAGAGGTAACATTTTTTATTTGCCATTTAAGAACAAGTTAGTGCAGGATGGCAATTACTGGCTTTTTAAAATTAAATATTCTCGCCAATCGAGTTACTTTTATTACCCACCTCCTTGGCTCTGGACGGTATGTTGTTTGGACACGAGCCATTTTTGCGTAGTGTTCAGCATCCGTGCCCTCGCTGTGAGATACATCGTGGGCAGATTTTGATCAAGGACGCGGAGATAAACTCACCAAACCCTGACACCCCGAGCGTGTGAGAGCAGAGGCTATATTTGAGATTGGTCACGATTATATACAACGACTACAACAACAGCCACGGCAGCATGCGTCTCTGCTGACGTTTCTCTTTTAGCTCCCATTGTTTGTGCATTGTGATTTAATGCACCGTGTGAGATCCACACACATCATCTGGATTCCGACGCCTCGATCAGACGGCCTCACGGCATCGCAGCGCGAGAAAGTCTTGTTTGTTCTTTTGATTTCCATGAGAAACATTTGCAGACATGGCACATTAAAATAAAGCTCTGTTTTAAAGTAGTAAATCAGGCTACAGTGCTGCTGAAATCATTTAACAACGCACACAATTGGCAGCAACGCAGATTGAGGAATCGTGGGGCAGCTTGAGGCCGTCTCAGTGCGTATGGGACCCCTTCCCCGTGTGTGGCCAACGTCAGACAGCACTCAGCAGAGGCCTGTGTTTATTCTCATCGTAAATGAACGCCAAAATTCAGGGAAAGGATTACCTCCACGATCTTCGCCGAACCCATGAGAAGCGACATACCTCTCGTAGACACACAAGAATGTGGGATCAAATAAACACTCTGTGCGAGTCATGTGTGGGGATGGTCTGATGGTCTATCCGTCTCGGACATCTAAGAAACCACGGCTGCACGGAGGCGGAGAGCAGAGGGGTACAGTGCCGAGCCTCTCGTTGTGTTTAAACAAACGAATACAGGAAATCAGAATAACAGAATCTACTTCTATCCAGAGCTGTATTTATACGACAGGATTGTGCATGAAAAGAAGACGATTCATCTCCTCTCAAGACTCACTGTAGACAAATCTAAACACCACTCCTCTTGTTGTGTGTGGGGCATCTCTTTACAAAACCAGAGGGACTTTTAAGACTCATTTTAATTTCTCTTTCCAGTAAAATGTCTTTGGAGCTATAGACTCTGATAATCCTCTGGGGAATGCACAATAAAGCAGGCATTCAATGTCTCCATCTTTTAATAATCAATTTTGTTTTACGGTACACAAAAAAAAGCATCAGACACAAGAACTCCTGATTTGCATAAGCAGTGGCACAGGGACTTTGAGCTCCGGTGCCTGACTTATCAAAAGTGGGATTAGCCGAGCGTCTCCCGCTAATGCATCAGGAGGCAAATTGCTCCGAGGGAGACCACGGAGTACAGCACGTCTTTAAGAAATCGCACACCCCAGCTTTCTCATAACAGATCAAACGGAAAGGGCTCCTGTGTGACTCATGGCACGCAGGGCAGGGCAGGGGCTAAGAGGTGCCAACAGACACGCTCTGAGGATCACCTTTCCTCCTGTTGGGCGTTGTGTCTTAATATTCCTGTCTTGGGCTACTTAAAAAATATATCTAATAATGTCTCTCTTTCTACCTCTCCTCCCTCCTCGCGATCAGCAGCTGTGTGTGCCAAAACCACAACACAGCCGGGTGACCCTGGGCTCTCTAGCGAAAAGACATTTATCCACAGGTATCGACTTTCAAAGGTGTTTTCGCTGGCTGGAGTCCACGGCAGGTACGCATTACGAGGATCAAAGAAGGGGTCGGGACGGCTCCTCAGCGCCGATTGGGAGGACTGAACCATTAAAGCCTGCTGCTCCGAAGGCAACGAGAGAGACGCTTCGGAGAAATGTTAATTACGACTACAGCTAACATCCATCCCTGTTTTACGCAGGTAAATCAGCGGGCTCTATTCCCTAAACCCCAGCACTTGATGATAAATCCTGTACAGCAGCAACCGAGCAGACTCCGATGGCGGTCTGTAGTTTAATGAGGCGCTTCTGTGCCAGAGAGATGCGCTAATAAGTCATATCAGGTTCCCCAAGTCGAAGCAGATCTGTGCCTTTACTGTGAGAGACCAACAGGGCAATTTGATCCAAAAGTAATATTCAGAATATTAAGTTTCCTTCGAGTTTTATAAGCTATTGTGTGACCTTTATCATTCTCTTTTGTTGTTTATGAAAGCTTTGATCATTATTTTCTAGGGTTACGGACTCTTTGAGCAACTTATTCTTTCAGTCGAAGCAGAAAAAATTATATATATATATATATATATATATATATATATATATATATATATATATAGATAGATATCTTTTTGAACGGTTAAGATTCAAAGTGAAATCAATTACAGGTTCACTGCAGCTATTGCTCAAGCACACAGCCGGCCAGAGCTTTTGTTTTTAATTAAAGCTGCAGATTTAAGGCTCCGGACAGGGCAGAGCTTTGACCTTCACCTCTCTTATCCTTGGGTCATTTCAAAGCAGCGGGACGTGTTATGAGTGACAGTGTGTGGCAACTTTTACACAAACACCTGTAAAGAAGAGGAAACATTCTTGTGTCGCCGAGAGCTGATAGTTGATAAAAGACTGAACTCATAACACTGTTTTCCTTGCTTTTCATCGAAAGGTATTTGTTTGTGAGGCGAGTCTTATCTACAGGGATATACTGCTTCCTGTTGGGGTTAACCTCTGGGGCCGGAACGAATCAAAGCAGATGCACATCCAGATAACTGTAATATAACGTGCAGCAGCACAGCGATCTTCGACGCAAAACCGAGCACCGGAAGACGACCCACACTTTCCCTTCTGAACACGCAGCTCTCGGGGTCTGAGCGTCCGTTGAATCCATTAATCGATGAACTCACCGCCATGTGGCAGGAGGACGTGCCGCAGATCAAGGCCAAGCGCGAGGTGATTGGCTGTCTCTCACACGGCAGGTCGTTCCCCTTCACGTCTGCTCCGATCACACCTGGAAGACCGAAGAACAGAAAGGGGTCCCTGTGCATTTCGCCGAACGCAATGTTTCGTCAAAACAAACTACAATTCATGGATGGCGTGTGTACTTGATTCGATTGTCGGTTGATCCTAAAACACCACCATGGCATGCCATTGTACTCTTATTTCTCTCCAGCACTTTAAAATAGAGCAAATCTACACCGCCAGAGCTCCTGTGGAAATAATTACTCCTGCTAATTTATTAGCACTTAAGGCCCCGTGTGTTTTAGGGGAAATGGACGCTCGTTTACTCTTTACTCGAGGACTGCAGTTTAATCAAACCCTGAAAAAAACAAGAGGGAAAAAAACCTGGTCTGACCTAAAATCAACGCACAATGATTAAATGCTTTGGCTGGGAAATAAAGAGAAAAGGCATTTTCAGAGAAAGGTCATTAGCGTGTCAGTTTATCAGGGCTCTGGCTTTGCTTATTAACTGGATCGTAGGAGCTCTTAATTGATCAGGCCCAGCCGACACTTAATACGGATAAGTACACAGATTCTGCAGCATCGGTACAAGGGCATCAGAGAACGGTTATTACTCTTATTATGCTTTCATTATTATTATATCCCTTAGCAGACGCTCGTAACATTGTTACACTATATCACTTTATTGTGACACACAATTACTCATTTATACAGCTGGCGTTTTAACTGGAGCATTCTGGGTAAAGTACCTTACTTAAGGGTACAGCAGCAGTGTCCCCCACCTGATCGAACCCCTGACCCTCCGCGCCCGAGTCCAGAGCCCCGACCGCTACAAATGTCTACTACTTCTCTGAACAAGTGTTTCCGTGCAGCGTGATCTACGACTCCCCCCTCGGCGAGCTTGGCAACCCGATCCTGTAAGTCCTGTCTGCCGTTGACCGTGACCGGAAACAGAAGCCGTAAAACCGTAAGCGCAAGAGAGAGAGCGAGAGGAAGAAAGGAAGGTGTTTAGCATCGGGGTCGCGCCCATACTTCATGGAGGACGACTCCGGTAAAAGTTCACCGGGTGTCACCTCTCTGATCCCTCGAGGCGCCGGCTTTATCCCGCGGCGATCTCTGGAGGTGAGCCGGAGCGTCTCCACACAGATGCCTCAGTGTTTCAGCACATAATCCATATAATCTTCCTGTCACTGGGGACGGGCGGTAATTCATTCCCAGCCTCCCCCACCCAGCCCAGTCAATCCCCCTCGGAGCGCCCCGGGTCACGGCGGCCCCTCTCTGCTGAGCCAGGCCGTTTCGGGCCCCGTCTGGAATTCGGGTTTCTAAGGTCAGTTCATCTTTTCTACACGTTTTTTTGGGTGGGATTCTTGTTTTCTTTAGGATAACTTGACCCCAAGACGACCCCAGATCGACAGGAATGCCGAACAGCATTTTCATACCCCGTCACTCTCGTCTATGACAATAGGCTGTTACCCAATACAGCCACAAAACAAACACACAAACTAAAGACATCCACTGTATTCAAGATCAACTGATAAAATATGAAAATAATTTCTTAGTAAACACTGTCACACCAGTACTTGATAATTAGTGCCTCACCACAAAGATTTAGTGATCGGTATTCAGACAGGAAAGCAAATTAATGATAGTTATCGACATGGTTAGTGCATACCACTACAACTGCATTTGCGGTGTGGACCCCCTGAGACCGAGGTACAAGGCCGGGGTCAACACCAAGATCCTTTTCTCACGCGTCACCTCCTACCATTTATAATAAACTTCCTGTGAAGAGGGTTTGAGTAGAAATCGTGTCTTACTAAGACACCGCACTCTTAACTCAAAGATTAAAGACGGCATATTTGTGGTTTCAGTCAGCGACAGATTGCAATATAGTATTTCATGTTCCCAGATGCCTTCGGTATGCATAACATTAGCCTTAATTGATTTTGTAATAACTGTCACTTAAGTAGCCTGGGATGGATGATCTGTGGGGAGTGGGGGGGGATTGTGGTATGCATTGTACCTTCGCCGGGTCTTTTGTAATTTGCCGGCAAAGGCATTGGTAACAGAAAAACATCTGCACCTGGCCTTTCTGTCTTTCTCTCTGTCTTTCTTTCTTTCTTATTCCGTTGGTTAAATCTGATTGTGCACACTGACCGCAGTGAGTTATATTACTTTGAGTGGTTAAAATAAAGCTGACTGAGTGATAAGTATTGAGCAGGGCACAGAAATGCTGCTCAGAAGATGTCCGTTAGCAATTTTACATGACAGTGAGTGCAGACTCTATTTAAAGGCTGTTTACTTTAAGTGAAGAAAAAAACAACTAAACCACATCTTCATTTCTAAGAGGTGGTCATTTATTCACTCGATGAGATCTGGCGTCTCACTTTCCCACACACTGAGCGCTGATGCCGAGCTGCGAATGCCTCCTGTAACTCGCCTAATTGCCCGTATCTCGGGGGCTCCTCAATCTTAGTATCATAATTAAGCCTCCAGTTTTAATTACTGTGCTACACCTGTTGCTTTAATTACAGCCCGTGCATCAAAGCCTCTATTCCCCGAGCTGTCAGAGCACGGTGTTATTTTTATTGAGTGTCGGTGAAGGGATGCAATGTTCTCGCCAACACGCGCATACTAATTATTTAATGCCAGTGTCGTGTGCATCACTATATACTTCTCTCTCGGGTCTGATGCTCGAGAAAAATAAGTTTCTTCTTCCTTTAGCGGGACATATAATGGAGGCTCAGACGGGTGAGGTGATTTGAATGCAGGAAAGATGTGCTGGGAATTTTACGTGCTGAAAGTTGACATGCCTTCTTTGCGGCTGTTACCAGCTTCACCCGGCCAGCGGGGCACTGCCAACACAGATGCAAAACACCGAGCTCTCCACATCTGCGCTGTGAAAAGGGACAGCACCTCACTGCTTCACAGCTTCCTCACAAACTGCCACACGGTCTCACGCTCGAGCCAAAGGACAGGACCTCTGCCCCCAGGCCGGAAGAGCCTGCTAAAGCTGTGGCCTTTAGACCAAGACACGCTTATTGACTCCCAGCCCCTTCGATTATAATTTGAGGGGAAGGTCATCTGTCACCGCGCCCTCGTACATGATGTGGCCAGAGAGCTGGAGGTTTGGGTTTCTGTGACGTCCCCGACTCCAGCGAATTCTTTTCAATTCACCGACAGAGACCGAACCCTGAGAAGATTCCAGCTCACAGACAGGAAGAGGAGACAAACCAACGGTGAACCCAAACCATGGACAAAATGCAACCACAGCAACGACACTTCTTTCGATCAGCCTGGCTCAGTTTTAATTCACTCCACCATGACATCTTTGTGCCGCGACCCTCGAAGGTGCATACAGTGATGACCAGGCATTCACCGGAGCCCGAGGCGGAGGGACGCGTCTCCTGGAGGACAGTTGGGAGGCTGTGGGACGCTAATGGGAGGTACTAAAAGCCCTGTGTTATTGGCCTCTTAGCTGGTAATGATGCCGGCGGACGGCTGATGACAGCTGCGCCCGACCCTGACAGCCGACAAAGGGTCCCGCCGCCGGTCCCCACAGAGGGGCTGTAAAAGCCCTTTATTGCCGGCAGAGAGGCCCTCTGCTATCAGCCAGTCCTGGGGGGTAAAAGGGTCAAGGAGTCTCATTTTTCATCCAAACCAATTACTGCTCCCCTCCCCCCAGGCCGGCTCATTCCTCGTCTCCCATTCAAGTGCACACTCGGAGGAATTCCTCCAGTGAACCCGATCTGAGACGGTCACCCCAGTGAATGGCTGGACTGAGGGAGGAAAAAAACAAGCTTTTGTTTCTATAAATAAAGTGAAAAAATGTGAAAGTCCTGCTTGGAATTCACATCTTGGTGGTTGAGCATTGTATGGATTTTGTTTTCTCTTTGTGTCGATTGAGCGTATGTGTGAGTGTGTGTGAGTGTGTGTGTGTGTGTGGTTGACCTGTTTCCTGTCTGTGGCACTGCGGGGGCTCCAGGCTAGCGCTGACCTTCTGTGTGGAGCGGTATGCAAATGAACGTCTCGCTGTATAAAGATCCAATTGTGGATCAAACCCCGCGACGGCTTAATTGGGTGTAATTGGGTTCACCAGTGACCGCTCCGTTGCCGTAAACACAGTCCGGAGCGTCAACCCCCGAGAGGGACTAATGTGCGGCCGTGGCTCCGGCACAAAGGACTGCGCATTCCTCAATTAAACCAAGCCGGTGGAGTCAGGGACCGTGGGCTGTGTGGGGGAGCCTTTGTGGGCTGGTGGTGCCCACTTTCAACTGGGCCAGAAGGAAGAAAGCACTGATTCACAAGGCAAGGCATGAGAATGAGTGTAGCAGGTTCTGGTATTATCACCACAGTAAAATAAAAAGGCTTAATAATCCCTTGTCAACAGAGAAATACATGATTTGTCATCAGTGTCATTTGATTTGTGTCTGTTCTGGCTTTCAACTGTCACAGGTCCACTCGGGCTCGGAAACATTAACGACTGCTGTGTCTCGCCTACTGTTGTCTTCAGCTCTCCAGACTTATTACATGTTTGTTGTTTTCTTAAATCAGCCATGACCCCCTCACGCACACACCCCCATCTGCTGCTTACTCACTCGCATCCCAGCTGGAGCCGAACGCAACACGATCGTATTAAAATACACTGCCATCAGCAGAGACTCATGCTGTACCGGCGCTTCTCCAACCAGAACACACCATCTCCCTTGTACTCCTGGTATCTGTCATCGAATCTGCATTTTAACCACCGTGGTTAAAAGACTGAGAAGTGAAATTCCCCTATAAAATACAAATAAATATAAACACAAAACCAAAATAAAGCAAAGAACATTAATAGACTAATTATTCATCTTAATTATCACCCTGTTAGCAAAGCCCCCGCTGCACCCTGGGAGATTCCAGTCTCTCATATAGTGCCTTTTCTGCTGTGAAGACTATGAGTACAATTCTATAAGACGGGCCCTGGATGCAGGGACCGGACGGGGACCGGGCCCCGGGTCCCGGGCTCCGATCAGCCTCTACCCACATGGGGGGCGGCCGCCGCTTCCTGGGTGGGCAACAGTGGTACGATTCCCCTGCGCGGAGTGGGGGGTCCTTCCTGGGTGGATGCTGAGTCACCGGGGTGGGGGTCGGGGTGAGGGGCCCGCTGAGGCAGAGCCTGGCTGAGTCAACGCCGCTTACTCAAAACTTATATCACCCTTGGCAGTCAGGGGAGGAAAAGTGGCGTCCAGTGAATGCCAAAGAGATGGGCTTGTCTTTGTGTTTCTCCTGTGCATTGACGCCCTGCGGGGCGAGACAGGGGGAGCACGGTCGAGTAGACAGGGAAAACACACACAGATACTCAGGGCCACAACTCGAAAACCAATAGAAGGAGCCAAGGCAGGGATGGACAACCAGAAGACACTGATAAATTGAGGGGAATGGGCGTGGCTTTCAATTGATTGGGCAATTGGCTGATGACTGGCCCTATTTATAGCATGAGCCGTCCTGGACCCAGAGCCAGCGCTTAACATAGATCAATAAATGATAAACAATAGATACACCAAAGATCAATAGAGCAACCAACATGTCGCAGGCTGGTACTACCACTGTGTCTCTGTCCTGCTGGGTGAGGGGGTTTACTCTGGCTCTGTGTCTGATAAAGATCGTTTTGCTTTCCAGATACAGAACACAAGCTGAGCTGCCAAAACCCTCAGCCCCCCAGAATGCACTGCGGGCCATTCCCTCACCAGCACTAACACTGGCCTGCCAAGCCCAACGGTTAACAAGTCGCTGCACAGTACGGCACCCCCGACAGAGGCCTGATCTGATACTGCACAGAACGGTGCTGCTTTCCCGGAGCCAGACCACAGCCTGGGCCCGTGCCAGGCTGCAGGATTAATGATGCATTGAACGACAATGCACGGCTGGATCCCGGCCAAGGGGGCCGCGCCAGTCGCACCTTCAAGGACTATGTTCAGGTCCCAGATGCACACTGAGGGAGAGCTAACCGTTTCCACATTTAAACCCGTCGTCCTCGGAAAGGAGATTATAAAAGTTAATCAAACGCAGAGGGGCAAATGAATTTCAGATTCTCTGGCTCGCCGACAAGCCAGGTTTCACCAACCAGCGAACCGGGGCCCCCAGGACAGGGGAACGGCCGGCACCGGGGGGCTGCTTGGTTTCACCGTATGGATTTCATATAACTTCTCTGCCTTCGTTTAACGTGACGTCTGCAGGCTGGGGGGGGGGGCGAAACATAGGGCCCAGGACAGAAGTGAGAGCCATACAAATCATAGACATTAATCCCACAATAAGAAAACACACAACATGGTGCCAGGTGACGGTGTGTCGATCAGGTTACCTAGTCCCCCAGCGTGGGCGTCGATGAGGGAGGCGGCGACCGCTGTTCCCGTGTTCAGACCCATCTCTAGAGCTGCCTGCTCTGTCAGCCCCTGTCCCAGCGGGGAGCCCGGGCAGGAGGCGTGCGCCCCTGGGAGAGAAGAAAAGAGACAACGCGTGGTCAGCGTGGTGGGAGGGTATCAGAGATCAGGCGAGGGGCGGGAGAGAGAGAGAGAGAGAGAGAGAGAAAAAAAGCTGCCACTGAATTACAGGACGTATGTGATACACCAAACAGAACACGGAGCACAACAGGGAGCTGACACAACCACAGCAGGCAGCCTTAGTGCAGGGCCTGACACTGAAATCCTGCAGGCAGAGAGAGTGATTGATTGATTGACCGACTGATTTGTAACTTAGTTTATTGAAGGGTTGTGGAAGTGTGAGAAAACTGGTTTACGATAAGCCTAATTTGTCTTTTGCTCTCGTGGCCATCCTGGGGAGTTATCGTCATGATGTAATGGTATCTGAAAAAGACCATAAAACACTGCCTGTTAAACGCAGTGTAAAATAGCCAAGCAGCTTGAATTATATAGCATCGGTAAAAACGCCTGTGGACACTGTGACATCAGAGCACAAATATGGGCGACTGGGAGAAATTCTAATTCGGGATTTCAGTCCAAAACAGCCGCGAAACAAACGGCACGTACAGAGAGCTATAGAAACGTGGATTTGACGGATTGATGGTTCAAATGCAAACAATTGCTGTGGGGGAAAATAAAGAGTTTTCTATAGTTTCTGTCACCACTGCTGCCATTTCAACAAAAGCCTTTGTGAGCAACACAGTGAAAGCTGAAAAGCAGCCTCCCCCCCGATCAAAATAATAAAAACACAAAAATCTAAAAGTGAATAAAGAGAACAATTTCAAAACACATCCAATGTTTTGCTTACTGTAAGGATGCAAACAACAAAGAGGAAGCTCGAATCTGATTGGATCTGGGCTTCTAATTACTGAAATCATTATTTCACCACAAAAACAGGTCTGACCTTTCTGGAACCTCATACGACGACAAAATGAAACAGTAACACAAAAATAAGCACGGCTAATGCATGATCAGTACAAAAGCTGACATTTTCTTCTGCAGACAAAGGAAGGAATGAAAATGCTGCTGATAAAAGCCTAGCGAGACACCGTCCTCGGCTGTGAACAACAATCTCAGAGTCTGTGTGTGCGAAACATTGTGCGAAACACTCAGCCTGCATTGTGATAAAAAAAAAGAAAAGACAAAACCACAGTCATTAAAAAGGCATAAGAAATGTCTCTATCCATCATGGTTATTATCAGGCCCTTCAGAATAAACAAAGGGTCACGTGGAGCCGCGCCCTGTAAACAGATCACTGTCAGATTAGCCCGGTGCTGCCGGCGCCGCTGGGTGCTTCACCGAGCCTCGCCCCAAACACGCTCACCGCTAACGAGGAGCAGACCGGCCCGAGCGGCAGCCACTCGACCGCGGCTCTCTGAACGTCTCCACCAGAGCAGGGGTGTCGGGCTCCACGTGGGACTGAATTCCCTCCCAACCAACTCAGCTCTCGGCCACTTCATGGTTCAGATCAGAGAGCACGGATTTGGGGGATAAGAAGGGGCCCCACCGATATCCCTTAACAAACTCAATCCCACAGCAGCAACAGAGCCCGGGCCAGGCTTTAATACTTCCCTACTCTCTCCAAAATGAAAGCAAAATTAATAATAATCCAGTAACTGAGTACTCAATTGGGACAAAAAACACACACACCTGCGAAAGCCAGCCAGGAGAGCTAGAGAAACGAAGCCAAGCACGACTGCAGGTGGACATTACTCAGCCGGACGCCTAATCCACCGTTTCCCCGAGGGTTTCTCAGTGAGAGGGGTAACGATACTTTCTTTACACCCGACTGGTTTTGCCTTTCAATCGTCCGGCCCCTTCCCTGTTTGACTCTGGGGGGCAGGGGTCTCGCTGCGGACGATGCACCGGGGCGTGTCTCTGGCAGGTCCCTGGCCGGATTAACGCGAGTCTTTGTGAGCGCGGATGAATAACTCATATTGTCCGATGTGTGCCGGGGACCGTTGTCCTTTCAGCGCAGTGTGGAGGGAAGCCAGCGGCAGCGAGCGGAGTGGAGTGGTATGATAATTGCCGTCACCACAGTGTGGTTTCACGCCTGCCCTGCCCCCCCCCCAACCACACAGCAGGAATGCGGTGTTGACCTTTGTGTCCCATAAGGACAGCCACAGGATTCTGGGCCCAGATGATAAAAAAAAAAGCCCCCTGGACTCCCCACCGCACTGCAGATTGACCCCGGCCTCCACTTCTCCTTCTCCTCCTCGTCCCCTCGCCGCCGCGCCCAGAAACAAATGTCAGGAAACTCTGACGCTCTGAGGCGCCCGCCGTTGACTCTTCTCGCTCATCTTCTCCACGGGCGGTTTTCGTGCACCGCTATCTGTGCCGAGCAGCTGCCTGCTGATGCGCCGGCATCCCTTTCATGTGAGCCGGTGATTCATGGGGGGGAAACCACGGCACGCACCGCCCGTAGGAGCCCCCGCTCTTAGGGGGACGGGGGGCGGCAGAGAACACTTCCTGACACAAGCGAAACGATCACACCCGACACAACGGCTTTCGATTCAGAGTACGGGTCAGGTTATGCACACAGCGCGGGGGCGCAGTAATACAGCGATGGCCGCCAGCATGCATTGTGATGAAATCTGACACTGACATGCATAAACACACGCTGTAAAAGCACAGATATACCATTGTACAGACCCGTGTCTTTGTCACACTTTACATGTCACTCCTGCTGACCGAACGCAAGTTTAGCAATTTCCCTGTCACTATCCTGCCATAACTCGTTCCTTCCATCTGCGTCTGAATCTCGTCACATGTTCTGCAGGGAAACACGCAACCTCTCCAGTCCTGGCTGTGATTAGACTCCTAAACGTTGGATAAACATGTCAGAGATAATGCAGCAGACACGCAAAACAGACTTCTGACAAACACGACTAATTAGATCCAATTTGCTTATTGCCCCTAATGGAGGGGGACCGCGTTCAGGGGGCCTAATTATTTATTCTGTGTCCACATTAAGCTTAATCAATGCCACTGCTCGTTAGGTGCAAGCGACGTTGGGTACACACAGCCCAAATCACAACGACAAGGACCTTTCTGTGCCCGGCGCACACACTGAAACGCTTACTGCAGACAGCATGCTTTAATGAGCTCAGATTGCTGGTCTGATATTAAAGAATCCGCCATCAAAATGTTAAAAACTTCAACAAATATCAAATTAATTGCATAGCTCAATGAAAAAATTCAATAAAAGCTTTGCAACGTATTGTAAGAAGGCAGTTTTAACTCTAAATTGCCAGGAGTAAGGTGCCTCTCAGAGTAAGACTCTGCTTTAAGATGTACGCCGTCCCTTCATTGCAAACAGCTGTCTCATACGGGCGGAGCAGCACTTGACATTTCACAAATAACAGAGGACTTGTTCTTGTGGCCTAATTGATTAGACCTGCTCGTTTTTATTTGCTTTCTCGACGCACTCTCTCCCCCCATGGTGTTACAGAAACACAACTGGAATTCCTCACCTGAATCGGACCATGTATTTGGGGTTCTTGCTTCACTTCACAGCTCAGCGAAACAAAGACCCCTTGTTCCTGACGAACTGATTGGAAACTGAAACAGCCCCCTGATCCATTGGTGTGTGTGTGTGTGTTTCCTATTCAGCAGCAAGAAACAGGCTATTCCAGAAAGGCTTCCCTAGCTGAGCAAAAACACACACACACACACACACACACACACACACAAACACCGCAGTGTGTCGAATCTTGGGCCACAGCGTGTGCGCGATACTTCCGCAGGATTTAGCGTATAGCCAGACTACAAAGGGTGCAGGAACTGTGATCTCAGAATAACAACAACAACAAAAAAACAAGAGAAACAAACAAACAACAGAAAAACGAATCCCCCCCAAGGGGCGAAGTGGGTTTTCGGTCTTTAACGAGCTCTAATAACCACTTGGCTGCATGGCGTTGCCACAGGTTGTCCGGCTCCATAATTAAGCGGACCTGTAATTTCTTGGGGTGTGTCATTAGCTCAACATGTCCCTCGCAGGCTTCCGTCACGGAGCACTAACACAAGCCCTTCCGCTCTGGTGCGGCTCCCAGGGCGGCAGGCCTGTCTGTCGGCCAGCCTCCTCCACTGAGGGGTTCGTAATTACATAAACACATCATTACGACCAATAAAAAAGATGTCCAACTAACCCCAGGCTGGCTAAGAAGGTCGAGGAGTCAAAAATATGTAAATATACATCTCATCTAGTATAGAAATCCACTAAACTACCACCGAGATCAATACTGCTAGTACTACTACTAATAATCACTAGTTTTATTGTTAATACTGCTACTACTTCCATTGTTAATGGCTTTATACTTTATACTTTATTCTTTGTTTTGAGTCTGGTTTTCATTCTCCGTACAGTTCGTCGTGAGGTGGACGACAACATGACATTTTACAGCGGGGAAAAGGGTTTGAATCTCCCCAGTGGCACTGCGCTGCTCTCAAGGCAAGTGTTCCCAGCTGTGAACTACAGAGAGAGAGGGAGAAAGAGAGAGAGAGAGAGAGAGGGGGGGGGAGAGAGGGAGAGAGAACCTCTTTCCTGTGAGAGTTTGATTTCAACGCGGCTTCAGCTGTGGCACCAGACCCTTTGTTTGCACAGGATCGCTGTAATAAATCTCCAAGTTAATCTGTTTCACGTTTATTGGGAAAACACGCCCTTAAACGGATTAACTGAGCGGCGTTCACTCAGGACAGCGACGGCAAGTGCGCCGCTGAAACACATATCCTTTGCCTTTGTTAACACGAGGAGGGACTCGGCGGCGGTGAAGGAAAGAGGCCTGGGGGGTTCCACAACTGTCTCGATGAAAACATTTTTTTGGCCGTTGAAAATAAGATTGCCCGCTTTTGGTCAGGTCCTTCACGGCGAGGCAGACATTTCTATCTCGACACAAAGTGTCAAAGGTTGTGAGGGCCTCAAACTGTGATACCAACGACACAAAGACAAACGCACCAGTTCTTCCACTTTGTAGGCATCGTCAACAAGTGGCTAACAGTCACGTTCATCTCCATAACGTCTTCGATTTGGTTTTGTTGTTGAGAGAACTACAGAATAACACAATTCCCTGTGAATCTCGGTCTGGGAAGCTCAAGCGCACGAGGAAAACCCTACACTCTTCACCCCTGCACACTTATTGAAAAAACCTCCAGCGCGCTGTTGGGTTATTTTTGTAAGAACAGTCTGGTTGTTCTAGGAAGGAAGCTCGAAAAGTGGGGGATTAGTGGAGGACGAGAAGGAAGGAAAGATTAGAACGTTAAAACTCACACACATTCGAGCGAGATCTGAGGCAGAGGTGTGGGATAACAGCGCCGTTCGGAGCTGCGAGGAAGGTGATTTCCCCCGAGCGCCGAATCAAACGCGAGGACAATCCGAAACAGATTTCGAAAAAACCCCTGTGGAATCTGCAGTAAATCTCTCCAAGCTGCCTCTTTCCCTCTGCAGCGGTTCTCCTGCTTTCCTGAGACGGGGGAGACCCAGCTGGGGAAACCCAATCTCCTTCCCAAAGCAGAGGGATAAGTTCTGGAGTGATTTTCTGCAAGGGAGACGAGCTATTAACCGTTTTCCTTATCCCCCTTTTGGCACAATTCAGTTCTGGGAATCATGGACCCCACACTGCTGAGAAATGTCACACGCATAGGAGCCACGATCGTTGCATTGTCGCATTGGTTCTATATTAAACACAACAATACAAAAAGCCCCTTATCCAGTAGCGCAAGTGTTTTTTTTTTTTGGTTAGTTTTCTTAGTCTTAGTCTCTTGCTCTTGTATTTTGTTTTTTACGAGAAAAAAAAGTCACCCGTGGGTGCTGTGGTCACGCAGCCGCGTTCAAATGTCAGTCGCTGGTGCAGCATCAAAGCACAGAGGTGTCAATGTGCAACACCATCTCTCCCGGGCCCCCCGCCCACGCCGGCAGAGACGAGCAACCCCGAGCTGAATTTTGAAACGGCGCTGCCGAGGGAAGCAGGGTGCGGCCCGCCCTGACATCCCTGGTACGTGCCGAGAGCAACGGTGCCCTCAAAAGCGTACTGAGGCCGCACGGGCTGAGAGGTACGAGGCAGGGACTGCGGTCGATTAATATCAGATAGGAATCCGTCTCTCTGGCAGAGAAACGCCGTGGCAGAATGGAGGGAAGGAAGCGGCCTTTGTAAACCCGTTATGCATTTAGTTTTAAACTGCAAATAACTACAACAAGACTCAGACTTCTAGCTATCTTTCACTTTAAATGTATTATTAAAATATGCCCTGGTTGTGGCTCAGATCAACATAGTTTAGACTGAAGCAAAATCAGAAGCATAAAAAGGAACTCAAACCAGAGTAACCGACGAAGTGGAAAAGCACGGTGGCGTCTCGATTTGTTGTTTCAAGTCACCGAACTGTGGTGACACACCCTAATCTCCATCTCTCTCTCTCTCTAAAAGACACCAGGCGAATGAGTGGTTTGGCAGATTATATTTATACCAGCCTTGCCAGGAAAGAGAAGGCTGCAAAATGTCAGTAGCTGAGTGAAATAATACTCAGGGCCAGCGAACCGCACAGTGGAACAGCCCACAGGCACGACGGCAATTTTGTTGGAAACGGGCACAGAGCAGCTCAGAGCGAACCGGCCCCATCCCTCACACACACGGTGCCAGTCGGAGCCGCGCTTTCGCCATTAACGGTGTCTCTTGAAGACAGTTCACCCTGGGGCGTGCTTTGACGAGCCACACGCACCAAGATGGCGGATCGCGACCATATTCATACCCACATGTACGAGGAGATGGACTCCTCGATCGATGCAGAAGATCCACAGCAACATTAACCCCCCAAACCAATGTTGTGACAAATATATATTAACTTACAGGTGGACAGGGAAAGTAATCTGAGCTCTTCACACACCGTTTGGTGAATATGAGAAGTCCTGAGAGAGATCTGTACGTAGGTTTGCATTTCTTTCAGGGACGTTTAATCTCTCTCATCTCTAAAAAAGAAAAAAGCATTGCAGAGGGAATGAATGAATAATAAACCAAACCAAAACAATCTATCCCAGCAAACAAAGGGAAAAAAGGCTCGAATGTGGAGAAGAATCCAACAAAGGCTTTTCAGTAACTTACCCCGGACGACCCGAGAATGGTTTATGTCTTTTCATATTAATAATACACAGTGCGATGATACTGCATAGCGTCGCAATGCAAAGGTAGTAGGCTTTCTATGTTTCAGTGTCTGGTGAGATAACGGACTGTTATCTAACCACACTCTGGGGCTGCTTTGTGTGTCACTGTATGTGTGTGTGTCTGTGTGTGCGTGAGAGAGCTTCTGAAAGGTCAAAAACCTACCGAGTAGCGCCGCATCCCAAAACCGCGGTGATTAATTTGGGGCTGGAGATGCACAAAACCACAGCGAAGAAAAATAACAACGCGGCAGAGACGGCTGCCGCCTTCTGCTGTGAGAGAGATTTCGATCTCAGATCCCCCCCCGTCTGGGAACCCTGCGGACTTGAAAGCCACCGCGGCAGGGTGGGCAGGCCTCGGGGGGTTTCAAGGGCACATACCCAGAGCTCCTCAGAAAGGTCACCGCTCAGGGGTGTGGGGGGGAGTTCACAGAGGCACCGTCTTCAGAAACAGCTGAGCAGGACAAGTGTGAGCTCCTTGGGCAGATGAATTACCAGAAACACTTACAAGGAGGGAACGCTTTCACACAATCACACGGCTCCTCTTGCTTTTCATATCGAGTCTCTCATTTGGAAACCCCGATGCCAGAATTATTTGATACATAAACATAAAAAAAGCCTGTCTGTCATGGCTGGTGGTTTGTTCCTTTACAAGACTAATAACTGACACCATGTCAAACCGTCAGAGAACAGGACAGAGAGGTCGAGAGGAAAGGTCGAAATAAACCCTGAAAACAAAAAAGCTTTCCTATGCTACACTTAACCAAGATTAGCTATCGGATTTTTACTGAGGTTTTACCACAGTACACAAGAGTAAATCTTCATTAGGTTGAGGGATTCCAGATAAGGGCAAGGGCAATAAGAATAATTAGAATAATTACTTGTTTTGTTTTTAATCCAGCAGCTTCACAATCAGTCCATTTCCACTCCGCACATCCCGTCTCACCTATTTTGGAGTAGTTGTCGGCCAGTAGATCTTCCAGGCCGATGCTGGTCCAGAAGCTGTGGTCCCAGCCCGTTTCAGGGGAGTAGGTCCACTTACAGATCAGGGTGCACAGAGACCTGAGGACGAGCCAAGACGCCACAAAGACATGAGGACACTTTTCAGTTTCCCACTCTAGTTGGGCAAAAGCTACAAAAACGATGCGTCAGGAAAATACTTAATTGCACCTCAGACTGCGCTGTGTTTTTTCCTCTTGTTCCGAGCGGAATGAAAAGATGGATGGATTACGAGATGGTTTTAAACGATAGCTGGGTCGAGACCAAGTCGAAACATTCCCCGACCCGCATCGCAAATTACTAATTTGTGGCCAGTCGTGGTTTAATCTAAAGCCACTTTCCACTACTAGCACACAGTGTTTCATTCACAGAGTTGCAATCCCATGTTTTACACTTTTAACCCTTTCGTTGACGGACGGTGACTTTGCATCTTGAGTCACCAGCCAGGGGAGGGAAATTTCACCTGGCCGGAGTTTCTGGTGAAGGCGTGAGGTGTCTGTATCGCTGCCTCTTGCAAAGACAGACTTAACCGTAGTTTCGCTTTGGATACATCAGCCACCAAACCCAAGATGGAATATTTAGGAGCTGCTCTTTACATTTACTCATACGTCAAAAAAACACAGGGCACACACAAATCAAAATAACAACAATAATTATAATAATGATACTACAGTGAAAAATACCTCTAACCCACACTGCTTGTAACCTACCACAGCCGTGCCGACACACTTACAATCACTACACACTTTGCAACGCCTCTACCGTTGCGTTTGAAGTGGGTTGGGCAGCAGGTGTGTGCTTTTGTTGGGGTTTTTATTCCCGCAGCAGGTGTCATCAATTAACGCCATTGAACGTAATAAAAACTCACACAAAAACTAAACAAAACAGAAAGTCCACTCATTCAGAGAGTGGAGCTCAACCCACAGTGGTAAGAAGTGACTTGGGTTGAACCTGAAGTGAAAGCAGCCCTTCGTCAGGTGGTGTGTGCTGAGTATCGTCTTTCTCTTTTACTCTGGGTGTCACACCCCATCCATCCTCAAGCTTTCACACACTTTAAAATGCAGGGCCACTAGATTCGCTGCATTGATAACACTCTTCCCTTCTAGGATTACATTCCTCCCCTCGTTAATCCTGCGACTACAAGCGCTTCGTCGAACGCACACCTCACAGAGCACAGCTCTCTCCACATTCGCACAAACAGGTCTGTGAAAGCGCTGGCGCAACCCGTTACACAACCACCCCACAATGACAGCGCCAGTCCGGCCTGCTCCCACAACAATCACTTTTCTATTTCAGGTCGCCTAATCTCAGTGAAACAACCTGGCCTTGTAATGCCGGGCTTTTCATTACCCGATTCGGCGTGAGAGCGGAAATGAGAGCTTCTAAATTTAACAAAGGGAGTGGTTAGAGTCCAGTCGGGTCCCTCGGTCAGAAGATAGACCAGGATAAAACAGGAAACATCTTTCGGCAGAAACAGTTATTTTTAATTCTCAGCTTCCCGCATCGCCCGGCACAGAAACACATCTCTATAAAAGTATGTAGAACAGACTGTGCTGTGTGTGTAGTCGTCATTTAAGACCATCTTTTATTTGCACGTCTGTAAATGCTTTGGCACAACTATGGTAACTAACGGCCCTCAAAGCTAACTTTTTAGACAAAAAGAAGGTCAGTGAACACTTCCTGTAAAGGGCTGAAGGAACATGTAGATCCTCTGGAAAATTAAATGTTAAAAGCCAGAGCTTTCCCGACAAACATTATAGACGCTTGAATTATGGATTTGTACGGAAACTGGTGCTCTGTATTTTATATCCGTGCCCTGGTTCCTTCTCTTGCACGTCTGTATCCTTATTTTTATGTCTCTCAGAGCTCTCTGTGCTAGACACGACGCCAAGCAGTTCAGTGGGGAAATATAAACGAGCGCGGAAGATGTGCAGACGGCGCTGATTAATTCCCAGGGTTTTCACCCACACCTCTGCGGTCGCGGCACAGGAAGGGACTCCTCCAGATCTCCCCCCCGACACCTGCCGACAACACACCCAACAACTTGCAGACAAGACAGTCCCACGGGGCGAGGGACGGGAGAACTCTCTCTCGGGTAGCAGTTCGATCCGTCTCGGGATCTACAGGCCACGGGTCGTTATACCAACCGGAGCGCCGGAGCAGAAGAGACGTATAGGCCTGCATATCGGATACGACTTTCAGAATCTCATGCTTGCCGATGCGTACTGACTCAAGACAAGCCTGAAACCGCCGGCACCTGGTGTTCTGGCTGACAAAGGAGCTCGTAAAAACTGCAAGGGATAAAACTGCTGTGCGATGGGTGTTTCGTTTGTTTTGCTGTTGGGCCCCTTACCTAACAAGCACCTATAATATTTATAGATACAGTGGGGGAAATAAGTATTTGATCCCCTGCTGATTTTGTACGTTTGCCCACTGACAAAGAAATGATCAGTCTATAATTTTAATGGTAGGTGTATTTTAACAGTGAGAGACAGAATAACAACAAAAAAATCCAGAAAAACGCATTTCAAAAAAGTTATACATTGATTTGCATGTTAATGAGGGAAATAAGTATTTGACCCCTTCGACTTAGTACTTGGTGGCAAAACCCTTGTTGGCAATCACAGAGGTCAGACGTTTCTTGTAGTTGGCCACCAGGTTTGCACACATCTCAGGAGGGATTTTGTCCCACTCCTCTTTGCAGATCCTCTCCAAGTCATTAAGGTTTCGAGGCTGACGTTTGGCAACTCGAACCTTCAGCTCCCTCCACAGATTTTCTATGGGATTAAGGTCTGGAGACTGGCTAGGCCACTCCAGGACCTTAATGTGCTTCTTCTTGAGCCACTCCTTTGTTGCCTTGGCTGTGTGTTTTGGGTCATTGTCATGCTGGAATACCCATCCACGACCCATTTTCAATGCCCTGGCTGAGGGAAGGAGGTTCTCACCCAAGATTTGACGGTACATGGCCCCGTCCATCGTCCCTTTGATGTGGTGCAGTTGTCCTGTCCCCTTAGAAAAACACCTGCAAAGCATAATGTTTCCACCTCCATGTTTGATGGTGGGGATGGTGTTCTTGGGGTCATTCCTCCTCCTCCAAACACGGCGAGTTGAGTTGATGCCAAAGAGCTCAATTTTGGTCTCATCTGACCACAACACTTTCACCCAGTTCTCCTCTGAATCATTCAGATGTTCATTGGCAAACTTCAGACGGGCCTGTACATGTGCTTTCTTGAGCAGGGGGACCTTGCGGGCGCTGCAGGATTTCAGTCCTTCACGGCGTAGTGTGTTACCAATTGTTTTCTTGGTGACTATGGTCTCAGCTGCCTTGAGATCATTAACAAGATCCTCCCGTGTAGTTCTGGGCCGATTCCTCACCGTTCTTCATGATCATTGAAACTCCACGAGGTGAGATCTTGCATGGAGCCCCAGACGGAGGGAGACTTACAGTTATTTTGTGTTTCTTCCATTTGTGAATAATCGCACCAACTGTTGTCACCTTCTCACCAAGCTGCTTGGCGATGGTCTTGTAGCCCATTCCAGCCTTGTGTAGGTCTACAATCTTGTCCCTGACATCCTTGGACAGCTCTTTGGTCTTGGCCATGGTGGAGAGTTTGGAATCTGATTGATTGATTGCTTCTGTGGACAGGTGTCTTTTATACAGGTAACGAGCTGAGATTAGGAGAGTCCCTTTAAGAGAGTCTCAGCTCATTACCTGTATAAAAGACACCTGGGAGCCAGAAATCTTGCTGATTGATAGGGGATCAAATACTTATTTCCCTCATTAACATGCAAATCAATCTATAACTTTTTTGAAATGTGTTTTTCTGGATTTTGTTGTTGTTATTCTGTCTCTCACTGTTAAAATACACCTACCATTAAAATTATAGACTGATCATTTCTTTGTCAGTGGGCAAACGTACAAAATCAGCAGGGGATCAAATACTTTTTTCCCTCACTGTATATATAATCTGAGTCAGGACTGAGGATCAAGATAATCATTAACTGGAAGCTCAGGTCAGTACTTATCAGCTCGTGCTCACACAAATGTTTCCTCTGTCTTCTGGAAGAGAAAGCCATGACGGTTTCATTTGCCAGCCAAGAGTTGTGCATGTGTGCCCCTCACATCCCTGCAAGGTTATCTGCCGATGGATATCAACACAAACAGCGCTGTATTTAGAAACGGC
This sequence comes from Amia ocellicauda, assembly GCF_036373705.1. Lineage (NCBI taxonomy): Eukaryota > Metazoa > Chordata > Actinopteri > Amiiformes > Amiidae > Amia > Amia ocellicauda. The sequence continues at coordinate 25,848,575 of NC_089868.1, read as the reverse complement.
TTTAAGTCTCTGCCTCGTACAGTGTGTACATTGTTCGTGTTTTTCCCCCCTCCCAACAAAAACAAACTGAAACAAATGCAGATTCTGTGCAGATTGACATTAACAACGCGTTGGTGCTTTTCTTGTGGTTTCTGACTGGGATCATTAGTCTGATAGCTGTGTAGCCGAGCACGTCCGGTTTCTGATACTACGAGATTGGAGAGCAGCTATCTCAGCAATCAAAACCTAAAAAGTCAGATAGGGTTGATCCTCTGGGGGTGGGAGATAAAAAGGCACGTATAATTCTATCCCTTCTTTAACCTTTCAACATAGTAACTAAAAAACAAACAAACAGGGACTATTAAGTAAATATCATGAAAAGCTTATTTTTCTGTGGGATCAAACAAAAGTGAATTCTATAAAAACACATTGGAAACACATCTTCTTTGTCCAGAGGATTGTCACCACGTCACGGCATGTCAGAATTTGTTAAACAAATTAGCAGTAAGTGTTTCCCACAAGTGTTCTGCCATGTGTTAGGACTCTGTGCTGATATGAATGATGTGGAGAAAGACACTCTTGAGTCTTTTAAAGGGATTCGATTTTCTTTTCCTTTGTGGAAGCCAGCGGCATGAAGGAAAATGAGAGAAAATAAACAGTGCGAACGCTGTTTCTCTAAGCAGGGCAAAGGCAATGGCTGGCCGCAGGCGTCCCCCTCCGCATGTTTTCAATTACTGCCGCTCACCGAGCAGACGGGGGGAAGACGGAGAAGCCCTCGCCGACAAGTGCGGGGGAAAGGGGAAACCCAGACGGCAACACAAACAAGGCCGGCCATCTTGCAGACACAGTGCTCTGGAAACCGCAGTGAGACGCCAAGCTCCTCAAACCCCCATTTCTTTCAAAACAAATGAGAAAGTGACCTAATAAAATGTCAAACTAAATAAATACATTCATATTATGGCAACTACTTGACTTCTTCCATCATCTACGGGAAGAGAAGCTGTTAAGACTAATAAACACCAAAGCCTCCCTGAACACCACAGGTAATTCAACAACTGTGCAAGGAGTCCACACGTCCATATGGACAACTACAGTGGACAACAACAGGGATGTCCCCCGCAGGACACGTTTCATTTTATAATCCCTGTGAACAGCTCTGTATCCCCAGCAGGACCACTGAGAGCACAGCATTGCCCAGCGTCAGGCAGAAATGACTCTGTTGGTCAGCAGGGAGTTTTCCTTCCCTCTTTCTCATGCGGCGTCAGGGTGGGTGTGTGTGTGTGTCTGTATGTGTGCGTGTGTGCATCTGTGTGTGCGTGAGTTTGTGTGTGTGAGTGTGTGCGTGTGTCTGTGTGTGAGTTTGTGTGTGTGTGAGAGTGTGTGTGTGTGTCAGTGTGCGTGTGTGTGTGTGTGTGTATGTGGAGTGCGTGTGTGTCTGTGTGTGAGTGTCTGCATGTGTGTGCATATGTCTGTGAGTTTGTGTGTGTGTGTGTATGTGAGCGTGTGTGTGTCTGTGTGTGTGTGTGTGTGTGTGTGTGTGTGTGTGTTTGTGAGCGCGTGTGTGTCTGTGTGTGCGTGTGTGTGTGTGAGGGGTGGGGGCAGACAGCTAAAAACCCTGTCCTGAAAGCTGAGTAACCAGCCTCCTCACACAGCAGTTCATCACCCCGCTCAGGGCAGTTAAAGTCCCTCGGACACTTTGCGTGAAGTGGACGCTTCTTGGGTGTAGAAGTGAAATAATTTCACCACAGTCACACAGCATTACCTACACTGTAACTATGTGTAAATGCACTGTATACACACCATAAGAATCAAAAGTTGCCCACTTATGTAAAGAAATACCAAAACCCCCCGACAAATGACTTTCCTTCACTACCGCTTTAACTAGCTCCACTGCAGACTCCCCACAGTTCAGACGGTCACAACCCAGAAGCCGTCAATTTACAAACGGGGAAACCCGTCGACCGTCTGTCGCTCCCCGGGCTGCAATGTGCATCCCGGTTTAGTGCCGCCGATGCCGCCTGACTACAGAGACGCACTGCAGGGCGCAAAATCTTGACATTTCCAGCGTAACGGAGCAAAACACGTGCGAAACACGAATTTTGCGAAAGGATTTTGTTTTTCTTCCAAGGTGCAGATTCAGAAAGACAGAATGTAGGCAGAGAAAGAACACATTGAGAATAGAATAGTAATTAGTTTAGTACTAGTTAGAACGTCCTTAAAATATCCCTCACTTGTCATGTAAAACGCTGGGTTCGTAACCTCATTTAGAGTTGAATATAGAAACACACACACACTTAATCACCGCAGAAAAAATAAGCAGGTCCACTGTTTGTTTGTTTTCCTTTGATTACCATTTATTCTCTAAGTGCTAGTGGGGGCGCTAGGCTTCTTACTTCCTGCTTTTTCCCACATTGGCCGTTTCTCTTTAAGTCACAGAGCAGCTTTCTGTAAGTAGAGTTGCCAAGACTGGTACAAGACTCCATTTATTGCCAATAATCAGCTCTCAGCGGCGAACACAGGGCCTGACTCAGAGCAGAACAACAACCGCGTTAACAAGCAGCGTTCTCCGCAGCTGTGTACACAACAAGCAGCTAATGAATAGATGACAAGTAAAAACATCGTGCGGCACGTCGGCATGTAACTCCGCTCCGAGAGGGACGTCCTTCTGGGTGACCAGGCCTGAGGTTTTGTGACGGATGAGATGTCACCCTAATGACCACTCACAGCAAAATAAAATTAAAACTGTAAGTTTTACAGCTGTTAGGAACTCGAGACTGAGTCACACAAGGGGTCGCACAATGCCAGGAGGAGCCAACGTGAGTCTACTTCATCATAAAGTGTGTTTTCTACATCTTTGGATGGAATGGTCTGAGAGAAGGAACTATTCCCGGTCCTCGGATGGTTAATGTTTGAGTAATTAAACTCCCTTACCCCCACTTGTGTTCCTGAATGCCCAGTTTTACTAGCTGACCCCACACGCTGCTCCCTCCCCCGGGACCCCTATAAACCACCTCTATCAACCTGTCAGTGGACACACGCTAACTACCCCCATCCCCAGCAAGGCCTCCCTCGCTACAGCTATTGTGAGACGCCGGACACGTGACCCTCACTGTCTGAGCGCATCCTCCTGCTGTGTCACGTCCGCCAGTTCCTCCCAGCGCTGCTCTCTCTCTCTCCCTCTCTCTCTCCACAGCAGCAGCTGCTGTAACTTCAGGTTTCCCCCCCAGAGACTTCCCCTGGAAAACGGGCTCGAGTGTAAACTGACTGGCACGGGTCCAGAAGCGCACAGCCGCCTCGCCTCCCTCTCCTCCCTCCCGGCTCTCGTGTCGGGGTGCGTACGAGGGCGTGCCTGAGTGTGAGTGTGTGTGTGTTTGCCTGTGTTCCTCTGCTGTTGTTGGGTGTGTGACGAGATTGCGAAGAAGGGGAGAAGTTGGAGTGTGCATCTCGGCACGTGTGTCTGCCAGGCGGGGTGTTGTGCGTTGTCTTTGTCTCCTCGCTCAACAAGGGAACTCTGATTCTCCACAGACACAGTGAAAGGACAGTAAAAGCAGGAGGAGGAGAAGGTGCGTTTCTTTTTCTATTGTCGTCTCTAGTTACAGCCAACATCAAATCCACACAACACACTCTCACAACGCAGGAACAAACCCCGGTGATCTGAGGACCCAGAACACATTCCCAAATCCAAGATAACCCCTGATGGCACTCGGGGGGGATGGGGGGGGATGCTGTTAGTGCTCTCTCTCTCATCCCCATCCTCACTACATGTAACCAAACCAGCTCGGCCTGCGCGGCCAAGAGCAACACGCTCGCCTGCCTGAGATCACTCTCCTGAAATAGAAAACAGCATCGGCGTCTCAGATTTCACATCGGGCCGCCACACTCTCCACCGGCCGGGCTGACAGCTGCGGGGGCAGGGGCTGGGGGGTGGGGTGAGTTAAGGAGGACCGCGGGGGAGACCCTCCTCCCTCGCCTTCCCTCTCGGGCTGGGTTGGGAGGGCCACCGCCCTGCGATCGGCACCGCTATCTCAACCACGGTTTGTGGTGAGGCCTCCGTTTCAGATGAACTGGGTTTCCTAACTAAACTCACAAATGCATGGGAGAGCTGACAGACACACCTACAAACTCACACACACACACACACCTACACTCACACTCTCACACACACACACACACACACACACACACACAGATATTTAGTAGGACTCTGATTTCTGATTTAACTAATAATTATAACCATTTTAACAAAAGTCCAACATAAAACTATGAGGAGAAACAGGAGGGGTGATTAGAGGTCAAATATGAAGGAGTGTTCAATTGTGGACCAGATGTTCATATTACAGATGTGGGACTGATTACTCACTAGTAATTAATGATAATTAACTCGACTAGGGCACTCTTAAGGGGCAGCCCTTGTTCTGAGCTTGTCTTGCGTTCCCATCCTGTGAGTTACACTCGTTTTAAACATTCATGTGACCTCATTCTGGTCCGACTGTAAACAAACACAGATTTAAGGCAAACATCTACCCCCCCATGCCAGGCATACATTCAAAATCAGAAAAGAAAAGAGTTAAATCCCTATGAACTGGTCGGATCATCACTGGGCTTTAACGATGGCAGTGGGGGGATGTTAGACATCTTAATGACACTGAAGACAGAAAACAAAAGCACGACTTCAGAACGACTTCAGTTCCATCCCCCTCCCGGGAAGAGGCTCCTGGGAGGGATCACATGGACCCTTGTTTATATATCCTGGTAGTATTACACTGACCAGCTGTGAAAGAGAGAGAGAGAGAGATACAAAGGTAGAGAGAGACAGAGAGAGATACAGAGAGAGAGACAGAGAGAGAGAGACACAAAAACACTAGGGCAGAATTATCAGCTTGTCTCCTTCCAGTCCGGGACCCATGGGTTCAGTCTCATATCTCCAGGTTCCCTGTCCTGGGTTTGAACCAGCAGCTCCCTCCTGCCCTCCTCTCCTCCTCTCCTCCTCTCCTCCTGCCCTCCTGCCCTGCCGCCCGCCCTGCTCCTCCTGCGTCGATCGAAAGGGTCTTTGCTTTGTCAAATTAAGACGCACTGTCAGGGATTAATGCGTCTCCTTAAATTGTGGATGACTTCATGCTTGGCTCGGCCCTGCAGTGTTCTCATGGCCCCCTGCCAGCACTACATCTGCAAACCCCCCCTCCATCTCTCTCTCTCTCTCTGGCCTCACTCTAGTTAACCACACTCCTCCAGCAGTCCGGCTTATATCGTGTCCCTGAGCCCCACATGGACACTGCGGGTCGGCCCTTCGGAGGCGTCTGGGATTGCAGTGTGTTGTAGTGGTCTGGGCTCTGGACTCTGGAGCCAGGTACTTTACCCAGAATGCTCCAGTACAGACACAGCTGTATACTGTAAATGTGTAATTGTATGTAAAAATAATGTGATACAGTGTAACGATTGGCCGTCAACTGCTGTCTGCTAATAAATATCATAATCTGCCAAACTAGCTGTACTACGACTGCAGTGCGATAGGAGAAGCTCTTTTCAACATGTGCATGATGTCGTGTTTATATTTTATGTCATTCAGGGAATTTTGTTTTTCTCCTCTCCCCCTTTATCCTCTCTGTGTCCCGCCCTAGAGTCTAGTTTGGCCCGTCTGGTCTCTACCCGTGCGCACGACTGCCAGGAGTAAGAGCGTCCTTTTAAGCACAAAACTCCACCTGCACAACACCACAATAACACAGAATCAGCCATCTCTCTTTCTCTCTCTCTCTCTCTCTCCACTCCCAATGACGACGGTTCGATCTGGTTCGGACTGATGAATAATTACAAATCCATCTGAGGAGAGGAGGGAGGGAGGAAGGAACGAGCCTACAGGAACCCGAGACGTGGGAAGGACAGGAACAAAAGCCCGCCGGCCCGATGTTGGAGAGCGCAAACACAGTAACACATTGTCCAGCCGCAGGAATCCCCGGCACGACCACAGTGTGGGTTCCCGAGCTGACACTTCACTCGAGGACAGCCAGGGCCCTTGACACCAGGAAGTCAAATGCACGGTAAACCTATAAGGCACCTCGGAGAAATGAGTCAATAATAATAATCAGAAAACACATTGATCAAATTGTTACAGGACGCCCAGCAGCGGCAGAGACCAGCCTCTCGCAACATCCTACCTCTCCAAGGAGCCGGTGGCCTTCCAGGACAGGAAGTCCGGCAGGTCGAAGAAGTGGGCCGCTTCCTCCCAGCAGGACCCCCGCAGGTTCTGGGAGCCGAGAGACGCAGGCAGGAGAGAGAGAGAGAGTGGATCAGACACAGCTGGGCGCCCAGTGGGTCCTCAAGCAGCTTTTCTGGGGACACGGCTTCATGCTGCCAATTCGGACATAAAATTTGTGTTTACTGCTCTACTGAGAGGGGACACCTTTCTGTGCACAGAGAGTGAAGAATAAGGGAATGGACCCCATTCTCTGATAACGCACAGCTGTCTCCACATCCACGGGAGCATCACTTCGTGGGACAGCGTCTCCTAATTTAGCGCCCTGATCGAGGAGCAAGAGTCTCGGCTTACAGCCTTGGTGTCTTCTCTCCAAACCGCTCTGACATTGGGAATAAAGCACAGACAGTAAAATCTCTCCTTGGCTTATTCAGTATCATTCGTGAAATTCACCACACATAAATCCGGGTGATCTGCAAAAAACATTCTAGTCTAGACCTCAGATCTCCATGACTATCGCCTTACTACAACTACTACTACTACCACTACTACCACTACTAGTAACAATGATAATAAAGCTCTGCAGGGGTGAAGGACTGGAAGTGATGCTGACGCTTCATACAGGGACTTTGCATGACAATGGACTGAAAAAGACATAACAGAGAAGACTGTGATGTTGCAAAACGGTTCAACAGACTTATTTTGTCATGCTCGTGTGTCTTGTTGCTTGTTGTTTATGGCCACAGTCCAGGAGACCAGACAAAAGCGGAAGGAAGACAGCAAGACAGGCCCCGGCGTCACGAGACCAAACACACCAGACCAGCGCGGGGAGTGGACCGGAGGAAGTGCGGACCAGTGTTGTCACAACTGCCCGGCTGAGAGCGTTACTCTCAGAGAAAAGCTCCTCCTTCTCAGAGATGTCTGAGCAGGTTTCTTATTACAGACAAACACACACACACGCAGAAGACCAGCCATATCTGATACTGGTACACACATCCCAACACTCTGACATTCACACCCTTACACAACACTTCTCACCAGCCCTCAGAGGTCTATGGTGGCCTAAAAGAAGGGCCTGCGGAGTAGAGAACATCTTAAAAGAACCACAACCTCCAATATACACACACACACGCACGCACATATATCTATGTAGATGTCTGTATGTGTATTTAATTATTTATTGTGTGGACTATAGGAAGTGTATGTTTTTGAGGAATACACAAACGATACAAACCTACAAGAAGTCGTTTCTACAGACACACTTGATGTGATAAACACCGTGATCCACTCACTCGTCCAAAAGCAACGCTCGAGCACGCAGAACACCACATGTGGCTCACACTGTAGGTATCAACGTGACCGTCTCCTGCTCAGCTTGGGGCCCGATTACCCTTCCTGACCTTGGCTGGTCGGCCCCGTGCTGCGGCTCCCAGCATCCTGCCTGGGGGGCCGGTGGGTCCCAGCTGTTGGGAGGTGACGGAGTGAAAAGCACACATGGTGGCGGCTCTGCGGCGGGAGGACACTCTACCAGGACAGGGGGAGACATGCTGTCCGTGGACCACACCTTCTATGCAACCCATAGGGGGAACGTGGGGGACGGGGAGGACAACAATCCTGTTCAATTGTTGTGTTATTTTTATTTTAACGGTTGTTATCTGAGCTATGCGGGGGGAGGGGACTCACTTCTTTGAGCCATAGCAGTTTGGGGGGCTGCATCTCCGGGGACATCACCCCCCCCACGGCACGTAGCACCCCGTGTCCGGTGCCAGTGATGCGGACCGCCTGTTCGGACGCCCTGTGGTCCAGCCACATGATCACGTTCCTGTCCTTCTGTCCTGCAAACAGAAGACACAGGGGGTCAGGATTGTGAGCCTGAAAACTAAAAACGACAATCCTTTTCTATTTGCAATTGATGAGAGACTTGGGCCAACCAAAAAGCAATCCTTGATTTCAAACCAACAAATCATAAAACCTTTACGTACACTTAAAAGCACCCCTTTGTTCTCTGTAACCTTTAATTAAGGAAAAAGCTGTCAGAATATTTGTGTCCATTCCAAAGGCCTAATTCAATAACCTTTAGGCAAGAGGAAGAATATCTGTAATATTGACTGTAAAAGCACTTTTGCTTCTACCTGCCTCATCTTGCATCTTCGATGATGAATTGTCTCCACTTGGCACACACATGTACACATAAATAAAGATGTATGTTCAGTGTATTCTTCCCCAAACCTGATTGATCTGAAGTTTAACATGACGTTGCTTCTGCTCATTCTGCCCAGTTCCTTGTGCGTTCCTCGCCAGTCTTTATAAGGCAGTAATGGTGCAGGAGTCTCCTCTCCTGGTCTGTGTCAGAGGAGTGCACATACCGAGGGTGATCTCTCTCCCTGTCACTTGTACCAGCCAGGAGTGGAGCCGTGCCCGTCCGACAGAGCCCTGCCCTCCGCCACACCACACAAGCAGGAATATCTGACCATCCGAGGAGTGGAAACTTGAATCATGTCTGTCCACAACGGGGCAGAACGAACCGCAAGAAACCAAACAAGCACTCGAAACAAATAAACCCGTACAGTAACCCGTGTTATCTGATCGGCGGCATGTTTTCCAGCGAGTTTATTTTATATCACATTGCCACATTGCTTAGTAAGTTGTAGTCATTCATGCAACGCCTTCTCATTTCGGCGGGAAACTATCGGCAGAAAACCTTGGTTGCGGATTCATCCCCGAGATGCACTTGCCCGAATGGGACGAAGCCAAGGATGTCCATACGGCCGCGGCTGCTGGAGTGGCCTGCTCTGAATTAACACCCTTGTTGTTACAGGCCCAGCCATCCCATGCCATGATGTTTCTGAGGTTCATCTCCTTAGTGGCGGGGACGGGTGCCGAAACGTACGATTTTCCGGTGGCTTGGCTGCAAGACTTGGAGCAGCCCGTACAGGTCACACAAAGCCAGCTCTTATAGCTGGCAGGGCTAACTCTTGGCTGCGGCCTGAATGTGTTTACCAAGACACGGAGAGCCGAGATATTTATAGACGTCAGTGTGTCCGGGGCTTTCTTTTTTCTTTCTGCAAAAATACCTCTCCTGAATCCGACGCTATCCCTTAAAAGAAAACGCCGGACAGTTCAAGGGCACAGCTGAACGTTTTGGCAGCGAAGTGTCGACACTTCTGCTTTTGGCACAGATGCTCACAGACCGTCAGACCATGCGCTTTGATAGATGGGAAACTCTACAGATGACAGGCAGCGAGTCAAGGCTGGGACTCGACCCAACAATGCATATAAACAATTAATAACATCAATAGTGTGCATGTGGCAGCATTCAGTTTAATCAGCGTGATTATATTCCCTTACTGCAAACCACTGCCTTGCTTCCTCACACGCCGCTGAATTGAGTTTTTATTTCATCATTAAGAAAGAAATACATTCCAGTAATAATCTTTAAGAGCATACAGTTCCCCTGACTTTTGATCTCGAATGTTACATGCAAGTTCCCATGCTACTGTGTGTCCGATCAATTCGCCACCTCATTGGTGACTAATTTATAATTTTTATTAATAATAGGTGTTATTTTTCTGCCCTGTTGTGTGAATGTCCCCGAGTCTCAATTCTCATGAAACGTTCAACCACAACCGAGATCGTTGCTATTGAGAAACAGAAACCGAGAGATAAAGCATGACCCACAACTCGGCCACAATAATGGCCTTGAGCTAAACAGACAGCTAATACAGTCAATAAATACAGCAATGATGAAATTAAAGGATTGTAATTTACCACTACTGTGCGTTCTCCCAAACAGTTCTAGTTCTCCAAAACTAAAACTACTTCTTTGTCATTCTGTTTGTTCATTACAATGTTCAACAAAGACTTTGACAATACGTTTTTTTAAAAGACATGATTGTTTGCACTATTTGCCAATACATTATCCACACAATAAAACACTTGAATACATAAATCACGTTCTTTTGTGAGACTCGATTCAGAGACTTTGCCAAAGTTTATAACTTCATCTCCCATCACAACCATCCACTGTTGTGTGTTTGTACCATAACACAAAAAGGGTTGTTTTATGCGAATTAATCATTAATGAATTAATTACATTAAAAAATGTAAATAAATCAACAGAGGAGGGCAGGGAATTTCCCAACTGAGAAAGCCTCCTAACTGGGGAATCCCCTCATTATTTTCCACACAAATATTTCAGCACTGTGTCTAACTACTTTTTTATCTCCTTGTTTTCTTCAACATCTTGATGGCCTGGTTTCAGCTGAATTCAGGGTGGGGATCATCTCAGGCCGAGCTCAAAGTCAGGAGCCTCCATGTATCATCTCTGTAAATACTACAGACTCTTGTAAGACTGCCCGAATAATGAGAAGCTGATGATCTGTTTTGATCTGTCGGTGGCCGCAATTCGTCTGACCTCCAACTCTGTCACATGCTCTGTCCCACCTACCGTCCACATCCACAGCGAGGGGCTGGAAGCTCTTGTCCAGGACCACCAGAGAGCAGGTGGCGTCGAAGCCGATCCCTCGAACCCTTGCTCTATCCACACCCTCTGTGACCTTCTGCAAGACAGAGTTCTCGTTACCTTCAGGCACTGGGAAAGTCAACACCCACCATTAAACTATTACCGGTGTGCAGTTTTATTTTATTTTTCTTGCCAGTGAGGACTTTTTACAGTTAATTAAAATGTCACATGCTTTTGATTATTGTGTGGGAATTGTAAGCATGCCAACTAGAAACGTAAGTAATTCTGCTGTTAAAAACACTGCTGTATTGAGTAATTCAGCTGAGTGCTGCTTGGTTCGGATCTCGTATATCGTCAAGAACTGGTCAACAATAACCGTGTTATATACAGCAAATGTGACACATGAACGATGGTTATTATAAAATCTAATACATAAGGAAATACATAAATATAATAATGAGAAAAACAAGTTCATGTGTTACAGAACATCCCACAGAAAAATGACTAAGTTACAAATATAAGTATAGTAAATACAAGTCATTAACCAGACTACAGATATATATATAAAATCATGTCTTTACAAATTTAAATGAATGTGGAAATTGATGAGGCATAACAAACCAAAGCTGAACATTTGCATGGCTGGGGAAACCTGCGTGGACCAGTCGAAACACTTCAACTGTCTGATCTGCTGTCGTCTGATAGTGATAACAATATTCAAATAACTAATATCCGCATGCGGTCGTTTTCATTCACCGGTGGACTATCACAACAACAGCGTTCAACAGAAAGGTGATCTGAGGTAAGTGTAGAAGAGACTCTTTATCTTCGACTGCATTTGACGGGGGCCGTGTGTTCGAAAGGCAGTTTTGGAAATAAGCTGTTCCTGTTGGCGGGAGTTCAGATGTACATAAACATTAAGGGATCAAGTTAAGGTTTATTTTAAAATGCAACCACCCTGGCCAGTGCCTCCAGCGCGGTGACTGGTTATAATTACTGCAGGGGGAGCGTGGGGCATTAACACGTTCTCAGGAGGAACCATGAATTAGTTTGAACCCATTTATCCCCCTTTAAAAAACTGAACATTATAATAGTAGGTTTTCTTCATCCAGATCCAACTCACGGCCCTCAATGTGAGACCCAATGCGCTACCTATGTCTAGAGTATCTGCTATGACACATCTATAATGTTCACACTGTACGATGCACTAGTTAGAGCTCATCTGGATACTGTGGACAGTTCTGGGCTCCACACTTCAAGAAAGATATCGCTGCTCTAGAGGCAGTTCAGAGGAGAGCAACCAGACTTATTCCAGGTCTGAAGGGAAAGTCCTACTGAGAGACTGAGGACCTGAACCTTTTCACCCTGGAACAGAGGAGACTACGTGGGGACTTGATCCAAGTCTTCAAAATCATGAAAGGCATCGAGCACATCAAACCAGAGGAGCTTTTCCAAATCAGCAGGGACACACGGACCCGGGGACACAAATGGAAATTGGGCTTCGGTGCTGTAGCTAAGGACCAGACAGAAACCCAACCCACTCTGACGGTGCTGCAGCACTTGGCCCAGATGTCGGTGGAGGACTGGACATAGTGCTCCGGGCGGGGCTGCCAGATGTGGATGGACTCCTCGGCTCTGGTCTTCACCAGCCCGTCCCCTGTGACAAGAGCCGCCCGGACGCTGGCCGTCCCCACGTCCACCCCCACGTAGTACTGCTCAGCACCGGACATCACAGCTGATCTGGAAATAAACAGAATTAATAAAGAAATAGAATGAGTCTTGCGTGGTTTTGTGTTGATACCAGTATGGTTAACGTCAGGACTCATGCAATTATGCCTTCTTCAGCAGAGTTTTTGTTATCCATCCAACTTCCGATTGCGCCACTGGGTCTCGTCCCGTAGACCATGACGCTCCCGGGAGGATGCCAGCTTCTGCCCTGAGCTACTCACCCCACCGCACACTTCTACAGCAGCACAACCATGTTTGGCCAATATTTACTCACTGGCATCCATAAAGCAGCGGGCGGAGGGAGAAACAGCATCAGTGTCAAATAATCATGAAAACTGGTACTACAATTATTTATCCTCATTAGCATTGAAGCTGTCAGTGTGTGAGAGAGAGAGAGAGAGTGCAGGGGAATATTCAACATAATCAGTCAATCAATACATGCAAATGAAATCTCTTGTATGTAACAGCCTCTACAAAAGCGGTGTTAAAACTGAAATATGAACTATGTGTAAATGTATAATAATTTATATAATAATAACAGTAATATACACGTCGTATTTCGGCACAGCGGGATGTTGCTAGTGTCGCAAAGTAGAATTGCGTCTGTCAATCTGTATTCATCCGCTCCAGTCAACCGCGCATTATTGTAACTATGTATCGACATAAACATTTTAAACCCGTAACTTTGAAACAACGAAATGAACACAAAGCGCCGGTGTAGCACGTCCGGTACGCGCTGTTGGCTTGTTATTATCCGTACTGTCTTACCATGTGAAACTTTATTTTAATAAAGAGCAGAAACCCGGACTAACACATGTGCAGCTACAGCAGCTGAACTCTGCACGACGGCAAGCCGAGAGGGTCAAAACTCAAAGCTGGGTTTTAACCATTTGCTATACTTGTTTTTGTGTGTATTTATTTAGTTATTTATTTAGTATTATTTTCAACTTATATTAATACAAACAAAGAATGTGAAGAGCTAATATACTACAATAAATAAATTAATAATAAAGTTCATATGAATTAAAGCTATTTTATTGTATATATTTGATATATTTTTCTTTCAGCTCAGTGCTAGGGGTTAGCTTGCCCCTCAGCCGTGTCTGTGTTGTTTTACATCTCCGGGCCTGCATGTCTAAATGCAGTAATTTGTTTTGTTTAATAAAGCATGTGTTTTTCTTGGTTCCAACCAGTGGAAGGTAAATTGCATTATAATCACACGACAGGGAAGGAAACGGCAGCTCTCAGCCCGGGCACGTCCGACACGGCTGTGTTGACACCTTGACGTGGCTATGGGGTCCAGTGTGAGACGACTTGTGTAAGAATTCACACAGCTACGCCATCATTACCAAAGAAAACATGTTGCTTAATTCCCTCCCATTACAATCCAATCAAACTGACTTTGTGTGTTTTTTCCCAACAGACATTTTCCATTTAATTAATGTTTTCAGACCTAAACCGTTCAAGGTATTTTATTGTTTTGTACAAGAAATACGACATGGTAGATTGCTGTGCTCTTTATCTGGGGAAATAATGCAAATAATTGATATACTTTATCTATCTCATCTCTTTTTCTTCTTTCTTTTGTATTTGAAAGTTGAACACATACACCAGGCCTATGCCCATTAGGAGTCAAATCTCGAACTTGTAATCATGAAACCTGTTGGTTTTCAAGATAGAAATGAATCAGTATGATCACAGATATTGTGTAGATTCTGATTCATCCCTCTCTCACCACACTCTCCACTTTCCTACACAGCTTGTATCACGTTTGCAGGGCCGTTGGACCGGTACCAATCCGCCAGGCGCAGGGGAAGGCTTTGGCCCTCCCTGTGCATCTGCACTGACGCACACCCCTGCTCAATTGATTGAGGGTTTTCCTCGTATCCCTTGCCAAGTATTCCCCACCATATGTAAAAAAATACTAACACAATATTATATAATTTCACATCTCCCACTGCCAGATGAATTGTGCTGAACCAAAATAAAATTAAACGGAATAAAAAGCCTCTTTCACGTCTCTGACAGCGCTTGTGATCGCCGAAGCCACAAAGGGAAGTCTTCTGTTCTTGTGGGGGGGAAATAATACGTGTGCGGCATTTTTTAACACAGCGTGGCAGAGAGAACAGGGGTCCTTTTCGCCGGCGTAAGCATTCGTATCAGTTCCACTCGTTCTGTTAAACAATTTTCGTTGCTGTGCTTGGCAGCGATCCCCATCGTTTGAAGTGAAGTGCAGTCCAGAAAAACAATACTGCAGGAAGTTTTAAGTGCTTCTGGCCTTTCTTTCGAGGCTGCATACACAGCCCTCCCCAGATGGCCATAAACCTCCTAAATATAAGAGTCTGAACCTGCAATGACACATTTCTGGAGCTGTGTTCGCCAGTATCTGAACATGGCCCTAATGGATGGGATGGTAGTTGTTTAGTCATCAGTATGGAAATTAGAGGTGTGTGTGTGAGACCCAGCTATTGCAGGAGCTCCCTTCGTACGTTTCGCAGCACATGGTCAACACGATGGCATTTCTAAAAAGATAATTCACTAACGAACAAACAGATCAAAAATGTCTGCAGCCTTCTGTTCGCTAAGAGGAACTAAGCAAAATATCAAATGAAGCGAACAGAAATCCAGAAACAGCATGAAACAGACGAGAGAAAGTTTGTCTCTCTGAGTTGTTGGTGAGAATATCTTCAGAGCTGAAAATGAGGAACTATAGGAGTCTATGAAGAGAGAAATAATGGTGACATTGTCTGTGACGTTGGCCAGTATAAGGAAAATCTCCCAGTTACTGACAAACAGAGTTTCCTGATGTGAAACAAAGTTCTGGCCTAATGTTGTTTTAGCGGTACATTCAGATTCTTCAATAATTTAAAATAAATAAATAAAACCCTGTAGTTATTAATTATGGTTCAATTATAACCGGTTCCAATCTGTGCCCATAATAAATCTGGACTGGGATGAAAGTCCCTCAGAGCAGAGAAGGAAGTGGGCTGGTGACCTTTCGATGTATGTTTCATTGCATGACAGAATATTTAGATTTGAGCCGTGAT
Organism: Amia ocellicauda; assembly: GCF_036373705.1. Classification (NCBI taxonomy): domain Eukaryota; kingdom Metazoa; phylum Chordata; class Actinopteri; order Amiiformes; family Amiidae; genus Amia; species Amia ocellicauda. Next base: position 25,833,169 of record NC_089868.1, on the reverse strand, counting down.
TTATGCAATAATGGGAAGTGACAATATTGTTTTTTACAGTTTTATCCGGAAATTGCAGGGAGAACATGAAGTGATAACACGTTATCATAGGCGGACAAGTGTTATTTGAATTCCCCCACTTGATAAAGCGGGCGTGTTTATTTCTTTCTCCAACTGCGGCTTTTGAAGGTTTCTCTGCGCAGCTGTTTGGCAGGTTCTCCCGTTAAACAATTTGCTTTTCTGCAAAATGTGGAAATGTGCTGACAGTGGGTGAGACTCCCATTAGACTCCCGTCTCCCCAGGATGGTGGTGGAGAAAACTCCATAGGACTGATTTCTCTCATGATGAAGAAAAAGCACCAGGATGTTCAAACAGAAACATCTTCAAGTCTTTCTCAAGTTAAGAAAGACAACTCGATAGGATCAATGTAAGGAATATACAAATCAACGCAGAATAAGAGCACCCTGAAGTCATACTGTTTGCAACATGTTTTATGGCAATATATTGGAACAAGTCAGGTTATTAAAACTCCAGCATTTATTAACGGAGCTCACTTGAAATTAAATGTGCTTCCCTCTCGTAGACTCGGTACTGTTGCACTGGCGGTTGTTACACCCTTGCTGTGTACTGGCTGCTCCGATAGCAAGAAGTGTAATTACGCAGGGGGGGAACACTGTAATTTTGAGCTTCCTGGCAACACCTGTAATTAGACTGTGGGGCTCCGACCAGGGCTTCGACAAAAAACTGAAAGCCAGAACAAAACAAAACAAACACACACGTGGCACTCACGTGTAGTGCTGACCTCCGCGGTGCTGATGATCAGTTATTAAGAACAATTCAGTGTATTTACAAACTGAGTAACTAACTAAGGGGCATATAAAAAAATTACGCCCTTTTCTCAGAGACAAAGTTAATGCAGGTACTGCCCAAAACCAACAATAGCTGGATTGATTGCTTATGCCGGGAACAGAATGGCATCGAGGATAATGAGGATTATATAGACACTGAAGAATAAATAGTTGTGCTCTATTAAACATAAGCTAACATGTTCGGAGCTCTGCCTTGCCTGTGAGGGTGTCTGTGGGAGCCGCCCTGGTAACCTGTCCAAAGAGACACGACGTGCCTGCCCTGCCCAGCCCTGCCCAGCCCTGCCCACAGACCCAAGCCAACACAAAGAGCCCAGCATCACCGGAGGAGACAGGTATTACTTTGTGTTTGTGGATTACTGCTCCTAGTAAGGTGTTTTGACATGGTACTGTGGTTTAAGGAGCTCCCCATCGCATCTCAAACCCGCTGCACTAAGTATGAGCAGTTCTTAAAACGAGAGACCATTTCAGGTGAGGTGTACGAAACACCACCAGCAAACATCCCATCCTTAAGCACCAACGCTCTGGCAGAAGCACTTGGCACAGAGCAGGCACTGGCATCATGAGGTGTGGCGACGGATGCACAACTTCCCTCAACGTCCTCCCACCCCCCTGACCCGGTCCCCTTTAGAAATGTATCATAACAAATGTAATGGTTATAATAACAAGATAAGACACAGCCAGAGGCACGGTGGAGCATTGGTCTTATCATTTCACACCCAGGAATCCTTCTCTCTGAAACATTCCCAGGTTTTGGATTGGGATGGAGGATAAGTCTGCCAGTTCAGAATCATATGGAGGAGACTACATGGGGACTTGATCCAAGTCTTCAAAATCATGAAAGGCATCGAGCACATCAGACCAGAGGAGCTTTTCCAGATCAGCAGGGACACACGCACCCGGGGACACAAATGGAAATTGGGCTTCAAGGCATTCGAGACAGAAAACAGGAGACACTTCTTCACACAGAGAGGCGTCACAATCTGAACAAACTCCCCAGCGATGTGGCTGAAGAGACAATTTGGGAACATTCAAAAACAGACTGGATAGGATCCTTGATCACTTAGTTATTAATGGACACCAAACGAGCACGATGGGGCGAATGGCCTCCTCTCGATTGGACACTTTCTTATGTTCTTCTTATGTTCATACTTCTGTTTTCTGTCAGTAGTTCCAATGCACCTTGTGTCTTTTCATCATTGCCACACAGCCCTGCTGGGGGTCATCTGAGGAGGGTCTGAATAACCTTGATCTTCTCTCAGCACTACTCACTCGGCGCTCGCGCAAGAAGCCTCCTGGAGGAAACATTAAAGAGCCAGTGAGTTTGACCTGTGCTGACAGCTCTCTCAGACACGATGGGTTTTAATTGCCCCTGTCGCTGGCAGACAGTCTTTATGTCCCTGTCCAGACGTAACGCACGGCCGCTGCTGGCGGTGAAGGGCTGACCGGCAGTCACTCAGCAGCACTTACGCCTAATTTATTTCATGTCCTTCCCTGGCACTCATGGACTGCGTGTGATTAATCCGGCTGCGTTGTAAATCGTCGTTTATCTTCTCCTATTCATTTCAGATCACTTTGGGACTTAATTGTGTGGGTGTTGCTACCCCCCCACTGGAGACCACTTCAGCAACTTCTCCAACAAGGATATAGTTGCCTGCTCTTGATTTTATGTGTGTGTAAGCGTTTAAATTATATTTGTCAAGACTGGAAGGTGACAATATGAATTGTAACTAAATATTTAATAACTGAGGGTTGAGGGGAAGGGGCATAACCAGGTATGGAAGTCTGATTTTGCTGTTTGTCTCATCTAAACCTTTTTGTGTGTTTAAAATACCTAATTTCTCCTTAAAATCACCAACTTAAATATAATATTTTATTTTAGATACCTCCTTGGTCTTTGTTTTTTGTTCTCTTTATTTGCATTCTTCCTGTGTTCCTCACTTCCGCACATGCATACGGACACACAGTAATTCCAAGATGCCAATCCTGCAACAAGAAAAAGACAAGAGTTTTATACCAGAGCAAAAAGCTGTTCCCAATTATTCAATTAACATGGTTTACCAGACAGAGCAGAGGGGGAGGGGGGGGTGAGTTCACCTGGTGAAATAACCACATTACACATAAAAACATGCAATAAACTATACAAATTATTTTACTTTCTTTTATCCAATGAGGGGCAGCCATTTCTTTACAGCTGTTTTATCACTCTGACCACAGAGATTTTACACCGACGACCCCGCACAGCTCAGACAGCACCGTCCCCGGACACCAGAGACTGCATCTGCATGAGTCAACAATCAGAAAGATCACGGCGAAGCTCTCGGAGACAAACGGAAGAGCTCAGGTGTGCTGGCATCTTCTTCGGCACGTGACAAACCCACTGTCCACTAATTGGGGGCTGTGGGTTCTGTTGCTTTTGCCTACTTGGTTAAAGTGCAAGGCAAGGCAAGTGCAGAAGTTGTCACAAAAACAACCAAAGAAGTACATTAAAAGCTTCAGAGAGATCCCAATCTCCGGATCATTGTGAATGCACAGACAGAGACGAAGAGATGAAGAGATGAATGAGGAGAACATGCTCTTAACCACGCACTGCAGGAATGGGTTATTTTTAACTGCGGTGCGATGTTCAAGATAGAGACGTGAGCCGACGGCCACCACACGTTTCATTTGCTATATATAAGTTAATTTAGCAGCTGTAATGCAGTCGGATATGTGCGCTGCCTGTGTGCCCAGCCCTGCCACATTGACATGGGCACAACCTGCCACACGTCTTTGACTGGGGTGTAGATAATAGTCTTTTGCATAACTGTTTACATCAGGCACTACATCATGCTTTGTAAGTAATTAAGAAACTTCTACTACACTACTCCTGCCTGCGATATCACACACCACAGTCATAGCTACAGTAATGCTCTTTATACTGCATCCCCCTATAAAACCAGGCAGCGAGAGCCAGGGGACGAGGGGTCACGCTTCGGGGGGACGATGAAGAGGCAGAGGCTGGTGGTCTGAAAGGGCAAGACCCCTGATTTTGCAGACCTCCACTGCCTGCTCGGTGGAGAGAATGTCCTCAAGATGTTCCTGTTTCATTGAGAACCATCTCCCGAGTCTACAAATGTGAACATTTGAGTATGCCACTTCTGGTGTTTAGTGTGGCTCTGTGTCTGTCCGTTGCTGCTTGGTCGGTTTTCTGGTAAAAGCCATTCTCTAATTTGGACTTGAGCTTTGTAGCTGTCAATATTCGCCATGTCTTTAAGTACGGAATAATATCCACGTTCTTTTACCCAATAAGCTGCTGAAATATTCAGTATGAGACAGACACTTCTTGCTGAATGCTGTGTGTGGGTATTGTAGCAGGCACTGGTCTGTGGTTTGACTTCCTTCTGCAAAAGAGCTTTTTTAAACTTTTGTCTTCTGTTCTCTGAATGCTGCTATTTTTAGTCAAAGTAATTTCCTGTCTGATACAGAGTTTAAATATAATTCTCTCCCTTTCAGAGTATATTGAGTAATCAAAACGTGTAGCTCAGCTGAATGTTTAGTAAGGAACCTCGTTTATTGCATTGGATTTGAACGTTCACGGTGCAGAAAAATGTAATTTCTTTATAAAAGCCTGCAGGCGAGGCATTATGTGGGACAAAGTACATTACGGTTTACATTTGAAATCCACAGAACTGTATTTTCATATTTTTATTATGGAAATGTAATAGTTTTGCATAACAGCAGATACTACAGAAAAATCAGCATGTGAAACCATTATGTAGACTTTGTTAACATGAATGAGCATTAGTTGTCATTTTCTTTTGAGTTTTTAAATTAAAAAAAAGGTTTCTGCCGACATAGATAAAACTAAAACAGAAACTGTACTTGAATTTCAGAACCAGGGTTTTGCATTTCACCTTTTCTGGGAATTGGGTGGCATTGAGACAAGACAAGGAAACCACACGGCTTTCAGATTGAGAAGCGGTGACCACAGAGAGTTGCAGAACAGTTTACCAAAAAGCAATGCAACGCTTCACTTCAGCAGGCGTGGCGCTAATCAGACAGGAGGCTCTCAGTAACACAGGGAGTGACCAGGAGAAAAACACACATACGTCTTTCTTTAAATGTTTAAGGACCACTTATAGTTTCTCTTCCCTTGTAAGCGTGCCCTACATGGTCATTTTGCGTTGCATATATAGAGAACTCAGATGTTTCCATTGCATGTGTGTAATTGGCCTAAACATACAGGTCTAAACTTATATATAATACACACATACATGTCTGCTCTCTCACACTGTTTATGCCAAGTTGATTTGGGATTAAAGCACAAACACAGTACTGATGTGCAAAGGGAACCGGAAAACCAGGTATTGAGGGACAGTGTGGGAAATTAAAAGCAGATGGGTTCATGGTTGAATACTGGAGGCTCTTGTTTTCACTTACAGGCCTGGGAATCTGGAATAAACTGGTTAAAGCTGAGTCACCTCAAAGGAAAGGTCTTGTAATAAATTCTGCAATCGACTGGCGAGACAAATGGCCTCGTTTGAATGTTTGCAACCTTATTTATGATTATTATTATTTGTTTATAATTTACTATATATATATTACCTTGCATATGTTCTTATTTCTTACAGTTCCTTGTTAATCATTGTCTAACCTGGGGCCGTTCAAACAGAGTTCACAAATTCACAGCCACCTCCCTTGATTTTCCCCCCCTTTTCTTTCCCTCCGATGCCTGCCAGGGACTTGTTAATTGCACCTACATTCTCGAACACCTTAATTACCCCGTGTATTATTAATGGAAAGAAACCAGAGTCGTGCCCCGCAGGTGTAACCAGGCCTGGCCCTCTGCTCGTGCCTGTCTGTGTGTTTGACGACAAAGGTCCCGACTCCTGACTGAGAAGGTGTCCTCTGTTGACGCTGCTGACAGGCATGTGAAGGGCAGGATCATGTTACCTTTGAGGACCCTGGGATACCGTTAGGGTGACATGTATGCTCAGAGCAGTCACTGGGTACTAATGTCAACTATGGCTCTGAGCAGACACTTGTTTAGGTCCTCAACTTGTCATTAACAACCCCTAGGAGGACCACAGACAGAAAGGGCAGTGCAGTTTCAGTCAACTCTGCTATCTTCAGGGTTTGGAGGAGGAGACGCTGAAGACCCCACCAGTGCTGGCAGAGTGTGGCTCTTTACATAAGAACATAAGACAGTGTCCAGTCGAGAGGAGCCCATCCGCCCCATCGTGCTCGTTTGGTGTCCATTAATATCTAAGTGATCAAGGATCCTATCCAGTCTGTTTCTGAATGTTCCCAAATTGTCTCTTCAGCCACATCGCTGGGGAGTTTGTTCAGATTGTGACGCCTCTCTGTGTGAAGAAGTGTCTCCTGTTTTCTGTCTTGAATGCCTTGAAGCCCAATTTCCATTTGTGTCCCCGGGTGCGTGTGTCCCTGCTGATCTGGAAAAGCTCCTCTGGTTTGATGTGGTCGATGCCTTTCATGATTTTGAAGACTTGGATCAAGTCCCCACGTGGTCTCCTCTGTTCCAGGGTGAAAAGGTTCAGGTCCTCAGTCTCTCAGTAGGACATTCCCTTCAGACCTGGAATAAGTCTGGTTGCTCTCCTCTGAACTGCCTCTAGAGCAGCAATATCTTGTAGTATTGCAGGTATGACATACCTCGACTCCACACGGGAGTAAAAGGGTTGCCACGTATCAATCAATGGCTTTAACGAGGGAACGGAAAGATCCTTTCAGAAGCATTTCAAATCAGATTAAACCAATAAAACAACACTTTGTGGTAATGACTTCTCTCAGGTATTATTGCCTGCAGTTACCTCAGAAGAGTAGGCGCAGAAACTAGCAACGCTCCCCACAGCCTGCTATGTCAATGTCTAATTGTGGTTTATCATTCTGCAAGGACATTCAGTCATAAAACGAATGTATTAAATTGATAGGGCACCATTACGGCCCTCCTGTTTGTACAGTCAGATTTTCCATCGATGCCCCTGCAGGCCGCGGTGCGTGTTGGTCAGAGGGAAACTTCTTATCGGCTTCTTCTTGATGCGCTGGGTCTCCTTCTGGATAATCTGGTGGATGTACGTCAAGAGGTTCCCAGAGAGAGGCATTCCCTGGACCTTGGGTTTGCATTTGTATAGGACTTGTGCTGTATTGTCACAGCTTCATCTGTGTTTTTACAACTCTTGTGCAGAGTCTTTCAGTGGTTCAAGGGACTTCACTGCACTGGACTAAAGTCAAGATGCCTCAGACACATTTATTATGCTATATCATGATATTGCCATTTGTCCAGCGTTCAGCACTGTATGGCTGTTATATCGGTCAATGTGAAGGCAGGTCAACTGATTTAATATATTCTTCTCCGCATCACCATCTTCATGAGCCTGTCTGTGCCAATTTGCTATCTGCCAAGAGTCACAACAGTCGCACAGGCAGAATTTCAGCACTGCCACGCAGGGCTTCTCTTTCACAACCAAACCATCCTTTCATGAAATAAATACCAACAAGAAACTCCTTTGAATTCCAGCTCTTGAGACTATCGGACATGAGGAACAAAGAAGTTGTGTGGAAAAGATTGGGCGAGGAGGCTGTATTTTGTATACGGCACCAATCAGGAGTAAGACCATGAATAGGAGTGCTCATGGCTGTCTGTTAGAGATAGTTTCAGCCTTTTCAAATTCACAATGCTTAGTTCTACATTATTGTTAAGGCCAGGGATATTAGTACAGGAAAGACAATCACCCTAAATGTTTACCACTTGCATTTGCTTATTCCTTTAAGGTGCTTGAAGATGGGAAGTATGCTGCTTTCTTACCCTACAGAGACTTCAGAGTCTCCATATCCACATCCACATTTCTCTGTCAGATGGGGATTTTTTGGTGTTTCTGTCCTCCTGCAAGCGTGTCTTTCAGTGAAAGATCATTAATCTCAATGCTGGTTACTCATCTCTCTTGAATTGTGGCCCAGAACTTTCAACACTACATTTTCACTAATGGACGCCTTAAGAAAACAGCACAGACTTATTTCTATGCATTTTAAACCAGGCGTGAAAGGAAAGGGAGAAACTTTGACTTCTAAGTGGTGCATTAAAAACCCTATACTGTACATGCCCTGAGGGTCCCTCCTCGCTGCTCACGTGAATCAACATATTAGAGTGATGTATGCAGGCAGTGCTGACACTGTAAATAATGGGGTATTCAGTCCGTGTTCACAATATGAACCTTCAAGCGCCTCGCCTCAGATCAGGGGAAGAAATGAGCCATTTCACAGCAGAACCGAGTCAGCAGAGTAATACACCGGTCTCAGAGAAGGACCCGGCGAAGGATCGCTTTCTCTTGTTGTTGTCTTTGTTTTGTTACACCTACCTCTTTAACTGTGTCGAGGACCTTTCAGTCCAAGGATTTGAAGTCGTTAAACATCCTCTTTTTGCTTTGTTGAGAGTAACCAGCCGCAACAGAATAAACAAAAATGATAAAGTTGTGTTAAAAATGGAAAAGCCCTTTTCAGCTCTTCACAGGCCACAGTGAAGTCATGAAGTGGATGTTTTACCAACAAAGTGTCGATTCACAATGAAGCTCTTTCAGGCTGTGGATGGAAACCAGGCCCTCCCAGAACAGGTAACACCTGGGGGGGGTGCTTAAACACACTTTGCTTCTCATAAAAAGCCCTGTGTTTGTTTTGGAAGGGGAGTTTAATCATCCTTCTTAACACCCCTTTAGCCTCCTGGGACTTCTGTTCATTCAGTGAGATGTAGCTGATTGCAAAATGGGCGACACTGAACACAAAGCGTGGGGACGCTTCGAGAGACTGAGACTTCACAACGAACACTGAGACGCTTTCCCAAACTGGCTGGTATTAAAGATTAGTCTTTTCTTCCCCCTGTAGCATTGTTATTCAATTATTTAAGCACATGGCGGGATTGTTCAGCTCACCCCCGACAGGAGCGCTGCTGACGTGAGGCGTTTGATATATATCTTCCCGTAAACGGGGTTTGAACCAAATACCAACCACCTGACAGGCGAATACTGATCTGTCAACACTTGGCGGTGATCCTGCCTGTCCTGTAGAAGAACCCTGAGCCACATCACAGAGAGGGGCAGGAAATCATCGGGAATGACTGTGCTGAGCAAAGGCCTCTGGGAAGTGGAATCAACTTACAGGAGGAATTGCTGGAGAGAGATTGTGTCCATCCCAGCATCTGAGACGGGTCTCCTGGGTGTGTGTGTTTGTGTGTGTTTTTGTAGTATATCCTACAGCAGCACTGTGAAACTAGAATAGATGCAAACGACTGGTACCATCAGACCGAGACCCACAATGCACCGTTTCTTTCCAACACTCCCCTCGGTTGTTATTGGTTCTGACCGGTGGGCTGATCCAGGTTCCTCTGGAGTTGCAGCTCCGCAGTGACACCGGCAGGAACCCCAGATCAGCCTGACTCATCATGACTGACACCTGAGGACTGCTGTGTCACTGACATGTGTCTATTGCATTGGTGTCCAGTTACCTGTCTGGACACTGGGGGCGATGGATCGCGCCACACAGCCCATTTAACATTGAACTTTGATTCTCCTCAAGCCAAATTACATCCGAGTCGCATAAGTGGGCTGTTTGTCGTCTCTCTGGCTGTGGTCAATCTGATACACTTCCTTGACTCTGCATTTGAGCCCAGATTCTTGTTTGAGGTCGTTTGGAATGAGTGCTGAGCTGTAAATATGTATTCTGTGCACATTTGCTCATATCAGGTGATAACACATCTCTAAAAGTACCCCCACCCCCTCAGTCTGTCTAGATGTTGTACGGTGAATGAGGTCTACATGTCAGGGGCATGTCTGGGACGTATATCCTCTTCTCATCAGAAGCAGGTCAGCTGCCGCAGCGATCAGCACTCTCTCTTCTGGGAATCCAGTCTTGGCAGCAGCAGCCGATTCCAGTCAGTCACGTGACTCAGATGGCTTTGGAGGGATCTCCCGGTGATCACATGACACCGCGCTGATTCATGCCACACAGGCTCAGTGGGAGGGTGGGAGGAGACGGCCGCAGGTCTCCGCTCTCTCTCCTCATTTGTCAAAGCAAATATAATCCCCCCTGCGCCGGCTCCCTCCGCCCCCATTCCTGTGCCTTCTGCTCGGGTTAACTAAATAATGCAGGACTTGTCTGTGAGTGAACGCAGCAGACAGCCTGCCTGATAGCTCGGGCCCCGTGTGGGAGAGAGACAGCGGGGGTCTGCCAGCGTGGGGGTCTGCTCCAGGGTGCTGATGTCTGCAATCCACTTTGAGATGCTGGCCTGCTCTCTCTGATGTTTGGGTCCGACCTGCTGTGTGCTTTGTGATAAACTAAAACACAAATTCATACACAGATAGTCCTCCTAGGCTTGTAATTTCCAAAAGAGACTATTTACAGTTAGTATGCAGGCAGGCAGAGCTGTTCTTGGTAAAATGACTCTCTATTTGGGTTTCCCCCTGAAGGCTGATGGGTGACAGCAGTTCTCAAGAGCAAAAAGGTGTTTATAAACACTGTGAATGCCTGCTTTCCCAGGGAAAAGCATGTTCTCCCCACCAACCTGAAAATAAAGCATTAAATCGTTACAATTGTGTAACTCTTGCTGCTTTGTAGACATTTATTAGAGAGTAGCCATATTTCCTGGGAAGAGGATCAACGCACTTCTGCCAACGACAGCATTTCAAGAATCATTGCAACTGCATCTGTACTCAAGGTTAACGAGCCTGGGAAGACGGTGTTCTGGTAAATTAGCGCCGTTAGGCATGTTTAGTAGCTGTCACTCTGGCTGGAAGTTCCCCGTGATGCACGGAGCGCAAAGACAGCGAGGGGAGAAAACGTCCTGCTATGTGCTGCAAATTGACAAGCAAGACCTCAGCAGCAGGAGCAATCAGCACACAGAGACTGACACGTTACTGTAACACAGACTTTTTTATTGTATTAATATTATTATTAATATTCTAAACTGCATGTGCCTCTCCTCAGAGTTTAACCGTTCTTGACGTTGTTTATGAGATGTCCAAACTGCGCGAACAGGGATATGCTTTCACTTCCATCTTGATAGACGTCAGTCCTACTAGAAGCTGTAGGTCAGTCCGCAGCAACCCCCCATTTGGATATCAGGGTATTTTAGCCCCATATTCACGCCAGAATAGCTGTAGGTGGAGAATGAACTCACTCAGTCTACAGATATCGAATGCGTTTGTACGAGGACTGTTCGGCGAGAGTTCGAGGATGTGGGAAGGTGTCATCGGCTGCCCTTTAAAAACCCTGCGGCTGAGGTCTCCTGCTCTTTATTGAATAGCAACAGGGTTTTCTCTCTCTCTCTCTTTCTGTGTTTTCTTGCTTGTCATCAAAAGCCATAGCGCACTTGTTCAAGGTGACTAACCGAAAGAAGTGAGAATATTCAATGAAAAAAAACACAAGGGTTAACCACACTCCCTCCCTCTCTCTCTCTCTCTCTCTCTTTGTGTCTCTGTCTCACTCTCTCTCCCTCTCGCTCTCTCTCCCCTTCGGTTCTGTCTAGGGTGGCAAAATAATATACAAACCTGTCCACTCCAGCAAATTGCAACAGTGTAGGAAAATAAAATATAAAATCGATCAGCGCAATAAGCACAGAATTCTACACAACTCCTACGTCTTAAATACTCTTCCATTGTGAGCAATCTGGACAGACGATCTGTCTCTAACGGCTTCTCTTGTGTTATTTTAAACAGGCAAAACAAATTCCACTGACCAAGAGTGAGATATGCTTTATCTAATCTCCCACCAGAGTCTCTCCTCTCAAGATACTTCCCCACTCCTGCCTGCAGCTTCAACTTTAGCCTTTCCCACGCTGATTAAAACACCACCACGTCCATCCTCTTCTCAAGCTGCCTCTGTCCATTACACGCAGCAAACAAAGTCGTTTTCCACGTTTCACCACTCGTGTCTCCGTTACTAACAGTCATGTCACAGACGAAGTTACTTTATATATCACGTCAGGCTGATTTCCACACACACAAACAATGAATGCAGTGGAATCCCATAATATTCCCAACAGTAACCCTCTCCAGTTTGTTATCTGTTTGTTTGTGTGTTAGTCCTCCCAGGTTCTGGACCCTCTCTTTCAATGCTCTGTAAATATATCCCAGCTTGTCAACAATTTGTGTAGCCCAATCTGAAGTGTGACCAGAAACCATTGATACCTGTAATTCTTTGCAGTCTTAAGGTGAACATTAATTCACAATTTGTCTCAGAAAGCAAGCCTTGAGCCACACTTGCCACACCAGCCAGAGCATAGATCCAGTGTGCCCCCCACCCCCCAGCATGTACCTGCATGTGAACAGGCCAACATTGTCTAGTTTTTATTCATCAGTGCTCAGTGGACAAGGATGTCACATTTCTCCTCTTTCCTCAGCCTCCAGGGACTGCAGACTGGCAGGAGGCACTTGTTGAGGAAAAAAAGAAGGGGAAACTCCCCAGGGCATGTTTGGCAGTTTGCTAGACCGAGCGAAACGCTTCCTAACAATGGCACATTGACAGAGCTTGCTTGAACTTGAAGAGACGATTCTTTGTCCCTGTCACACACACACACACACGCAAACACGCACACACGCACGCACACACACACAACACACACACACTCCCCATCCCTCCTTTACCGCGCTTAACCTAAGAACGCCACCTGACACTCTCCCTCAGGGAAGGAACGCCCCACACCTAAACACAAAGTGAAAGTCAGGGGGTCTGGAAATTATACACAGAACAGACTCAGAGAAAGGGGTCTAGCTGAAAGATATGAGCCAGACTCGCCCCAGGGCCGTGTTCTCTGTGCCAGGGTGGAAGGACTTTTATACGAGGAGGAGAGAGCATCTCATTGGATCGCACCTCAGATGACCCACACTCCCTCACCTGGCCTGACACAGGTCTGAAATTTCACTTCCCACAACCCAGATCGCATGTCCGCCGCTCCTCGGGTGCCTTGCTTTACACGCAAAGGACAGCATTGTGGAATGAACCCAAGCCATGGAGACGAGGTCTTCTTTAAGCAGCTGTATAAGATTGCATTCAAACCGGCGAGGCGATATCACGTTCTCCCACATGTCTCTGAGTCTCGGCCTCAATGTCCGCAGCCCACATGACCGGCTGAGGTTGACAGTGTGGCCACAGCAACGGCTGCTCACGCCTCCCCACAACACTGGGAGACGAGCCAAGAAAAGTGGGAGAAGAGGCAGAGCTTTGGTCAATGGACTTGCAGGACCAAGGCGGTATAAAACCTCACGGCTATTTCATTTGTGGTTTGCAATGAACATATAACTGGATTCCAAGAGGCACAGTGAGAAAAGAAAGACTGACCCGAGGGATCAGTCTGACTGGGATGCTGTGGGTCGGGCTGGGGGAACTGACAGATATATTTCAGTGACAAGAAACATTTTGAAATACTCATGACGGGGAATGCATTTCAACAATGAAGCTACTAAACAAACACAACAGTTTCCACTGTCAGGCCGTGGTGGAGATGAAACGGCTTTCACTGCAGAATATAAAATTTCACTAACCGTGTCAAAACCGCAAAAATCACTGCTGTTTAGTTTCCCAGAAACCTGTCCAAATTCCAGAGCCGTAAGGTAAATGCACCGATCACAATGACAGCCTCGTCTATAAATAGCCAGAGTTACTAAGAAGAGTCCTCTTGTTTTCCCTCCTGTTTCCTAAGACATTTTGTTCACACCTGGACAAATCACACAGCTGAATACTGTACATGTCAAAGCAGAGACAGGGAAGGCCTTTGTGCGGCACTTGCCTGGAGGGATTTCGTTTTAGATAAACCACTTGAGTCGACTGAAGAAGAGTCTGTTGGAGTTTAGCAGGGGTTGTGGAAGCCATTTGTGAAACATCCTTTGGCTAATTACCTCCATCGGAAGGTTAAACCACGTAATTACCCGTGCAGTGCAGCGTGAAGTGTGTTCGTCTTGCTCTGAGATCAGAACGGGCGCTATCAGCCCCATGCTAAAGCGAGCAATTAATGACTTCAAAGGAAGAGCAATTCATATCAGGAAGAAAGTTTAGGATTGTTTCTGCTAACTGTTGCACTGAAAGGTGAGCAAAGGGTGAAGGCTTAGCGGCTAGGCTTAGGTTTAAGCTGCTACTACTTTTGTGTTTCCACTCTGTCTGCAAACACTCTCAGTTGCATTTTGAATATTTGCCTTAAAATAAAATAGTCATAAATCTCACACAGAGAGAAAGCACAGGAAAGATCATTTGAAGGTTAAATTGTCTGGCAACCTGAAGTCATGAGAATTTCTTGTCAAACACATTAAGTTACTGAACAGCCAGGTTATCAAATTAACCAGGTTTAATCTCTTCTTTAGCTTTGAAAGATTTAATGTCGAATCCTCACACTTTCACAAGGAAAATCACTAGTTCATCAGGAGTCGTCTTTCATTTATTTTAATGTCCATCATAAAAGCCTCCATTAACAAGGAAGTGGTTATAGATGGTCAACTTCCATGGAGAACATCTTCCACAATCTCTGTTAAGGGACCTTCTCTCTATAGCCTACATACAATGGAAACTTTCATTATTGTTTATAGTAGATTACAGTGGCATTAATAAATGGTTGGCAAATAGTTTATAAAACAGTTAAGAACCATTAATAATTCCATTTATAAATAATCAATAAACCTTCATAACATATTATTTATCATTTATAAAATAAAAATTGAAACAACACAGTGTTGTCAGCTCCCAATACTCCCAATTAGTTTTTTTTAATAAATAATAAATCATATCGTATAAATGTTTATTGATCATTTATAAATTGAATTATTAATGGTTCCTAACTGTGTTATAAATTGTTATTTATTAATGACACCCTGATTTTAAGTGTTACCCTCATGTGTAATAGCCCCCAGTTATTTTTATGAATACAGTGAAGGTGCAATTAAATTAGAAAGGTATACCGGCACACAATTACTCAAGAAGTATGACATCAACCATCCGTGGGCATCAATATATGACATCATCCGTGCACAGGCATCAAAACATGACAATCTGTGAGCAGGCAACAAAATATGACATCATCCATGAGCAGGAATCAAAAAATGACATCATCCGTGAGCAGTGTCTACAGGCCTGTCATACGCTGTCATCAATGCAATCTGCGGACGTACGTTGGGGGGTATGGGCATTAAAAAAATGTTTGTTAATGCGGGGGTGGGGGCATAAATCAGGGGGACATCACTCAGGGGTTGCCTTTTGTACTGGCTGTCAGACAAGTTTACTCTAATTAGGACTAAACTTGTGTATTATGTGTTCTTCATCTCAGTGTATTATGTTGCTTGAAATGTATCTGAAATTTGACTACTGGCAGTTGCTGTGGGTGAGGGCGTCTGCCGAGAGATCGGTGCAGTAATGATCTCCGGTGTGCCGCTCCAGCGCTGCCTGTCCGAACAGCCCCTGCGCTGACAGTGGAGCGACAGTGATGGAGCAACGCAAGCGTCTGTCACTGCGTCTGCGTTTAGTGTCGACAGCAGCGCCGGTGTCAGAACTCGGGGCAGCAGATACCAGGATCCTTCTTGAAGCCTGCAGGTCTGGTCTCCTCTGCCGGGAACAGGTCACGTGACCGACACCCAGCAGAGCAACATCTGCAAATTCAGTTTTTTATTCACTTGGCGACCCGACACACCTAACCGGCTTCTCTTTCTACTGCTCTGCAGTACATGTTTTTGGCTGAGCTGCAGTCTCATCTGTCTTCTGAGAATATCATTAGATGGATGCCAAGGTAAACTTCTCATGGTTAATCAGTATTATCTTACAAGCGTCACTGTGGCCAGCAGCCAATCAACAAGAAACAGGAGGTTTCCAGGAAAATATGATTCCAGGCAAGAAAATGATCATTCCCGACACATTCTTTACAAGTGGATGAGTCCAGGATTAATAGCACTACGATATATGCAATTAAAGCAAATCACCAGAACTGTTTATTTATAATAAACATATAATCATTTTGGAGGATTTACAAAGTGCACTGTCATTTGTAAGAGTTTATGTCCATCTCTTTATGTTCAAGGATTTCACTGAGTCTTTGATTCAGTCAAAAGGCAGGGTAACGTGGCAGTTTGCCCTGATTATGCCATGCTTGTACTATCCCTGGCCGTGGCTTTTCCATAGTATACTACAATAAATGCCCAAAAAAAGGACAATCTTGCAGGTCAGACCACCCTAACGTAACCCTGCAGTGAAGTATTGTTGTTATTAATTCCTACTGGATGGCGCTGTAACATAAGATAATAACGAGGCGATATCAGATCTTGGCCTGCCATATTAGGTTTCTTTTTTCCTATGAATGTTTTCAGTTCTATCTGCCATGATTCCTGTTTGTGATTTAAGAGCTACCAAGGGCCAACATAAGGACAGGAAAACGTTTTTTACAAAACAGTGAGTGCACTGAGAGTGTGTAGATCTCTTGGCAGCACAAAGCCCCGTCACTGCGGTTGTAGTCCAGCCCCCAAAACATGCCTGTTGTCCCCATGTGTAAAATGTTTTGATAACAGAGCTCACTTGGGAAACGATTCACACGTCAACTGCTACGGCTTGTAAACAGCCAGACGGGTAAGAGACGATGACTCAGGGGTCTCCCGCTCTGCTTGTTATGCTTCGTGCCCATGAGGGTGAGCGCTGTTATCACGCTGAGAGATTCACGGGAGGGCGGCCCTTTCTGAGAACACAAGCAGTGATGTCAGCTCACGTATGTCTCATGTTCATCAGTCAGGCCTTCTATCAGGAAAGCGGTGGAAAGGCTTTGAAGTGTGTTTGAGCATCTGAAGAGCACGCCGTCATCGAGAACACATCACAGCCCCCGTCTCCCGCCCCCCAGCCCAGCCCGGCCCCCCACAAACTGAGCATCAGTCATCACTGAACTCTGAGGACAAGACTAACCATCCTGGTGACGTTACCTTGATTCACAATCGATCTGAGAGATGTGTATCTGAATACATTAGAAAGATGCCTAGATGGTACAGGTGGGTGCTGTGTTGGTTAGACGGCTACACCAGACATATTTCACCAGCGCCAATTCCAGAGAGCTACATAATGTGAAACTAATGGTGTATGGAACAAACAGATTGTTAATTATACATAGTAAACATTAGCCTCTTTTCTGTATAATTAAAACATGTACATTTAATATATTTAAGCCTACAGTCCATATATTTCTGTAAATATATTGTAGTAATATACCTCAACACACATTTTCAGCCAATACAATGTATACACTGGACACATATTTGGCACATATGAGGGTAACATGTTTAAAATGCATGATTGTTCCATATGGGTGATATCATCAGCTTCAGTAACTAGTTAAATGAGTATCTGACTTCAAAACAAACCGCTGGATACCGTTTTACTAAGTTATTAATAGCTACAGGACTTGTGAAAGCCATTATGTTGATGGTATTATTCGGGTTAACCACATATGGTGAGACTTGTGTGTGCTTGGAAAGGCCTGTACAGTAGAAGCTGGCGATTCCTCACATTGGAAGAATCAGATGTATTTATTTTCCTTGTAACCAACATATAGAAAAAGGCCCTTTTACGGTTTTCCAACATTTCAAACTGCAATGTTTTTCTTTCTCCGCAATCTGAAGCGAAAACCTGCTCCGTCAGTTAGGCCTTGACTTGTTGTGTTATTTGCAATGCTTAGCAACAGGACTGTTTTTGCTTATCCCAGGCACCCCTCCCCCCCCCCCCAACACACACCCTCTGGCCGTTTCACAACAGTGTGTAATAGGGGCCGCTCTTTCTCACACATCTGGTTTGGATTCCCGGAGCTCAGAACTGCGCTGCAAGCTGTGCGATTCTGTTTCACAGGCATAAAACAGAAATAAAGAACAGATACAGACAGATCCAACTCCTCAGCACCGCACCAGAGAGTCCCAGCACATGCAGAAAAAATGTGACTTAAAAAAACACTAAATGAAACGTGCGTTTTATTGCTCTGTAAAAACTTTGCGGTGTTTCGTTTTTACGACCCAGGTTCCATCTCTTTTAGTTGCTCTGCTGCGTAGGAGCCAATGCCAGCTCAGGCCCAGCTGGACTGAGCCAAAGCAGATTGACATGGACTGTAATGCTTTTTTCCTTCTTTTCTTCAACTCTAGCTCTCTCTCTCTCGCGCTCTCTCTCTCTCTCTCTTTCGCGCACGCGCAGTCAGGATCCTCTTTCAGAGTTCAACGGGTTTATTAGGTTGGGCTAGTCAGATCAACAGCTGGGGAAGAGATGCTTTGTTAATGTACTTTGCTATTCAGATTTTGTTCCTCTGTATTGGTTTCTTAATGGACCGTGTTTCTGTTTTTGTTTTGTTTTCCACAAGAGTCGCACAGTACACATTCCCTCTAACAATCACATAATAAAAGGTATTTGTTTGAAATGTAAACAAGGCTTGAATTTTGCTTGGGTAGGCTTTAGTGTTGGGACGGAGAGAGAAGCATCTGATTTGAATCTTCATTTCTTCACAGTTCAATGTGGTTTTAAGGAAGGAAACCCCTTCGTTCAAGCAGGATAATATTCTGTGGGAGTTTGCGCCATTATTAATATAATATTTTGCTCTATTACAGATTTACTTTAAGTGTACACAATAAATTACATCACACTGTTGCTATTGAACTGCCTCTTTTATCCCATAGATGCTGGAGGATATAATCAGATGCTGTCCGGCAGTACCACCGGACAGGCTTGGTGTTACAGACACTGTTTATAACACATTAATAACTGCATTCTTACCTACCTGTGGCGCTTCCAAAGATAATGTACCTATGGTATCTGTGGTAGAAAACTGTATTGGCTTCCTCTGCCCAAAGCAGCGGTCTACTATTTCACCTTAGACGAGCAGCCCGGCTGACTCAGACCTCAGGCCCCGACAGGAAAGGTATCTGCGATGATTGAAGCCCGGTGATTCAGCCTTCTGAGACATGTGTCTGACAAGTGTTGGTGTAGGACTAAACACAGCCCTTCTCCTATATCTGTCCTCTCAACATCAGCGGCTTCGGCACGTCAGTTTGGGTGTCAGCCTGAAGCACGTTGCGGTCGGGACGATCACAGAGAACAGCAAACCAGAGGATGCGTTTCTGTACGCCGAACGATGACACGTAGAGTGTGGTGCATCGTGGGCCAATATCGCAATCCTAGAATGATACAGAATGATGTTAGTGATCTAGGAAGCAGAGCGAAGAAGAACAAGCGATATCCTGCTCTCCCCTGGCCTGTCTGCATTTTTTATTATATATTTTAATCCAAAAAATCGTTGACGTGCCGTGAATTTTATTCAGAGCTGTAAGATGGGACTGGAAAAGCCGAAGAGTCTTGATTGAAACTGCAATTGAAAGTCAAGGTTGGCTGCATCAAGGAGGAGAACAAAAGTCATGTTTTGAGACACTATTTTTAGTTTAGTGTTTGTTTTTTACACAAAAGATGGTTAACCAAATGATTTGGCTCACAAAAAAGAATTCTGTAGATAAAATGAAACCATGTTGGGAAAAACACAAAGCAGGCCAGCTAAGAATCTACAAAAAACATTTCACACGAGCAGAGTGTCTTCTCTCTAGGCTTTAGTAACATTGTTAGCGATTCTCCACAGTTTTCACAGTGGCAATTCTTCGGTACATTAGTGCAACACATGGCATGAACTCTGGAGCAACGCTGGCAACATCTGACTACCTGTTCAAACAAAGCATCAGGCAACAAGCAAGAATGCAACAGTTGATCAGGTTTATTCCAGCAGCAGCTGAACAAGTTAATACCTGCGTCCGCCAGGTCATATGAAGGAGTGTTGGATAAAAATAGAACTTATTTCTGAGATCTTAATTAATAAATTTATTAATAAATTAATAAAGTTTAACACACCGATGTCATGTAGCAGGAGCTGAGTTGTTAATATAAAGCACACGTCACTGTGTGGCAAATAGTTATGAGTATGAGATCTAGACTTTATCAAGTGAAGCTTTCAATCTCGTTCATTCAAATCAGTTTTGTTTGTTTGCTTATGTTTTGTTTAGTCTTGTCTGTTCTTTTACTGACTGGCCGTTCAGTACAAACACACATGGGGGGAAAAAAAAGACTTCCCAGCGAAATTCAGGAATTTCAGGAATCTCAATAACGGCATAAATTCCGGAATTTCAGGAATCCCTTTCTGGAAGATGCTTCTCAAAGGAAAATTATATATGTATATATATGTAAATGATATATATATGTGTGTGTGTGTGTTCAAGTCCTGAGGAGGCTTGCAGGAATCTCTAAAGGTTTGGACCCCCAAATTCAGCAGGGTTTCCTTATGTGTCCTACAGGTTGAGTTTATGAGTGTGATTATTTGTTCAGCTTCTATGTAAAAGATAAGATACTAAAATACTAAAAAACCTTCCAATGAAAATAAACATAGGCTGAAAAAGAACATTTCTGATAAAAAGCAGAGGTAAGGGACCACCTAAAAATGATCGTGACCCTCTGAACCAATCAAAGCCGCTCTCCAGAGGGGCCACTTGACATCTCTCCACAGTAACCAGGACCAGCTGGTGAGAATTAGTGGTGCGAACGCGACCCTCCTCACCTTCCCTCCTCGACCTTTTATTCCTTCCAGATCACTGGGATTCTCAGACAGACCCCTCTGATCAAACAGAGAGCCCGAGGCCGTTCTGTTTGGATATCACCGCACGATAACGTATATGGTTACCAGAAAAACACACCCAGTTCCACCAGACAGCGCCTGCGACCGGCGACTTTTGACCCCGGGCTGCACAGCGCTGATGGGAAAGCGGGGAGAAACGCATGCGACGTCAGGGCGGCCAACTGCTAACCTGTTAATGCGGACCGCGCTAGCCCCCTGCGGCGTTGAGCAAGTGTGTTGTTTCGCACTAAATCCCGCCATTAAACACAGATTATCCACTCTGGCTCGTGACTGTGCGTTCACACCGCTCACAGTAAATGCACAGATACCGAAACAGCTGGTTACACATCTCACAAATCTACAGATATCATATATATATATATATATATATATATATATATATATATATATATATATATATATATATATATATATATATATATATACACAAATGCATACACCAAGAAGCACAATCAAAGCTGACACACAGCCCATGGATTTAAAACCCTCTCCCCGGGTTCACAATGTCAGCCTGCCCTCCGTTAGACCCACCGCCGGGACCGATCACAGCTGGGCTTTAAAGAAGCACTTTAGTCGAAGGCCAAGAGGATCAGCAGACGAGCGCACAATAAATTCTTTATTAATACATTACCGTGCATTTGGCTAAATTAATCTCTGCAAACTAGCCCCCTTGGGACGGACTGCAAAGTATCATGTAATGCCTTCAATCAATAAGCTAAATGGAAAATATCTCTTTTATTGGATGCAGAAACGGCTACCACAAAAACCCTTCATTTATTTTTTATTTTTTTCCCAGAAGCCAAAGCGCATATTACTTGTAAACTAGATGAGTGACTATTTGGGCTGATTTATAGCATGGCAAGCCCTGTCTTATTTACTGGAAACAGACATTGCTAATTCATCTCAGAGCAGACACATTTGGGTTTCTGGGAACAAGGTTGGGGGCAAAACAAAAAGTTAAATGGTTAGAATTGCGGATGAATCATGAAGCTTTGTACTTTGTAAGAAGCGGACCTCTGAGGAGAGCGGTCTGGTGGTCTTGCAACCTGTGGAAGAATGGTGCAGCTAACAGAGGTACCACCCGTGATACAGTTAGTCATTGCCTGTCTCCAAGGGTCCAAACAATTCTGTCAAGATCAGTTCACCTCTACTGATTATGATTATACTCAGAGGACTGCTAGGAAACCTTCAGTAGATTCAGCGTGACCCCGTCACTTGGTGACCGCGGTAATGGTCCAGTCCAGGCCAAGGCAAATGCTGCGAATAAACCGACACCAGACCCTGGCACGGCTTCGGGGAGGTACGTTACAGAGACATTCTGATGAGTAGGTAATCTCTCAGACGGGGGGGTTCGGAGCTCCATTGTCCCGGTGCTTAAATTAGACCTGGCCGCACAGATCCTTGTCACTGAGAGGATTAGAGTAATATTTCCTCAGTGGACAGCATTCGTCGGGATTAAGGCAGCTGGTCGGCGTTCGGAGGGCATGTGTGATCGCCCGAGACGTGTGTGGAAACCCGAGGATGCTGCCGGGCACACAGAGTCCCGGCGCTGCAGAGAGCCACGGGTGGGGGGGCATGTCAGAGGCACCTGGATCGTCCCAGGCAGCTCCTGCAGACATTCTTGTAACAAATGTCAAAGCTTGATCAGCCGTTCTGGGCATTACTCACTCGTTGATTAAGATACAAATATTAATAAAGAGACTCTTGTGAATACACCCTTATGCAAGTTTACCTTACCAGATTCATCATGCAATTGTTTGCTCTTTGAATGTGGTTTAACTGTGGTTGTACCATAGTGTGGCAGTGGTTCCTGGATGTCCGACATGCTTTACCGTGGCGTGCTATACAGGACCGTGGGAATACCACAATATGCCACAGTAATTGTTTCTGAGTCATGTTGTCAATAGTACACCATGGTTTACTCGTGATCCAGCAGAGCTTCAGGCATGTTGGACCCCCAGGAAAACCACATGCAACACTATGGCACAACCACAATAAAACCATGATAAAAGTGCAATAGACATATGGTAAATGACCCAGATAAGCATACATAAGAGCAGGCTCTCGGTGTGTGCTTGCTTTCAATACGAGAACTGAAGTAATGCATTGCAGCTCTGGGGCCGGATGGTCTTAGTGCGCAGAACTGTTCACAGAGACCGAGACAGACATCCCCAGAAATGTCTGAGGTCCGAGACACGCTCGACTGCTGTGGAAGACGCTTTACTCACTAGCAATTAGCACGAGGATGGCATCTCTCCAGCTGGAACGAAGACATTAACAGTGGGCATCAGGCGAGACGGATGTGGATAAAGACATGGGACACTCATATATTTATCATACATGTTTAAATATGTATAGTGTGTTATAAATATATTACACACAAATGACAAACATATCTTGTAAATAGACTGTATCTATTATGTGCAGAAGACCTGAAAGGTTGGCTAACTGCAATTTACACTGTTGGGGGGCAGTATTTTTTTTTGTTTTAATTGTATTTTCATGTTTTATTTTTTATTTTATTTTAGAAAACACACAGAGCTGAGGCAGCTGTTACGTACAGCAGTAAAAGCCCAGTAAAGTGTAGTATGTCCTGGAGAAAATCATGGTGAGATTATGGTAAAGCCCAGAGCAGCATGGGAAAATATGACACACATGTTGGGGCACCGTGGCTTAGCGGAGGAACTGCCTGGTATGAGCAGAATAAAGCCGTGGTTAACTTGAATTACAGCCCTGGAACAAACTAGTAAACCGTCTTGGTCTCGGCCACCTCATCCTGGTCCTTCGAGAGACAGACTTTACAAGCTTTCAGTGGCCAGACTGGGCAGAGAGACTGAATGGACCTATTCTTCTCACCATTTCGTTGTGTTTTTACGCTTTGTTGTTTCTATTGGAAAAGCATTTAGGAATTCATTGGCGTCTATTCTGCTGTTGGCGAAAGCACTCTGGGAGGCTTCGAGGTGAAGGAAGCAGTTGTACAAAGTAGTCGAACACCACTGTATTATTTTCGTGCCAGATACTGCTAGAATCAAGAATAACTGAATACGTCCTTGTTATTAAATTATCTTAGGGTAGCAGCAAACCTGGCCTTCTTCCAGTCGGTGTCAAACTCTGCTATACAAAATCCTTGTAGTTTAAACTGTTTGCCTAGAGTGAAAATGAAACCTAACTGAAGTAGTTCCTCTTACTGTTTTATCAAAAGATTTATTTTTATTTTTGTTTTCTGCTGGTTGTTTTGCGCCTCTCAGGCTGCAATACTGAGAAACAGAGTGATATAAAAGGCACACATTGTTTGTCTTGAAATCACCGAAAATTCCTGTTAAAGAAGGGAATTTCTCTGCCCTTTGTATCTCAGCATCAATAGTACTTAAACAGTGTTGGCAGGGATACACCAATATCATTTCGATCTGTAAAGGGAACGACAAAACTCCTCAGAAACGACAGAATTCAGACTTTATAATTACAATGTTATTACTTAAGACTGTAATTATAACGCAGTTGCATGTTTCTTACACAATTTGTAATCAAAGGTAGATATAAATGTCCCTGACAATAGTCTTTCTCGACACACTGGTATTGAGTGACAGCATTTCCTTATCCTACTGACTTTCTTCTCTCACTGATTTTTAAATGACAGTAGTTTATGCGTCCTATTCCAGCTATACCTTTTCTTTGTATTTAAAGGGTGTCGAGTATTTAAAAGCTGCTTTACTACATTGGCTAACCTCCGGAGAGTGAGTGGAGATCAGGGCTGTAGCCTGGAAGGGGATTCTCAGCGTGAGCTCATCCGTCCTGCGTCTCTGCGCTGCCCGGGCGGTGATGTCACTGCGAGGCTTCTTGGTCCTGTTCCCAGACCCATCCCGCTCGCTGTCCGAAAGACCAGACGAGGATAAAGGCCCTTTTTATGCGAGAGACTGGGCGCTGGGGACTCGCAGGCCGGGCTGGGCAGAGGGCGCTCGACGGGGGTTTGCAGCTGGACCCTGGCACCACAGACCCTGGCACTCACTGCCCTTGTTTGTTGATAAACCGAAGCCTTTCACTTTCCCAGCGCTGGCAGTCGGGCACATTTCACAAGAGTTCAATTCATCAGCTTGGCTCACCGGCCACCCCATCCCCGCACTGCCATACGTTCTCGTCCTCGGAGGCCGGGTGTGGCGCAGCCCCCCACGGGGAAGACCCCCAGGGAGCTCCACTTGCTCTCTCTCCTCCCGCCACCCTGGTCTCAGATTGAAATTGACAGAGCCACGACTTCAGGGAGCTGTGTGTGTGCGTGTGTGTGCGTGTGTGTGTATGAGTGTGAGTGTGTGTGTGTGTGTGTGTGTGCATGTGTGTGCGTGCGTGTGTGTGCGTGTGTGTGCGTGTGTGTGCGTGTGTGTGTGTATGTGTGTGTGCGTGTGTGTGCGTGTGTGTGTGTATGTGTGTGTGCGTGTGCGTGTACGTGTGAAAAATAGAGCTCCACAAAGGCGGCACAACTCACAACCTTTATTTGTACAGCGCGGCCGGCTGCTTCTCTAAATGTTTAGCTGTCTGAGATTTTCCTCCCTTTTTTCCTATCTCTTTCTCTCTCTCTCGGGGACTCACTCTGTTATTGTTTGCGAAGTGTGGTCTGTGGGACGTTAACACCGAACAGATGTGGGTGAACTGCTCTTGCCCAGCAGCCGAAATCCGACTTGGAAGCTCAGCGATGGACACGGGGGGCGAAGAGCGATGCTCGCTTGACGTTCTTCCCTGAAAAGAAACAGAGCGCCCAGGGGCCAGAGAGCTTTGGGGGGGGGGGGTGAGAATAGCGTTGGATAGCAATGAGCAGCAGATGTTTCCATCCAAACAGAGGAGTCCCCTGCTCCCCACCCAGCCGAACCCCCACCCAGAACTCGGAGTCAAATCGGCTACGAACAACCGCGAGAAACTGCTGACGCGGAAGATTTGTGTACATTTTAACTAACTTCCACGTGCCGTCGTCCCCGCAGAGCAGCAGGTCTGGCTGTGGTTCTTGCTGAAACGTTTGAGCCGCTGGGTGGAGGCTGCCAGGGGTGTCCTGGTAAGACAAGGGCGCGTGGGACTGCCTCTGATTCGACACCGTTTTGTCGTGTTGCAGTTGGACTGCAATTAAGGGGACAATCCTATTAATTGTGCACACTATTCAGACACACCGGGGGCGTTCATAATCCTGATTAATAACATTTCGGGAAAGTTGAGCTCACAGGTGTGCTCGAACCGCAGGGTTCAGGCCCAGCTGGTCTTCGTTTGCCGAATGATGCCAGAAGAAAGGCTTGGCAACATCAGTGTAATGATCAGCTGTGAGGCAGTGTGAACTGGACGCGTCCTGGGGATGTATTTATATATATATAAAGGGAGAAAATCTCTAATACAGAACTCACCACAGATGCTTGGCACTGTTGGCACTGTACAACAACACTAGTAGACTAGTAGCAATTTTACCCCAACAAGAAAGTAAAAAGATTTGAAGATTAATCCTTATCCACTTTTTAGTTTGATCCACAGTCCCTTATTAAAGTTTCCTCTCCCTCTCTCTCCCTCTCTCTCTCTCTCTCTCTCTCTCTCGGGGAGAAAGCGACATTTCAATGAAACCGGAAAAACTGATAGAAATGCGACTCATCTGAACCAAACTCACCGCTAATCAAAACACAAGGCAGGACTCCCACTGAGCTGCAGCAGGAGCAGGATTCCTGGTGGCCACAGTCATCTTCTGTAAACGTGTCATCATAGTGGAGGGCAGACAAGGAGAGACAGGGCCCCTGGGGAGAGAAGGGCCCCTGGGGAGAGACGGGGCCACTGGGGAAAGACAGGGCCATTGGGGAGAGATGGGTCACTGCGGAGAGACAGGGCCCCTGGGGACAGACGGGCCCCTGTGGAAAGAGACGGGCAGTGGCAGAGAAAAGACCCAGGGCAGAGGCGTGCCCCTGCAGTCAGAAATGATATACTCAGTCTATTCCAGAGTATAACCATTTTATTTTCTTCACCAGGGAAAATCTTCCCCTGTAGTTTCCCAGCCCGGCCGCAGTTCCTGTGCAACCCACTGTTTATCTTGGTGGGACTGGAGGGATTCATTAAAGCCAATCGTCCACCAGGTGTCAAATTTTGAATAGCACAAGACAAGATCCCGGCCCAGCCTTCCCGAGAAAGTCCGTCGGGCTGATATTCTCAGCGGGGCGGCATTCAAACCCCAAACTCTCCCTTTAATCGCTTTGATCTGCAGAAAAGGAGAAGTTGGTGGATATTTGATAGAAATAAAACGAAAAAGAAAACTGAACAGGAAACAGCTGGAGTGGGGGGGTGTTGCGGGTGTAAAGAGTCTTCAGTGACTGAACCGGAACAAGGATAGTATTGCAGGAAGAACAGCTTGTACAGAACCCATATGGAAATCAGATTTACCGTATCTCTGCAAACGGACAATCAAGGCATGTTTTTTACACCGGTAGGAATGACATTTACCTCCATTTGTCGAAACAGTGGCTGATTTCAAACGTCACATTAACAAAACAGAGCAGTCCCGGGGGATTCGTCACACTTGACAAGCATACGGCTCCCATGAGAGATGGATAGTGAGCACGACTAATCTGACCATCGTTCGGAGGAGAACAGCTTTTCCCTGCAGTGTGGGTGGCCCTGAAGCTGCGATTGCGTGATGAATTCATTCAAAGTGTCACAAAATCTGTCCATTTGAGGTCAGACACTCAGAGCCAGGTCTCCACACAAAACACAGGACACATGTATGAGTGAATCAATAACACTGTAGAAGTCTCTTAAGCCTGGAACACTAACACAGTATGGTATTATGAGACTAATGAACCGGCCAGTAGCATTTTCTATGTTCATGATTTATACTTCGCTCTTAAAAAAGGCAAAACCAAAATATAATCTGTGAAGTATTAGTAAATATAAAATGACGTGTTAATAGCTTAGTTATGCTACATTTATAACATTACACCCTGTAACCTAAAGTTTTATACACATGAAGAAAAACATTACGGATATATGTCTGTGAAATATGTTTCACAAAACGCAGCAGAGGTTTTTGTAAAATCAATAATAATAGAACAGCTTCAGTTTTACCCAGAGGCCGGTGGGACTTTCCCTGAGAGATGTGCTTTTAAACGAGCCCCAGCAGAGTGGCGGGCTGGACTCAGTCCACAACTTGATGTGTTTTTTTTATAAGTGATAAGGGAACTGGGAATCCAGAGTGTGGTTATAAAAATACAGCCTAAGTGCGAGGAGAGGAGAGATACTTTAGCAGGGTTTGGATTGACAGTAGGCTTGGGATTTTCTATCTTCATATTCTTTCTGGGTAGCTTTGCAAAACTCAATTGAGTTACTTTACGTGTTTGTGAAATCTGACTCTCAAAAGAACACAACAAAAAAACACACAAATCATCCAGACAGGACGTAGGTCGGGACGTGATCTCAGTCGCACAGATAGGGACACGCCGTCAAGCCCACACCGAGGGTCACGTGGGCGGCGATGTGTTCTGGTGCTTCCGCTGGGGGGCTGCCGGGACGTGGGACGCTTCTTGAACATCATGTTCTTCACCAGGGCCCTCTCGATGGGCCACCCACCTCCAAGGGGGTTGTGAACTTCCCTTCGGTGAAGACTCTCTCTGCAGTGGGGGGATCTATCACAAGGTCATGTATCCGCCGACGTCTGGGCCGGGGTGTCACTGTTACTGTTACTTGAGAACAGCTGGCGGGCGGGGGAGGCATTAAAGATCAACTCTGTCTTTCTTTTTGAAATCGGCAGAGCTCTGTAAAAGACACACATCAGAATCAGTGATGGAAGTTCGTCTTTCAACAGTCTAGAGATGTCAGTTACTTTTCTCTCTGCTCTTGCTGTTCTTGTATCTTTGTCCCAGAACACACGAGGGGCACACGGTCACATGTCCCCCCCACAGCACGGCACCGCGAGATCTGAGGCCTCTGGGTCAGGCCAGCAGCCTCTTCTCTTTTTTTGAATGCTCTAATTATTTTCGCTGAGTTACTACAGAGGAAGGGAAAATAACCGAAATCTCTCCAACAACACAAACCCGTGCCCTTGCAACAATACATGCTGAAGGATTGGGGTCATCAGGAGGTTTGTTTCTGGAGATCAAAGCATCAGTTTGGACTGAATCCCATCCCCAACTTGCTGTCTTTTTTCTTTTCTTTTTTAACACACCAGCAAAACTGAGGGTGTCGATCCAAGTGACCTGCTTTCATCTGCTCTCCACTGTGTCATGCGAATTAAGGAGACTGGAAGATACCAGAGATACAAACGCCCCTTTCTTTAGGTACCGCACCATGTTTCTTTAATATTTGCGACTACAGTGACCTCACAAATTAGGCTCTGACAGCACAGTCTCCTGTAAGATGGGCAGTCAATAAATACAGTGATGTTAAAAAAGTATTGGTATTAAAACTGAGCAGTTAATCCCAGTGAAACACAGAACAATGGAGGTGCGTCTCAAATCACACACAGCCAGGTACTGGAGGGAAATATTGCGTTGTTTATTTCTGATCAGTTTTTGTTTTTAAATCCAGGACTCACTGCACAGTTATGTAAACGCAGAACAGCAATAGTATCATAGTGATAATCGAATCGTATTGATACCAATCCGTTATTTTAATTCTTCATTTTGGCCCTGTATGAATATATGTGTGATCGATACAGTATTTCCTTGACATTCAGTAACCCAAGGGAGAAAACGAACAGGAGCACAGGGACAATACTGCACCTGAATCCTACAATGTCTGCTCTTACGGCTTTCCTCTAAGACAAAAAAGCAAAGTACAGCAAACACAGGATGACTCCCTCGCTGTCCTCGCTCCTCCACAGTGGAGAGGCAGTGAAGATAGCTTTACTACACCAGAGCGTTTCACTGCGTCCTCCCTCTCTGTTATTCACACGTCTGTGTTGCCCACAGATCTCGTCTGGCTCAACCACGGAGTCGCCCACGGGAGAGCGTGGGTGGCGTTGTGACATCAGTCGAGTGGAATCCCTCGGCCTGTGATGTCACAAGCACAGCTGACCCCCCGGGGGAGGCTGGTGTGTGTAATCGAGAGAGAGAGAGAGAGAGAGAGAGAAAGAGAGAGAGTGCGGGTGTCTGTAGCGTCGCTGAGCCCCGAGTCTGTCACTGACGTCTGCGCTCGCCTCCTCTCACTCTGTCTTTTTCTTTCCTCCCCCCCCCTCTCTCTCTCTCTCGCTCTCTTTCTTTCTTGTGCATCACTGTCGGTCTTGATGTGTTTCTCTGACCCACACAACAACTTTCAGTCTGAAAGCAAACGGAGAAATAAGTAACGCACAAGTCTTTCCCCTGAGAAAATCCTTCGCCACAAAATACACAAACAACAAATAAGATGCCGCATATCAGCGAATGAAGAACAGAACAATATTGTGTGGATTTTAAAAGTGGAAGATCGAACTATTGTGACAAGAGCAGAAGTCTTTCAAGATGTGTTTACCTTTACAGTTTATCACCGGATTCTTCCAGCACTGACATTAACAGATAGCAGTTTCCTTCGAGCTTGATATGATTGTGGTTAATAACAAATAAATACATTTCAGGGAGGTCTATAGCGATCAGTCAATCTCTAACTGCTCCTGGAATGAATGGACACTTGTATATCTGTTGTATATGCTCTTTTATATCTATAACTTCCCATCTCGATAGACAACTGCTATAGATGCCGATTGGAGATGCAGACACACATATTTCTCGGCTTCGGTCAGCGTCAATCAATTCTCACCATCGCACACAGGAACTCGACGGCGGTGGGGTCAGAGTCACACATACATGACCGACTGCGTTCTTGGCTCCAATTTCAATCAGCAGACGCCGCTTTTTGGACAATTCCTGTTTGAGTGAGACGAGGACGGAGGCGTCATCATTCAAGTTCAGTCTTGTCACCTCCAGGGTGCTCCCCACACACCACGTCACCGACAGCACATAGTGGGAGGGACACTGTCTTATCTCTGATACCCCCGCCTGATATTTATGATCAAATATCAACACCGTAGATAACTCCGAGTGGGGTCAATCACATTTCCGCCCAGTCCTGTATACATACCCCGTCCACATCACCCTGTTGATGCCAGACGGTCCTGCCCTCAGTCAAGCAGGTGAAACCAAACCTCGATACAATTAACCCCTCATAACCAGCACACAATCAGGGTTGTACACCACTGAACGACACACAGTATCAGAAGATTCCAGTCTTGTTTAATGACAGAACCATAATGTGGAAGGATCTACCTTGCATACACAATCTTGTATACCTGTTGTAGAGATTTTATTTTAGACATCTAGTCAACCACACACACACACACACATAGCAGTTTATGAGCTGCTTCCTGTGACTGCACTTCAAATTCAGGCTCTGACCATATTTCCAGCGTGGTTAATGTCGAGTGACACATTGAGCATCACTTTACTCTCACCTACACTGACCGCTGCATGAGAACAAAACCTTTGTCTCAACTCCCAATGTACAGGACAGCTTCATTTGTACATGTGAGGCAGTATGTGTCATCTTTTGTTTATATTGAGCTGGTCGGGATATTCGATTTCTGAATTAGAACATATACTGGTGAGAAGCTGCAGAGCAAGAAAGATCTAGATCTCTCTCTCACACACAAAAACATTTGTAAAGACTCTCGAAAGTGCTGTGGTAGTGCAGCCTTCTCTTAAAGGGCCAGAATAGGGAATTCCTTACAGTTATCCTTTATCAACGCATGCATGCATGTAGGATGTCCCTAGCAGAAGTTTGAAGCTGTCTAACAGGAAATGAAAGTTATGGATGCAAATGAGAAAAAGAAAATTCTCAGTTAAAAAATAAAATAATTCCTGTCAGTCTCTGCCAGTGTAAGACACGATGAACCAAAGCACACAATTACATAATTTAAACTTCAAAGTTAGAAGGAATTTTGCATACAGCCATCAGGGGCTTTCCTTCACTTGGACTTACAGTAACTTCCTGTTTCTGGAGGAGTTTCATGGTATATAGATTGATGGCCACAAATGCCTCAGGTGTGAGCTAAGAAAACTCCTCACGAAAAAAAAATAAAACCCACCACCCCTGCATGAGAAACATGCATTTCAGAGAGATCAGTAACTGGGTCCTGTGAGCCCACACTGACACTTCTGCACACAGAGCCATGTTTGGTAAAACACTTTAAAAAATATGTTTTTATCAGATACTGAATTACACATCGCTGACACACGGTGGGAAATTCAGAAAGCCAGTAACTCACAGTTGTTTGGAAGTCAAGGTATAGAAAAATAGAGAAGTTGAAATGCCAAAAATAAAACAATTCAGATTGTAAGACAGTCTAGACTTCACTTCGAATTTAAAGGCAGTTACCCTTTGATATTTGGATACTTTACAGACAAAAATATCACATTTTAAAGCAAATGTATCAATTATTGTCAATGTCAAGTAATTAGATAACACACAAATACATCATGTATATTTAGGTCTATATATATACAGACGGGTGACAAATTAAAGGAAAAACTTGAATAAATGAGTGGAGGAACATAACGAATGCAGATGCCTCCAAAGAGGTGTACGGCATGATACAATTAAGCAATTAACATCGTATACAAATGCTGAGCAGGCCCAGTTGACCTCGATTTTGGATCAAGATGGCAAGAGGAAAGGATCTAAGTGACTGTGAAAGAGGGGTCATTATTGGGGCTCGAATGGCAGGAGCTTCAGTCACAATGACGCTCAATTTGCTAGTGTTTCAATAGGAACAGTGACTAAAGTGACATCCGCATTTGGATCTATGGGAAAGACAGCAGTAAACAGGGTTGGAAATTGTGGTCAAAGCGCACATTCGATGACCGTGATGCTTGTGCATTACTGCAATGTGTAAGGACAAACAGAAGAGCGACTCTTTCCCAGTATCAGAGACGAATGGGGTGCACAAAGCGCTTCACCTCCACATGTTTTCACTCCGGGCCTCACAGACCACGCAGCACCGAGACACCGGCCACTCCGGCACTTTTCTCAGATCTCGGAGTCGGATCACAACAGCCCAATTCAGTTTGCTTTAAATTAGAAAATGAATGAAAAGAAAAAGTCGTATTTCGGTCCTTTATTCACTGTTTCCCCTCGAAGGCCTCAGATTTCAGTTGACCGACCAGAAGGAAGTGGCCATTTTGTGTTTGGTGTGGTTTAGATTTACATGCTCAGCCCGAAGGTTTTCGCGTCAGACTGCGCAGAAGGAGCCCGGCTGACAGCTTAATTCACACAACCTGAAACAACAAATACAGCAGCCCAGCGGGGTTACAGAGCAGCACAAAAGATGGCGACGTGTCACGAGGGAACGCTGTACCGGAGCTGCGCAATTCCCAGGTGAAACCCCAACAAAAATAAACCATCTCTTGTCCTCCCCACCACCACAAAAAGAGTTATAACTGCTCAGAGACGACTGGCGACGAGTAAACAAACCCACTGCAGGATTGAATGGTGTGAGATGTGAAGGTCAGTAAGGGGGAAATGAACAGCTTCAGTCACAGAAAAAACTTATGAAAGGGATTGATGGAGGTTAAGACCAGCCAGTGCTTTACGACACACAACGATCACAGGAATTCCTGAATCCGACACAGAAGGGATCCAGGAATGGGGAAGACAGCAACCACACAGTGATGTTTCTTTTGACCGGTCTCTCTATACACCAATCAGCCATAACATTATGACCACCTGTCTAATATTGTGTAGGTCCCCCTTTTGCTGTCAAAACAGCTCTGACCCGTCGAGGCATGGACTCCACTAGACCTCTGAAGGTGTGCTGTGGTATCTGGCACCAAGACGTTAGCAGCAGATCCTTTAAGTCCTGTAAGTTGGAGGTGGGGCCTCCATGGATCGGACTTGTTTGTCCAGCACATCCCACAGATGCTCGATTGGATTGAGATCTGGGGAATTTGGAGGCCAAGTCAACACCTTGAACTCGTGATTCATCAGACCAGGCGTCGCTCCACGTGCATCAATGAGTCTTGGCCGCCCATGACCCTGTCGCCGGTTCACCGCTTTTCCTTCCTTGGACACTTTTGATAGATACTGACCACTGCAGACCGGGAACACCCCACAAGAGCTGCAGTTTTGGAGATGCTCTGACCCAGTCGTCTATCCATCACAATTTGGCCCTTGTCAAAGTCGCTCAGATCCTTACGCTGCCCATTTTTCCTGCTTCTAACACATCAACTTTGAGGACAAAATGTTCACTTGCTGCCTAATATATCCCACCCACTGACGGGTGCCATGATAACGAGATTATCAGTGTTATTTACTTCACCTGTCAGTGGGCAGAATGTTATGGCTGATCGGTGTATAGCATCATCAGCAACAGCAGCAGCAGTCTAACTTGATCCACTGTTGGATGATGGTTCCCCAGTATGTTTCCACTTGCTTCAATCCATAGATTCCCTTTTTCACGTCTCGCCTGCAAAGTGTATGATTTCATCTTCCCAGATTTATGTTGTCTTCTAGGTCTTTTTTCATCTCTTGGGATCCATTCAGTAGCTTCCTTGGTCCATCTTTTGGTCTGTTCTTCTTTGAATGTGTCCGCCCTATTGCCATTTTAACAGTTTCACTCATTCAGTGATGGCACATATTTTGGTTTGTTCTTGAATCCATTCATTTATTTTTCTGTCTCTTCTCATTATTCCAAGCAGACATCTTTCCATGCTGTTTTGTCCACCGTTTCTGTATCATTTATGCATTTAGTGACCAGGTTTCACAGCTACAAGTGAGCACTCTTGGTATGCATTGATCAAATACTTTCCTCTTCAGGCAAGTGGGTAGATTTCCTCTCAACAGCATTTCTTCCAAACGCATTGCATCCCATTTTCACTCTTCTTTTGACTTCTTCCATAATATCACCATCTGTGGTGATCTGTTCTCCAAGGCAGACATAACTTGCCTTCTTCAAGTATATAACAGATGTATGGTGATATTTAGTCAAAACTACAAAGACCTATCGAAACTAAAGCAATCCTTCCATGTCCCTATAATCTAAAACTGTTTGGAAGGTTTCTCAAGTGCACTAGGGTCAGAAACCTAGTTGGGATTTTAAGACATGTTTTCAGGGTGATTATGTAATTTAATGACTTATTTCAATTTTTTTTATGATCATTTGACTGTTATCTGTCACTTTTTTGCATATCCTCTTTGAACGTTCCCCTTCTAGATTCTAGGCTGCCGTTTTTGTCGTTTTTGTGTTATTATTTGCCATGCTAATGAATTCTTCCGGTAAGAAAATATAAAATTAATACAATTTTTCAGATGTTTGTATTTATTTTTACTCTTTTTGTGAAATCACCGAGCCAGAACGAGAGGGGAAGCTTCTGGGGAAGTCTGCCTGCATCGTCCGTGCCCGAGTGCACAGCACCACCGCTGTGGGCAACGGCGACACGCAGCCCGGACGCCCAGCTTCCCCCTCAGGGCTTCTCAGCAGTCAGCTGGGAGACACGCAGCCACAGGTTTGAGTCACAGTTTTGGCACGATCAGACAGCTGAGGATGTGGCCGAACATGTTAATGACAGTGTCCGACACGATCATATCCACAGTAACGCTCATCGTGTTGTCAGAGATTCCCGTTCGCCCGTTCTCTTCAGTGCGACTGATGTTCGGTTACAAAGACCAGGATGGTATTATATGTAATAAATATTGTGCTCTGACATAATTCTGCAGCCATTCCTCACTGTCACATGGAGTGTCACTGCAAGGAAAACCACAGAGACTTGCTGGTGGTGAAGAAAGACACCGAAAACAAAACTGGAGTCCTGTCAAATGTGAGTTCACACCTTTCAAAGAGGTTATTAGGAAGGACACGTACTAGAGCTTCAACAGCAGTGCAAAGCGTTTCGCACAGTAATGACTCCGCGGCACTGTTTTCAGAAATGTCAGCTCTTCTCTTCGTCAGTTCATTGGGATCCTAGCCCACATTCACAGGCAATGTTCTCTATCCAGTCCCAAAAATCAATCAGTCAATTAACCAATCAATCAATAATAACACAAAGCAAAGAAAAACAAGTATTAAAACTGAGTTAATCTATCATCTAACAATGATTTGAGATGATCGAATCCAGGATCATACAAGCAGGAGCTGGAAGGTCTTTATACCTACTGATCGAGTCTGAGATATAATTACAAGGCACGCAGAGCCCTGTTACAGTAAAATGCAAATGTGCGACTAAGCTTCTCGGACGACAAACTGACCTCAGCGTTCCAGAAAATCACAATCCCCAGGGAGAGAGTTTACAGCTTCGGTGATGATCCTTGTTTTAAGAGCATTAGAGAAGTGAGTCATGGATGTGATTTACGCTCAGGAGAAATGTGCCCAGTGCTTTGTTTATTTCTCTCATGAAATATCAGGGAGATCGTTTATAAGACATCGGCTGTGCATTTTAAATAAACAGTTTTTAAATGCATACATATTTGCAGCCAAATGTTCTTTGTTATCTGTGATTATGTGTATTTTATTGATTGGGCTGCTGTACAGCATTTAAATGTCTTTGTGGAGATGCAGAGCAGAGCAAAATAAAATCCAAGGGCTGCCATGTGGGCTGACGCACAGACTCACAAAAGTAATACAAGTATGAGCTGAGCGCTTGGATGTATCCATCTGGTTTGGTGACTATTGCACCTTATATAGTGCAGTAACTCAGAGTGCTTCGAACCCAAACACCTCTGCAGTACTTGGCTAATGGTGCACTGAGTATGTTGAATTCTGGTGACCCAGTCCGTAATGACACCGACAAAGTCTGGGCTTTTGGGGCTCAAAGTGTGCTCAATGGTGGTCCTGATGAGAAGATGAACTCTAGAGACATGATGAACTGACATCACACACTTTCATTAAAAAAAAGTATATATATTGTTTGTTATCATGGAATAATATGAAATCTACATTCTTTCTTTCTCTTTTGCATTTGGAAAGTGAATCCTCCATCTTGCCATCTTGCAATGGCCAGTTCCAGCAAAACGAGCAAAACTTCTGAAGTCCTGTTACGGCTCAAGTGATTTAAATCTGCTCGAGGCAGCGCAAATCAAAATTAGACCAACCACAGGGCAGAAATAGACTCCCCTTTCCTCCCGAAAAACAGAAACTGTGATCGAGTGAGAATATCCTCTGTGTGTGTGTGTGTGTGTGTGTGTGTGTGTGTGTGCATGTGTGTGTGTGGTTTGACTGGTTTGTCAAAGAAGCAATCTGAATAACGACAACGACTACAACATGAAACTTGTCTTTGGCACCTGTCAGTATCGACCTGAGCAAACACTCTGTGTCAAAGAAGAAACAAAGAAACACAGGCCTTGCGGTCACCATTCCTGGATAATTCCTCCAGAGGATGCACAGATCTAGATGTTAAATATTGATAATATCCTCGGCCTAGAGAGCCCCAAACCTGTGTGTGTCTCAGGTCACCCAAGATCACCAGTTTCTGTGAAGAATTAAAGGAGCATACAATGGTCTCCTTCTTTAAAATGCTCTGAGAGTTGAACACAATTGTACTACAATAACTGAGCACTGTGGTTGTGTACAAAACAGAGGATTGTGTATAGGCAGCCATACATGACCATGCTGTTCATCGGCCGAGGGGGTTCCTTGGTCACGGAAAGCTCAAAACGAACTCCCTCTTTTATGCTCTGTGTCCCTCCTGGCACGCACTCGTCTGTTGTGATTCAACCCACATATCGTTACTAAAGAAAAGAGGGTGGAAACACACATACACACAAACAGACACACACAGACACCGTGAACTGGCACTCACAACCTGGAAAATATTTCCTCATGAGAAATTCTTCACTGGAAACTGCACTACAGATATAGCTAGTGCGGCACCACAACATGTTGGTTGATGCTGCAGCTCAACAAGCTTTTTCCACCAGAGGAATCCAGTCAACAACGCAGCTCTCCAGTAAAGCAGCCCAGAATGTCCCCAGCCCAGGAATGTCAAGGTAGCGCGTTCGGCGGAGGAATGTGTGACGCCCGGGCCTTCGAGCTCACTTTTCCGCAGTAAACAAGTGTAAACAAGCGTAAACATTGTGACCACCAGACATCACGTACTGTATAATACCAATGTGGACAGTCAGATGCGGAGACGAGCTTCGAACGAGTGTCGTGTTGACATCGGAAGCACGTTTGTTTGCCGAATGACGCCCCAGGCGCTCGTTGGCCGCGCTGTTCTCCGCTGGCAGCTGACGGCGTCGGGATGCACCTGCGCCACTCGGATCACTCTGTGCTCAGCACTTCAAACGCAGGGGCTGCTCTCGGACGAACAGGATGCGGGGGCCGTCGGGACACACTCGAAGCACATTGCCCTCCAAGATTAAACAAACAGGTTCTCACATTGAATGCATTTATTTATGGATTAAGTGTTAATTCAGATTATTTCCCACCTCCAGTGCAGTGTGCTACACTCTCCGCCATTCTGAAGAGCCAATATACATACAATTCATATGTACACAAATACAAGCATGTTGTTCTCCCTGCAGGACATTGAAGACTTCTCCTTCTATCTTGTTTGTAAGAGATTAAGACCGTACCAGGTGTCTGCTCGCCCTGTGAATTTGGAAAATGTCAAGGTTTGTTTTCTCCCACTCCCTCCCTCTCTCTCTCTCTCTTTCTTCCTTGTCTTTCTTTCTCCCCTGATGCTCCACTCCCACTGTTCGCTCACTCCCCTGCGGTCTGCTGCCCATCAAGAAAACACTCCCCGTCTCAATATACTTTCACATATCAATAATTCACGGTACAGAGCATTTGTTTTAAGATATATGACCTGTATGGTAGACGACAGCAGCAAACACGCAATTTTATCAACATTAAAATTAAATGTATTTCCAGTTTAGCTATGTAAAATGTGTTACATTTAAATGGGTGATATACTGGAAGGAAAAGCCTTGATGGACACATTTCCTGGTGTCTGGGGGGGAGGTTTTTCTTTCATCTGGGCCAGGGTAGGTAAGAGCCGCTGTGGCCAAGTTAGGCAAATCACATCTGCACAAATTAACGCCACTGAAGTCTAAAAGTCTTGCACTTGACATTGGTTGGTGTTTTGGGTTAAGCTGGGATCATAAAACCTCAACAAAAACAGCCGAGCCGCAGCTGCGAGTTCTGTTCTTATTAAGTTTGTTTTAAACACATTGCACCTGCACCATGAATCTTTAAGTATACAAAGCTAAGGTTCACAAAAAATATGCATGGGGAAAAAATGACGGTCAAAGATCAGTATCCAGTTAATTTTGAGACATAAGCAAACATAACATAAACAAATACATACATGCACCGTTATTTGGAAAATAATAATTTAACATTTTTAAAAGTTTCTTATATGATGGACTCGATCTGTGGTCTGTATCTCATTTAGACACCAGAACAACACAAAGAGACACACCGCAATTCTAGCAATGGCCACAGTTTGGCTTCAAGACGGTTGTTCAAGGCGAAGGCGTGAATGAAGGGCGCGTGGATGAAGATTGTGGGTTTGGGTCAAACTGAACACACGTATAAATATCTGGGGGCAGCAGGTTACACAGCAACTAAGAGAAGCTGAGATCCTCATGTCAAAAAGGTGTGAAAAGGGAGGTGCTGCGTTCAGGAAATGCTTTCTGAGATAAACTAATAAATACATTAAAAACACATTTTACAAGCTGGGCTTTACCCCTCACCCACACTGATGGTGTTAGTGTGGTTGTCCCCATCCAGATCCAGACCTTTTATTCCTTCCTAAAAAAGCTAGAAGAAGACACCAACTAAAGGCAGACTGGTTTCATTTTCAAGCTCGACAAACAGCAACAGTGCTGCTTGGAAGCTGCAGGAGCGAGAGAGAGAGACAGAGAGAGAGAGAGAGAGAGAGAGAGACAGAGAGAGAGAGACAGAGAGAGAGAGAGAGAGAGAGAGAGAGAGAGAGAGAGAGGGGGGTGGAGAGATCCCTCCACAAACACAGCTCAGAGGATAATCTCACTCGGACACTGACCTCGGACAGCAGAGAGCACGCACACACACCTCCCCCCGGACTCCCACACAAACAGCCTGTAATCAGGGCCGGAGTGAGGCACAGGCCTGGCAGACCCTCAGGAAAGTCCCGGCAGCTGTTTATTGAAAAGCAACACGTCCACTCACACCCACGGTCCTGGGGTGGGCGGCCTGATACGGAGGGAGAGAGAGAGAGAGAGAGAGAGAGAGAGGGAGAGAAAGAGAGAGAGAGAGAGGGAAAGTGAAAGAAACAGAGAGAGAAACAGAAAGAGTGAGAGAGAGAGAGAGAGAGAGAGAAAGAAGGTGAATGAGAGACCAAGAGAGGTTAGAGTGAGACCGAGAGAAAGGCGCGAGAAAGAGAGAGAGCGAGAGAGACGTAGAAGGTGAGAAAGAGAGAGAGAGACACAGAGGCCGAGATGCAGGCAGGGTTTCGTGTTAACAAACGAATCTGCACAGAGATTGTCGTGGTCAATTCGTTCAATCACTGATGCTTTATTTCCCCTTCGGAGCTGGACTTCTCTTCTCATATAACAAAATATATGTCTGGCTGTGCAAAAAGCTCGTAATAGTAATATGTCAGTGACAGGTTAGGAGAGTTAGCAGAGGCGTGTAAAGGTAGAATATCAAAGTTTATGCACATAAAACACATAAAAACTATTATTGATTCTATATTGCCTTTGAAGTCTGTCTGTGTGTAAGGGCGTGTATACATGATACATTTGACCTCTGAGAGAAGTATATTAAGTCGCCCGGATGACGGTTTAGAATTGACTTTACAGCCAATATTTAAAAAGAATAACAACCTGTCCTGAACTGAAATGCACCGCTCAGCCTACAGGGAAACTCAGGCACTCTCAGTATTATTGTATATGAAATATATGGGTCATATGTTTGAGGAAGGTTTCATAATAACTGCAGTATCACTCCTGTTTTCAACGTATTACGCGTATTTATACGTCAGTCACCAAAGAAAAACAACCTCCTTCAGTCTGTCAGCAATTACTGGAAAGCTGCACGAGAAAAAGACAATCTGAGACAGGTTTTACATTTCTCTTTCTCCAACTTCTCCACTTCTCAATTCACTCTGTATTTCTTGAATTACAGTGAACAATGTGAAAAGTACGTTAGAGTGAAGTAATACATTTCTGACATATTTCTAGAATATGTTTTTCACTTGGAAGTTGTGGGGTAGGATGTGTAGATATATTAAATATATACAGTATTTATAATTAGTCACATGACACATTTTCCTCCTATATCCTATAGCTATATAGCCATCATGTCATCAGTTCTGCAGCTATTGCCCCGCATGAGGTTAGATCAATATTAAAGCATTCAGACAGTGAAAAGGGAATCTGTTAATGCATTCATTTACTGACACTGCAACTGTATTTATCTGAACGCAACCGCTGTTTGACATGCACTGTGAGTTTATAATAAGGATGAAGAAAACCGTCTGTGAAAAGGAAGAGAGCTCAGGTGCCGCTCAGCGTCTTCCACCTGCAGGAGTCTGAGACAAGTGTGAAAGAGGAGAGCACTCTCTCGGCTCTGTCTGCATCTGCCGAGTGGTTTGTCACCTCGGTAGCTGTGAATCAGAGACAGAGGATGAGAAGTGGACACGCTATGCTGTATTTGACTGACACATATGCAGTATATTTATTGACCTATGTACTCTTGTTTGTGAGAATAAGTCTCACTCCTGTACCAAGACACAGGCTGCGGGCATGTCCCGTGCCAGTGTTCGACACCTAGCGCTGTCCCTCCGTCCCGGGGGGCTCCACAGCTGACAGCGTGTGTGTAACATGCCGAGAGAGGGGCTATAGGGTATCTGCGTTTCCAAGTTCATTCCCAGGAGACAAAGAGAGCATTGAACAGGCGGGAGTGTCGAGGCTCGGGGCCGTGGAGTGACAGCGGAACGTTCCTGTCTGGAATGTTAGTGGAAGGTGCGACATAGTTCCAAATATTTGTTGTTTTGTCTCCAAGGAAACGCCAGTGGGTTCGATAGTGAAACGCAGCGGGCAGCAGCAGGCGGGGCGCCACTGGACGCTCTGTCTGCAGCCTGGCTTTGTGTTATTGTTTTCTTCTGTTTCATTGTTGACTCTGGACTGTGGAATCGCATTGTTACACAACTGGCTGTGGAGAAATAAAACTGAAAACATGTGTCAGGTTTCCTGCAGGATGAAACGGGAGTGAGGAATTCAAAGCAGTAAATTGTTCAATTCCTTTCAGTTTTTATTCTCAACCTTGTAAGCCTTGTCAAGTTAAATACAGACTCGTCCCCCCGACAGACAAAATTACTCCAGATATTCAGAACAGCATCTTTTAAGTACAGGGACATCTCAGCGAGGATCGGCGCTCCGAGGCTCGGGTTCGACACGTGGAACTGGATTGCAGGTCGGTGCCGCCGGGTCGAGGCCCCTTTTGATCAGCGATGGGCTCTGAGCCCCCAGATCAGACCAGTAATCCACTCTGAGGCGGCCGCCCACCCTGGGAAGAGGACGGCATGCGAGTTATGACACAAAATATGTCAGCCATTCATTTCAACAACCCGGGAGAGTGAGACGGATTATTATATTAGATACTTTTCTTCTTTTTCTTTCTTTCTTTCTTTCTTTCTTTCTCTTAGACCTCAAATAGTTATTTATTGGATTCTGTGGTTGTGTATTACTATAGATACTACTACTAATAATAATATTACTACAGTTACTATTACTGCAACAACTATTACTACTACTACTATTACTACTACAAATACTACAAATACTACTACTACAACTACAACTGCTAAGATTATTAGTAGTAATACGAGCCATGGGAAAATAACTGGATTATATTCTACCTGTTTCAACACCTTTATTAGAGGGGATTTTATTGGCCGTGTCAGTGAGCATCACTATAGCTAGCCTTCTCTTCTTTCCTTCGGTCCTCCTCTCGTGTGTCTCTGCCTCCGACTGAACGACTGAAACTCAACACAAACACACGGCTCCTCTGCAGGCGGGGGGGCGGCCTGTCAGCGTCCAGAGGCAATGATGTGGAACAGGTTCTCATTGCGAGGCGCGTTGTCCTGCACCTGTGCAAACAGGCGCCACATCTGTGCCCAGCGGTGAGGCACACTTAATAGCGATCGATCATTCCTCCCTGGCACACTTGGGTCCTTGTTAGGGGCTGACAGAGGCTGCCGAAAACCCAAACAAGCCCACGGTGGGGGAGGGGGGAATGAAAGGAGGGCCCTCGGTGGAGACCTGTCATGTTGTGTAATGACGGCACCCAGGCTTTTTCCAGGGCCTCCCAGCTGCTGTGGAGGGCTCGAGACTCTCTCCAGCGCCAGCCGCCAGGGAGCCATTGAGGCCTGTGCAAGGCGTCCACTTCACCTGTAGTGTGAAGACATTATCATGCGCCTGTGATCGAGCCCCCACCCCCGTCCTCAGTGCCCTCTCTCTCCCTCTCTCTGCCCCGCACAAAAGCCCCACAGTGTGCCGGAGTGAATCCCCGAGAGGCCGTCTGCAGAGCGGGACTTCCAAACCGTTGCACAGAACAGAGCGCCAGTTTCAAATCAGTCCCACTGCAAAATGCAAAAGTAATATCGTTATTTTCCTAGGGTCTGGTGTCACTGGGGGGTAACTTTACTTCAACACACTCCAGATCTGCAGAGTAAAACCCAGCTGTACATTTCGACAGACCTGTGGTGAATCTCAAAGACACCGTTGTACATTTATTTTTATTTCAACTAAAAGAAGACAAAGCAGAAATGTAAAATTACCGTTCTCTGATATACTGATATGCCCTGGCACCACAAGTGCCATTTCAGCACAGAAGGAGTCTTTATTTACCCTGCACAATATCCCTGACTCCGCACAATGCCACTGTCTCCCCCTCCTCCGCTGGCAGGCGTGTGAGAGCGCCGTCTCATCTGTGTCAACGCAGGTGGTCCTTCACCGCTTTGATTATGTTGGAGGAGAAAGTAGGACTCGTCCCAGCCCTGCCCAGACACGCCGCTGCTCTTTCCCAGGAGCGCGAGCCAGCGAAGGCCAGTCTGAAGCGCTTTCATTTTCGTACAGCTTGCAGGGTGTTCTTCTGCGCCTGTGAAATGTGCAGGGCGATGGCTGGGCACTACATGCTGCTTCATTCGTATCGGTCCTCGGACACTAACCCTCCTTTCCACAAGAAAGTCCTGGTCTGCACAAGCAAAGCATCTCTTTGGGCTCAAATGGGTCTCCCTGCAAGGTGGGTTGAATGCTCTTCAGCTTACAGATGAGAGGAACGACCAGAGGGGTGTTGTAAAGGTGTCACAACAGGTCTTCTTGGGTTTTCTTCTGCCACGGAGAGCTGAAGACCTGTGAAAATGTTGGAGTGCTTAGAGTTCAGTTTGTGACCCCGTACGTGACAACCCACAGCCACACCTTCCAGGTTATCTGTGGAGATCAAAAGACACACATCAGACAGACACGTTCTCCTCTCTGAGGCTCCGCACAAAATCCCCGTGTCCAGACTTTCACAAAGACAGTTTGTCTGAACGTGTAGAGCGGACTTCACCCGTTGAATTTTTTAACATTTTGATCTGCAAACATTTTGAACACGTTGTTTATATATAATTTAGTTTGTTTATTTCCATTATAGAAATTAAAGGAAAAGCACTAAAGATACACTTGGACCCAGCTGCAAATTCCAAACATGTCACTCGATGGGAGATAATCTCTCTTTGCCAGAGGCTTCTTGCGTTGGTCCAATGAGAAGCCAGAGTCTGGAAGCTGAGATTGTGCATTGACAGTT
The DNA here is from genome assembly GCF_036373705.1 of Amia ocellicauda. Classification (NCBI taxonomy): domain Eukaryota; kingdom Metazoa; phylum Chordata; class Actinopteri; order Amiiformes; family Amiidae; genus Amia; species Amia ocellicauda. The sequence continues at coordinate 25,788,936 of NC_089868.1, read as the reverse complement.
TTGATCTAATCTGTATCATAATTACAGAAAGGGCTTGTCAGCATTATCAGCCAGCTTCTAAGAGGATACAACTTAAAAGAACCAACTCCTGGTCACCTGATGAGAAGTAGCATATTTCAGTTTCTCAATAGTCCACTGAAAATCAAATGTTACACCGAGCCAACATAAAGGAAAGGTCTGTTTGAAAACCTTTACAGTAACGTAATCTATTCTTTATATATTAGATTTCTCAGCAACGTTGAGAGTTTATAAATGTCGGGAAATTGAATAGGACGTCAGAATAAAGGCCAGGTGTCCTTTGAAGACAAGCCAGGATCTGCAGTGCATCGAGTTTCTCTCCTCAGTCGGAACGGCCAAGACCAGCCGTGATACAATGAAATCATAATTTTAAATCACCGTCTCTGATGTCATCAGAATATTAATCATCCTGCAAATTGGAAGATGGATTTGGTTGTCGGCTCATCTTCACCCATTTTTCTGCAGAGCTGCGCATAAAATGTCGTAAATTAAAAAGGTATTGATTGTTAATTCTAAAGTATCTGCCATTACTCCACAGAATGAGTCTTAATTGTTTTGATCAGAGTGCCATGCATATAAGTGGTGCAGATGTGCCATTACTGCTGCTAATGGGAGATGGTATTATCACAGCTTTAACTGGTGAAATCCGTATTTCTGCTGCGTTGATGATTCAGGGCAAATACACATGCTTGTGGCCTGCAGACCCCAGATGAAATCCACTTCTTTCTCTCCCACTTACACGTGAATCAGCTGGTTCTTGTTTTCCAGATCCCTAAGAGTGCATCTGTAGGAGTATTCTTCAGCGCAGAAAGCTGGCATGTCTAATAAAAAACAACACACAAGATGACTGTTTAAGACACAGTGAGAGCACTGTTTGTACAGCCGAGAAGATCTCTGTTTCAATACGGTTGGAAAGTGATGCCTTCTTGACTATGTAAGCCACTGTCCTGTTATCTGTCAATTCGAGAATGCTACCCAAAGGGCGATGGGACCATGCACACGAGATGCATGACCGTCCGCTGCTGGGAGTGTGTTTTCATCCATCAGAAAAGCACAGGGCACATAAAATCATATACATGCTGTTTAACATGCGGAAGTGTGTCTGTTTATTTGACATGTGGAAAGGTGTCAGCAATTTGCTGCACAAAGACATCCAAACCTATGTTCCTTCTCAGAGTGTCAGCATGCAAAAGCGCAAGATGGTCTTCTAGCGGGGCAGTTGACAGCTACTTATCAATGTGATTTTTTTATTTTTTAATCCTTTCCTCAAGGCACGTTTCCTGTACTCCGATGCAGGCCAGAGCTCCGCGCCAGTTCTGTAGGCATCTCAGCTTTCACTTGTGACACCGTTGTGCTAACATGTCATCCTTCATTATCAGAAGCATTTCATTTTGTATTCATTTCTTTTGATTTGTAATTATTTTGGCTGGCACTTCCCCTTGAGCTTTATCTGCTGAAAGAGAGAAGAACTGCTGAAAACAGGATCTTGCTTGGACCACTATTCTCCAAAAACAGGTTGCTTGAGCTGCCAAAACTGCAAAACAGTCTTTGGTCGTTGGCTGTAGTAAACGAGAAATGCTTTTTAACTCTTTAAATATGTATCAATTGGAGTTCTTTGGTTTATGTTTGTTTCAGTTTCCTCTACGTTCCAGTGGTCAGTTATTAAGTCACCCAGGACATTAATAATTAATGGCTGTTGTTTTGGGAATCATGTTGCCTAAAGTAAACAAGACTCCAGGTGTGTTTTCAAGAAATGACTGTATCGAGACAATTCTGTATTGCATTGATTTTATTAGAATTAGGCAACTGCAACAATTAAAACTAACACCGAACTCTGGCTGAGGGGTTATCACACTGACACAGTGGTGTTATTCTTCTTGTGAATCAGCACCAACAAAGCAGCCGGAAAATGTCACCCCAGTCCTAAGAGCGACAATAACACAAAATGATGTAAAGAAAACATTCTGCGCTCTACAGCTGGATTAATCAGACGGGCTGATCAAAAACACATGAAACAAATACAGAGGGATGGATAAATACATGTTAAATTCAGAATGATAACATCCTGCTAAGGGACATATGAAATGGAAGAGCTCCAACCAGTGTCAAGTGTATTTAGAGTATCTAAACACAGCCGTCACTGTGGAGGTCCCTTAAAAACCTCCCCGCGTCTCTTTTCTTCCTTAATTTGTGTCTTTTCCCCTCACTGTCCTAATGAACATGCTTAATGATTTTCATCTTTATCAAAGAGTGGGCAGCAGGGGCACGGCGTCTCAAAACAATATCTGTCGGAACAAAGCTGGTTTAGCAAACAATTTACAAAAGGGCTTTTTTTCTTCCCTCAACAGCTGAAACAACATCTGTGCATGGGGGTTGGCCTTTGTGTAACTGGCAAAAAGTTTGACACCCGGCCAACAAAAAGAAACTCAGCGCTCAGTTAAGAAGGTTGTAATAAACAGACAATTATACAAACCTTTACATTCACAATTTATCCCCGAGGCACCGTTTGGTGATCCGAAAGAGGAACGGCATTTTCTCTGCAACACGATGAATGAGTCGTCGTTGTTTCTTTAATTGCTTCATTTATTTATTTTATGTGTTCTTGTTTTGTTTTGTTTTCTTATTAATGTGGCGCACTTTTCCTCCGCTTGCAAACATGCGCAAACAGTCATTCACACTGTCAGAAAAATACAATCCACATTAGATGACATTTAAAAAGGGGGGCGACCGCACAAAGACAAAACAGACAAGAACAAATTGCTCTGCTCTTCAAAGGAACTGACAACGCTTGGGAAAAAGCTGTACATTTTTTTATCCATGGAAAAGGAAAGGACTGCAGATAATGACTGAACTTGAATAAGTACCAGATTATCTCAGTCTTCTTATACGGCACAGTGGTGCAATTCAACACATATACTTTATGTATCTTTTGTCTTTGCATCCACTACAGGAATAATAACTCTTTCAATTAAGATAATAATAGGAACTCCCAGAATAACAGACACCCAGAGAAGTAACATGTTAACTGATCACATTTATTTGGTATATTACATTATTTTCTTTGTGTTAAATTAATGCACTTTATAAAACATGTACATGGGCATTTGAAATGGGACTAGTTGCACAGTATTCGGTCCAGTGTCAGTTTATTCTCTGTGATTCTTCACAAAGAAGAGCAACAACAGAAGCTAATATGAAAAATTGCTCTTTCACACTCACACACACACACAAACTGTGTACAGTCTCAAAAGAACCACAGGAATGCAACAGCGAGTTTATTATTTATAATTTTGCATGTTCAGCAATTTCCAGAAACATTTACAGCACAGCTTTAAAAACACAAAAAAAGAAGAAGAAGAATTTAACCCTTTGTGCAGGATTGCTCCAGATGTTTTGGGGGCCGTCTGGACCCTTAAAAACATCTGTCTTGTGCAGATGCTACCAATCTGCTGCATGCATTAGGTGTAGCTGTGGGAATTATGGTCTGGTGAGCATTATCCTGGTTCCATTCGGAAGCACTTGTCCCATTGTTTGTGTTCTAGTTGCACACGTCTGTTTTTTATGTATCCATATAATTTGTGGTGAATGTGAACGCTGATGTACTGACAACCATAGTAAACCTGCAGGGTAAGGTAACGCCCCTTCCCTCGACATGTTTACTATACTTGAGGTTGTGTTTCTGAGATTGTGTTGTTTCCCGTGTTGTTGCCGTGTTTCCCTGTCTGCTTCAGCCCAGGTCACGACTGCATCACGGCTGTGGCGAGTTTCTGCAGTGCAGCCGTGTGTGTCTCTCCCGTGGTGGTGGCCTATGTATCCAACGTGTTTAGTGAATGTTTGGTCAAACAGAAAACTGGAGTCACCACAGGAAGACTCACAATCTCATCACGTGTGCTGCGAATCTCTGTAAAAGAAATACGAAAACAATAGAAAGCAGCTCAGGGGCCGTGTTTTGAATGGAGCGGATTTCCTGCCTGTTGTGGTGGAGAACAGCTTCGCATTAAAAGCCGCGAGTGGCTGGCAGGGGGAGCGGGCCAGGCCAGGAGAATGTGTGCAGGATGTGCCGCACACTACATCTCGACAGGAAAACAGCTGAAGCCCAAACAAGCGAAGAGGCTGGAGCACAACACTGCGCAGGAAGGGAGAGAGGGAGAAAGTTTGACTCGGTGCTCGAGTATCGAGTGTTCCTGTGCTGTGACGAACACAGAGGTGGGAACCCCAGCTATGGTCCTGACAAGTATTTAGTCTATTTTGTCACCTAGAATAACGCAGCTCTGGACAAAGTGTTCATTTATTTATATCCAACATATTCTGATCAGGTTGAAAGAAACCTCTGAAATATTAAACTGTAGAGGATCGCTAACCATTCCTTCTTCTTTTTCTTATTATTAGGGAATTCATCTTCCAGTTCTACCTTTTTCTTAATATATAAAAGCTTTCCTTTACAATGTGAGTGGCTCTATCCAGAGGCTAAAAATACCCTCAGTAAAATGCATGGCTGGATATCAAATGAAAAAGCAAGGGATTCATCCAGAGATTCGGATGGACTACTTCCAAACCAGAAGAAATATTGCCCTGGGTTTCACAACAAACGTAGACTATGAGTGTTCACCGTCTTGCTTTTGTGGGGGAGTAACGTGTGACAGCATACTACACGCCAGTCACACACGCCAGCAGTTATTTGCAATGCAGTTGTAGCCAAAAGTGTGAAACAATGTCCTTCTGTGATTTACTTTTTAATAAATGGTGCTCCACACTTCAAGAAAGATATCGCTGCTCTAGAGGCAGTTCAGAGGAGAGCAACCAGACTTATTCCAGGTCTGAAGGGAAAGTCCTACTGAGAGACTGAGGAACTGAACCACAGATGCTGGATATGCCCAGAGGATGAGCGCAGTACCCACAGCAAAGATACTACTAGAGAGCGAGAAACAGGAAGAAAAAACAAGTCCAGAAGTGAGACTTCTCAGAAATATCAAATATCCCACTGATAATCTTTCCAACAATGCAGGTGTCTACAAAGGAATGCTTGTCATCTGAACTGCAACTCCACTTTAGTGCATAATATTCAAAATTCTATTTGAAGCCATTTACAAAACATTTCCAGAAATGTCACCGTACTGGAGTGTGAAATTACCAGGCGAAACTCCGGTTTGGACAGTGTGAGAGTGAGAGCGTTTTGACGGTGAGAGAGATGCGATTCACACAATTGTGTCTGGCCCTCTGCCCACATATACAGAGGAATTCTCAATCCAATTACTCTCAATTACTCAGTCAATCTGTGCAAAAGCCATCAGTTTCAGGCCCCAGGCCACTGAACTCCATTTGAGATAAGAATCGTTTTTTGTGAAATTTGATTATGATTAAATGATATGATGGTTACGATGATAACCTAGCAAACAGGTGATGAAGTTGTTCTTTTTTGTTACAGGGTTACAGATGTAAAATAAGTCTCCGTTCAGTCTTTCAGTCCTGGACACACAGTCCCAAACATCTGTGTGCGTGTGTGTGTGTGTCTCTCTCTTCTTCCTTCCCTTGGTTTTGCTGCTCTTGTTTTCTAGATACCAAAACCTGCTTCTGTGCGAATTCCAGTTCCCCTGTCCGCCCAAGGTGTCCCACGGCTGGCTTTAAATACATTTAAGGCAGAAACATAGCCTTGGCTATCAAAACTCACCAAACCCTTGGGACATGACCGACAAAACACAGAGCACAAGACAGAGCACACACAACCCAGCAGCTCGGGGTCCATGGGGCCTTGTGTATTGAGCAGGGTCTAATGTATTTGCCGCAAATACAATAATAATAATAATAATAATAATAATAATAATAATAATAATAATAGGGGTCCATTTTGACCAATTGTGGCCCACAAGTAACATAAGGATCACACATCTCTACCATTTTTATTACAGATATATGCTTGTTCCACACTGGTCTCCGCGGACACTTCCACTGCCCTGCCTTCCCATGAGTCATTCTCCGAGTGCAGCCCACAGCCGGCCGCTGCGCTCCGTGACACTGCCAATTATTGATTTACAGCATCTCTCAGAGCCCATGGAAAAACAAGCACTTAGCAAGCTGAGAAATTAAAAAACATTCATGGTGAAGGTCCTTGAAAACACACACACACACACACACACACACACACACACACACAGACACACACAGGCTCACATAAAGATAACAAAATGTCTGGAAGGGAGAACAAATCCCTGCACAGCTGACCTCCACGAGAATGTTTTTATTATTATTATTATATTCAGTCTTTCAAACTGTGTGACTCAAACTTTATTGTTTGTTTGTTTTTCTCTGTTCTTTTCGCTCCCTTTCTTTTGTGGCGGAGCCGACATGCACAACACAGGATGAAAACAATTATATTTGATTATATTTCATAACTGTTTCCTGCACTTTATTATTGGGACACATTTATTATATTTATTATGTATAGGGTTACAGCTACAGAAGTTGGTGAGAGAACGGTTTGCTGTGTTCTTTCCAAATCAAAGCACGGCATTTTTGTTCAGACCAAAAGCATCTGCAGATTCACAGTTGTCAATAAGATCAATTAGTAACTTGCTTGAAAATAATCTACCTTTCCCCATGTCAGAACTGTCTAAATGCAGGATTTACAGCACCAACCATTCAATTCAATGCTGGAGTACAGTGCACATCATACAATTACAAATCTGCAGTTACCTTCCAGTCTAGGAGACTTTTACTCAACGAATCAATGCTGGTTGGATCAAAACCATGGAACCAATTTTTTTAAATAAGTTTCAGGATATCAAATTCCACACGTCTCTGAATCGCGGCTAGCAAACCGGTCAGTCTGCCAGCGAGATGCATATGGAAAACAGAAGACTGTGGACTCGGTATGGAAGGACGCCACAGCATTCCTGCGACTGTCGAGACGCCGCAGACGAACCAAATACTCCAGAGAGAAAGATCCTTTGGGGCTTCGTTTCATTATAAACCTTAATTTCCATCCTGAATCGCCACACGGAAACGAAGAGACTGTGATCAAACAATGGAGGGAATCTCTTTTCCTGGCTAATGTTGACCACTTAAACGGTGCAAACTACAAAGAAAACAGCTGGTATTTCCTTCAGATGATACTAAAGTTGAATTTCTTATCATTTTTCTTCAGTGTGGAGGATTGTTTGACTATCAATGTTATGTTTAGTTGTTTTTTTTATCATCTATCAGCACAGTTGTCCATTGTGCGGTCCTGCTGTTGTCATTTGAAATGCATACCTATTGTCCTAAAGTTATAAATAGAGCTAATTTAGCTTCCCTGTCTTCCATCACAACGTACAGGATTTCCACAGCTGGCCCGTACAGAGATGTTAAACAGGTTTGGGTTTCAGGATTTAGACGCAATGCACCACAAGGGGTAAAACAGAGAGTCTTTCCCAGGGACTGTCTGTCCAGCTGTTGACGCTGGTGAATTTATTAACAGACTCCACTGCTTCGCAAACGTAGGGCCTTCATTTTAAATGCTAAACGCAGACATAAATCAATAGGAAGTCAAGGGGCTTTCGGTTACACAAGCTCATCCCTAACGCACGTCATACTTCAAAGTCACAACAAAGTATCTGCAAAGAAGTCATTTCATCACCTTATAAACAGCTGCCACCAGTAGCGCAACAGGCTCCGTCTCGGTGACCTCTGTGCCTGAACACATCACCAGCAGGTTTCTCTCATTTGTTGTCCCACACGGTCGTGACACGAGGGCATTTCAATCCCCAACTTTATTCGCTGTGGTTTCGCCGTCTAGTGCCTGCGTTGTGCTTGACTGGATAAACTGCCGTCTCCCTGCACGTGTGCTGCACTTGTTGTGAAACCACTGTGCATTGTCTGGGGTCGCTTCATTCACGTCCCCAGTGCGCTGCTAAGACAACTGTCTCTGAACGTGAGTCGGCTCCGATAAAAGCTTCGGCCAGATGAGGTTATAAATAATGCAAAAGATGCATGGCGGGATTAAATGTGCGACTGATAAAAGCATTAGCAGGGACAGCCTGAGCGCTGGAGGCCGGCCATGTCAGCTGTCTGATGTTTGCCCGTGAAGCACAGCACTCTGTCGGGGCAGCCGATCTGTTTTCTTAGTCTCTGGTACAGCGGTTCGATAAATACTCTCACTGCCATCTCTGCTCTGGAGGGAACATTTTTCGAACCGCTGCTTACCATATGTCTGACCTGAAAGCAATACATCTGGCTGCTAAAATCCCAAACCCTCCCCCCAAATTATTATTTTCTCTTCCTTCTTAAAAAACAAGGAATAAAAGGGGCAGACATGGTTGAGACATTGAAGCAGCCCCGCTTTGGACTCCATGGTTTAGATTTCAGGGCTGTATTATGTGGATACGAAGCCGTAGAACTGATGTGACCAAAAGGACCAACTTTCTAACTTCATTTCTCATTCCTGGACGGTTCTGTTTGATACTAGACGCACTGTGATCTATTTCTTCCTTTATTCACGCTGAAATGCCCCCTAAAGACCTATACTTTGCCTTAGTTTTCTGCTCTGTTAACGTCTGGCATCTTAATTACACCTCCATCCAAATTTTCCCATGATTCTTGCATGATTTAATTTAGGGGACAAAAAGATAGTGAATGGATTGAGCAAGGAAATTAATTTTTAAATGGTTACGGTAAAGGGAACAAACACAGAGCATACAAGGAGTTCAAGGTTCATCCCTGGAGCCTCCGTGAAGAACAGAAGTGAATGGATGAACCCGAGAACAAGACTGATTCATAAATCGGGGGATTGAATTCCCACTCTTGATTGGTCAATGACCCGTCAGGATTCATGGGTGATTTTAAAGCACTGACCAATCAGCATGTGGGAAATGTGTTCAGAATAGCCTGTGAATACGCACATTAGGTATCAAACAGACCAGGTTACAGAAAAGACACAAGGACCTCCAAAGCTCTCCAGGACTGAAGTTGTTTACCTCCTACCAGAGTGCTAAAAATATATATATCTGAAGTGAACGCACTCTCGACAAAGACTACCTCTCCAACCACTGCTCTCTGCCAGCGAAGGAGGCATCTGGTCGCAGCTTGTGCAAGATAACAGGGTGAACCTCCAGCGCCCGGCATAACTCTGCCAGAAACACGCTGCTCTGCATACTAATTAGCCTGTAAGTCATAATAACTTCATAAAAGAGCACCAGCGCGGCTTCAGATAGGAGGATAACATTGTTTTACAGCAAGGTCAAATACCCGAGACACGTCTCCTCCTTCAGCCACCGCCTTCAGGCAGATTTACACATCAAAGGTTTGAGAAAGTTATGAGGAAAAGAAGAGAGAAGTCAGTCTGACCCAGACCATAAAGTGAAGCAGAACAGGGCAGGATTAGTCATTGTCAGTTATTCCCCCCATTAAAGCCAAAGCCATTTTTTGATGATGATATCCAGGCCTATAAACTACCCCAGTCATTACTGTCAATTTTACAAGACCCAGGAAGGCCACAGAAATACAACAAAGTCCAAAACTGCTACAGTATATATAGATATTTTATAGAGTTATTCTGCACAAATTAACAGACTACACTCAACCCCTAATTGATGGGACTTTGTGTCGACTGAAGCGCCTCCAGCATCACGGCCTCCATAGCGGGAGAAAACAATCTGATGAAGGAACACAAAGCCCAAGTCAAGAATACTTTTCTAATGTTTAATTGATGCTACTTTTTATGAGGCAAAAATCTTCAATCATCACTTTATTATAATTGGATATAATTCACCAGTACAGCACTGGGGTTACTGTGACACAATGCTCAAGTCAAAAACACAAGCGTGTGCGTGTGTGTGTGCGTGTGTGTGCGTCAGTAGTGCTGCTGCCTCCAGTCTCTCTGTGGAATTGTAACCCTCCTCTAGGGCTCCCCCCACCCCCCCACCACCTTCCCTATACCTCCAACGATCTCTATCCCAAACACACAAAAGCCACTGCCTTTGTACAAATCCACAGCACAAGGTTGTGGTATGGAGTATAAGTTCCCTTTTTCTCTAAAGCCATGTATGTATTAGAGCCTCGGTACATTGTGTACTTAAATACACAGCCTTTGCACCGGACCTACCACAGGCAGACCACCGCGGAGATAATTCCATCTTCTCCGAGGCAATCTTTATCTGGGGACAACTGGGCTGTTCCAGCTGAGATGAAAAACTAAGGGAAACTACACAGAAGATGTAGTATGTGATTGCAAAGAAAAAAAAACACATTTATTTCTTCTTTTCCTCCCACAACATATCTCAGGTTGTTGGTGGCCTCATATGACCAATCTAGCTCTACTGAATGCAAGAGCCTAGGCTAGGTGGCTAGGTGGCACAAAAATGGGCATGGTGAGAGGCTGCTCTAGAGGCAGTTCAGAGGAGAGAAACCAGACTTATTCCAGGTCTGAAGGGAAAGTCCTACTGAGAGACTGAGGAACTGAACCTTTTCACCCTGGAACAGAGGAGACTACGTGGGGACTTGATCCAAGTCTTCAAAATCATGAAGGGCATCGACCACATCAAACCAGAGGAGCTTTTCCAGATCAGCAGGGACACACGCACCCGGGACACAAATGGAAATTGGGCTTCAAGGCATTCGAGACAGAAAACAGGAGACACTTCTTCACACAGAGAGGCGTCACAATCTGAACAAACTCCCCAGCGATGAGGCTGAAGAGACAATTTGGGAACATTCAAAAACAGACTGGATAGGATCCTTGATCACTCAGTTATTAATGGACACCAAACGAGTAGGATGGGGCGAACGGGCTCCTCTCAACTGGACACTGTCCTATGTTCTCATGATCTGTCCCAGGGTTGTCCCGGGATGCTGTTTCACTTTTCATTCTCCCAATGAAGATATTTTGTGCTTTCCCTTCCGTGGTGAGGTCCTACCAGTTCCTAACTTTGTCCACACAAACAGCAGAGAAGAGTGCAGAGTCAGAGTCAGCAGTTGCCGACTTTGTACATGTGGATGAGAAGAAGGGCGGTGGGGGAGACACAGACACAGTGTTTACCTTTAGGAACCAAAACTACAAAACCGAAAGTTAAACCCTGGACAGTTAAACCCCGGAGTAGAAAGCCCCAGTTCCTCAGCTCCTGGGTTTGCCCCTGGTTTCCATTCCACCTCTGACAGTTATTACATTCAGTGGACAGGAAATCAACTCGGCCTTCTGTCCGTGCCCGAGTCATCTTGTCAATTGAACGCTGCCCTTAAAACCTACAGAAACACCATTGATTATGCGCTCAGAAGTGTATCCACAACCAAATGGATCATCTCTGCGTAAATCGACGGTTGTGCACATAGGGTTAACCCCCACACCGATCCCAAGAGCTGCCCTGGTGACAATCCGCCCTACAACACAATGGATCTGATTTTTCTTATCGACTCATCTAAAAATACATTCAGACACATACAGACACGTTCCTCTGAGTACTATTATTATCTCCTGAGCTGATGAAAACATATTGCCTCGCCCCGGGGCCCTGGATGCTTCATCACTCATCGGAGGCAGCGGATTGACACCTGTTTATTCACCAACTACCTCTGGCAGACATGGCAGCATTGTTTTGGTTTTTCTGTTTCTTTTTCAAAGAGAACTGCCACCATGCCCCTGGAAGCAATATCCTGAGGATACTGGAGTACTGGTAGAACACCAGGTTACCTATTGACTCCCCTCACACAGCCATTGATTATGTGAGGAACCCTGGTAAATGTATAAACTTATAAAATGATTTACTGCAGTTTTACCATAGTTTACCTCTCTCTGAAATGTATACATCATAATAAATGAATTCTGGGGATAATCTGTACAGAAACCAGCAACAAGAGACAGTTTGTGTATATATACCATTAAATGGAAAGAGATGTATTTTACTTGCTATCTTTATCTGTAGCGAAAAGAGTCTACAAATCCAGCAACTGCAAAACATGTATAATTAAATGCATATCTATAATTAAGTGCCGTCAAAGTAGCTGTCCAAACTTCAAGAGTCATCTAAATAAGGCATGAGAGCCTCGCATTATCTAAATGCCAGCAGAGACAATGCAGGCTCCAGTAACATAAATAAAATAAATAGATACAATAGGTTAATATTTCGTTAGAGGGGCACAAAGCTATGCAACAAGGTTTTGTGTGTGTGCAATCCTTCAGTATCTACCTCCTCGGCCATGTTGCCTGCATTATTGAATGAACTGCACTTCCCACAGACCTCTAATCACATTCTGCAGGGTAAGATTTCACCGTCTTCTCCGACTTCTAGGAATCGAGCGGTTTCTGAGAACAGAGGTCTGGTCAAAGGCTGCTCACCCTCCTGAGCCTGAATATAAGAAACACTCTCAGGTGAGCCCACAGACCAGCCCAGAGTCTTTCAACTCAAATCTGCACCTTACCTAGTACTAGCAAAGTTTAAGTGGTGCCACAATTATCTTGTTTTGTGAACCAACAAGGGTGACACTGACAAAATAAACTCAAATACAAATTATACATGTTCACTATCAGAGTCATTGTTACTTTACTGTACAATGAAAAGGCTGCTGTTTAAAACCATCCTTTACTTATCATTCGCGAGGCTCTTGCAGCAGAAAAATCTAATAAATATTTAGCTGTACTCGGGTGCAAAATACACGTCCCACAAAAACACTGCGCCGGCCAACTTGGCATTAATGTAACAAGTCACAGGAGACGTCAACAGAGACATCAAGAGTGGATCCAACAAGCCCGCATACATCAGGAGAACCCTGCTCAGTTAATGCTACCTGATATGCATTGTAGTGGGCTAAAAGTGTGTGAAATTGCTAATATTTTATTCATGTAATAGCTTTCTCAGTCAGGCCTATTAGTTTGATAAATATAGATAAATACTAGACACACAGCACAGACGATGCGTGTCCCTCTGAAGGCTTTAGTGGCTGCAGCGGCTTTCTGTGGGTCCAGGTACTGACATGACTGGCGAAATGAAAAGGCTCATGATCGCTGCAGGAAGATGCGCTTAACACGGCTCACCTTACCAGCAAGACAGACTCGAGGCAGCGCAATATTCTGTGTCTTGTTTAATGTCTTTCTGTATCGATTAGTCTTGATATGCATGTACCGTCAGGGTTTAAAACTGAATTTGAGATCCAAGAAATGAAAAATAAAAAGGCAGTGAAGGAAAGCAGCCCTGCTGCCGTGTAGCCGGGGTCCAGCCCCGATCGGCTCCAGCAGATACAGATGTTTTACCCCCAGCAGTTTCGGTCCCGGAGGCATTACTTTAGCACTGTAATACTTAGCGAAGTTTCTCAGGCGGTATTACAGTAACACTTCCAAAGAACAACTGAACGACATGTGTGCCTTTTCATCATCGCCGGGGCTGTTGTAATCGCACTGCAATACAGTGGCGAGAGGGACCGGCTGTGCCCGGCTCTGCCCCTCTCTGCCCGGCTCTGCCCCGCTCTGTCCCCCTCTGCCTGGCTCTGCCGACTCTGCCCCCTTCTGCCCCCTTCTGCCCCGCTGTGCCCCTCTCTGACCGGCTCTCTGTCCCTCTCTGCCCGGCTCTGCCCCGCTGTGCCCCTCTCTGCCCGGCTCTGCCCCGCTGTGCCCCTCTCTGCCCGGCTCTGCCCCGCTGTGCCCCTCTCTGACCGGCTCTCTGTCTGGCTCTGCCCCGCTGTGCCCCCTCTGCCCGACTCTCTGTCCCTCTCTGCCTGGCTCTGCCCCGCTGTGCACCCCTCTGCCCGGCTCTCTGTCCCTCTCTGCCCGGCTCTGCCCCGCTGTGCCCCTCTCTGCCCGGCTCTGCCCCGCTGTGCCCCTCTCTGCCCGGCTCTCTGCCCGGCTCTGCCCCGCTGTGCCCCCCTCTGACCGGCTCTCTGCCCCTCTCTGCCCGGCTCTGCCCCGCTGTGCCCCCTCTGCCCGACTCTCTGTCCCTCTCTGCCTGGCTCTGCCCCGCTGTGCACCCCTCTGCCCGGCTCTCTGTCCCTCTCTGCCCGGCTCTGCCCCGCTGTGCCCCTCTCTGCCCGGCTCTGCCCCGCTGTGCACCCCTCTGCCCGGCTCTCTGTCCCTCTCTGCCCGGCTCTGCCCCGCTGTGCCCCTCTCTGCCCGGCTCTCTGCCCGGCTCTGCCCCACTGTGCCCCCCTCTGACCGGCTCTCTGCCCCTCTCTGCCCCGCTGTGCACCCCTCTGCCCGGCTCTCTGTCCCTCTCTGCCCGGCTCTGCCCCGCTGTGCCCCTCTCTGCCCGGCTCTCTGCCCGGCTCTGCCCCACTGTGCCCCCCTCTGACCGGCTCTCTGCCCCTCTCTGCCCCGCTGTGCCCCCCTCTGCCCGGCTCTCTGCCCAGCTCTGCCCCGCTGTGCCCCCCTCTGCCCGGCTCTGCCCCACTGTGCCCCCCTCTGACCGGCTCTCTGCCCCTCTCTGCCCGGCTCTGCCCCGCTGTGCCCCCCTCTGCCCGGCTCTGCCCCCCTCTGCCCCGCTGTGCCCGGGCTGGTGCAACACTGTGAAACTGCTGAGGGAGCGTCGCCAAAGCACCGTCCAGAAGGACAGCGAGAGAAGCGCCGCATCTTCACATCGCCGGACTGGTGGTTGCGCTTGGACTGTTAATAGGAGGCAGAGAGGAAAGGCGTTTGTGTCGCTGGACCCTGTCCGTACATCTCTCTGGATTTTGCACGTTGCGGTCAGTGTCTGTGTGCGTTAGTCGTCTCCTCCAGCGAAACAAGTCCGTTGCGCGGCGCTATAGTGGGGGTTCAAATATAATGTTTCAGTCTGTGGAGTTGGACAATAATGTAACACAAACTCCCACATGCATGTTCTATATCGAGTACAGAAAACGAAAGAAAGAAAAAGAAGGACAGAAGATACGCTTTTCCAGCTGTTTTGTATCGTCTACTCAGTCATGGAGAAACAGGCGCAGTTACACTTCCACAGCATCCTGAGCTCCGTCCAGTTCGGGAAAGAGTTCATAAAGCATTACAACATTATGTTTCAAATATGGAAGTCAATTAATTCAATGACTAATTAAGCTTACACATATAGAGATAACACTTTAAATGAATGGGTCCAATAATGATATGCATGTATATGTGGCTGGGGGGGGGGTTCTCAGGTGACCCTTGTCACACTGTAACACGCCGTAAACCCGCCCCCTGCCTCCCCTCTGATTGGTGGAAACCCGCCCAGGCCACTGGCCGCTGGGCACGTCAGTCTCACCGCAGTCTTAACAAGCCATGATCACAGTGACAGACATGCTGCTTCATATTTCATTATTATTATGCATTAATTTTGTTTACACAGCAAGGTAGAAAAATGACCTTATTTAGAACACAAATAGAATCTAAATAAGATCCAAGTAGTTCTACATTATTACGTCACTGACTTGTGTTGATACGTTACTAAACCTGCACAAGTGCATGTGATTCAACAGCGGGGGAAACGGTCGTCCGGAGCTGCATGCACGCCTCTCCCCTGGCGTGTTCGGTGTCTATTGAGCAGCACTGCCGCTCCGCCGCTGCATCCCGCCGCTGGGTTTGACGGCTAAGCGGGTAACCAGATATTCAAAAACAATACGTCATCCCACAATGCACCGCTCCCTGCGCCCTCCAGCATTACCTCATCCCGGCGGCCACCGCGGCCGGCAGAATCTTCTCGGGGGTCGTCTAGGCAACGCGCCTTATCTGCGCGCCGGCCCCGCCCCCTCGGCGCCCGCAGCCAATGGGAGGCCTCGGCTATGACATCATGGCTATTTTTAGAGGCCGGGGCCGCAGATAAGCTTTGCCTCCACGCTGGAGCGGCGCACAGTACACAGCCGCAACTCCGCACTTACACAGCCCTGAGCGCAGCGCTGCGGAGCCGCAACAAGTGTCACGGCGAGGGAGGGAGGGAGAGAGAGAGCGAGGAAAAAGTTTTCCACCTTTTCTGTCCCTCCGCATTGGGGGGCTTGTTGTGCCACCGACCCGGGCTGAGTGGATCACTTGTGCAGAAAGCAGCAGCAACAGCAGCTCCACTACTACAGCACCGCTACTACTACTACAGCAGCTCCACTACTACAGCCCCGCTACTACTACTACAGCAGCTCCACTACTACAGCCCCGCTGAGAGCCGGACTCGCTCCATTGGAAGCTCTGCGCGCTGCTGAAGACTGAAGACGGGCTCCAGAGGACCCGCCGCACACAGGGGCCACACAGCGGGGCCACACAGCGGTCCTGCGAGAGGGACACATCCCAGCCGCGTCCTGGTCTCCCTTCTATGTCCGGCAAGATGGAAACTACCTTCTACGACGACTCCCTGAGCGCCGCCTTCTCCCCGCACGGAGAGCCGGCCGGCTATGGATACAACCCCAAGGCGCTGAAGCAGACCATGACGCTGAACCTGTCCGACCCGGCCGGCTCCCTGAAGCCCCACCTGCGGGCCAAGGCCAGCGACATCCTCACCTCCCCGGACGTGGGGCTGCTCAAGCTGGCCTCCCCGGAGCTGGAGCGCCTCATCATCCAGTCCAGCAACGGGCTGATCACCACCACGCCGACCCCCACGCAGTTCCTGTGCCCCAAGAATGTCACCGACGAGCAGGAGGGCTTCGCCGAGGGCTTCGTCCGGGCGCTGGCCGAGCTGCACCACCAGAACATGCCCGGGGTGCCCCCCAGCGTGGCGGCCGCACCGCAGACCAGCGGCGGCGGCAGCAGCAGCACCCTGGCGCCGGTGCCCTCCCTGGCGGTCAACACGGTGTTCAACTCCAGCCTGCGGCCCGACCCTCCGGTGTACGCCGACCTGAACACCTTCAATCCCCCCCCGGCGCCCGGCTACAGCAGCGCCACTCCGGCCATGAACTACCCGGCTCCCCCGCCCCCCCAGCCGCAGCCTCAGCACCCGATGAACCCGCTGGCGGTGCAGCACCCGCGGCTGCAGGCTCTGAAAGAGGAGCCCCAGACGGTGCCCGAGATGCCCGGCGACACCCCGCCCCTCTCCCCCATCGACATGGAGAGCCAGGAGCGCATCAAGGCCGAGAGGAAGCGCATGAGGAACCGGATCGCCGCCTCCAAGTGCCGGAAGAGGAAGCTGGAGCGCATCTCCCGGCTGGAGGACAAGGTGAAGAACCTGAAGTCGCAGAACTCCGAGCTGGCCTCCACCGCCAACCTGCTGCGGGAGCAGGTGGCCCAGCTGAAGCAGAAAGTCATGAACCACGTCAACAGCGGCTGCCAGCTCATGCTGACCCAGCAGCTGCAGACCTTCTGAGGAGGGCAGGCCGGGGCCGGAGAGAGAGACTAACTAGACCAGAGATCCTAATTCAAGACTTGATGGCTGTACGAGCTGGAGCAGCGGTCAGCTGGTGTGCAGCAGAGACCGAGGGAGAGACTAGACCGGACTGTATGGAGAGCCTGACCGCCTGGGCCGCACAGGAGACCCGCCGCCTGGAAGGGAAAACTTTAAAAGTGAAGTTAAAAACTTGAGCTTGCCGGCGGCGGGAGGACAAGCGGAAAACCGCACAGCTCCTCCATGTCCTGTTTCGTGCTTTTGTCCTGAGAGAGAGAGAGGGAGAGAGACGCGGAGAGACTGGACTTTGTTACCGTTGACCAAGTGTTTGCATGGACCTGCGCTTCGAAGATCATTCAGTATTAAGAGTTAATCGAGTTTAATGGAGTTTAATCGAGTTTAATCAAGCACCACTGCGACAGACAGCAGCTGCCTGCGTTGAAGCGCCCAGGAGAGACTTGTACTGTGAAAGCAGGCTGATAACTTTTGGAAAAAGCTGCCTGGCTTTTGAGTTGTGTACATAATGTTTGTCCCCCTTTTTGTTTTTTAATCCTATGTGCTTTCAATACGAGAGAGAGAGAGAGAGAGAGTGTCCTCAAAAGCCTTTGTAAGTTTGTCTGTCTGTGTTTTTTATGTTGCTTAATGGGGTTTAACCCATTGTTATTTGTAAATAAGATGAACTTAAGTTTACCATTTGTAATAAATATATAATTTTTTATGTTGGTTTTCTGAACATTTCGGAAACGAATCGACTCTATTTAAGAAATGTATAAATAAAGGATCTAAAACGAATTTCCACTTGCCTGTGTTTTATTCGCCCTGGTCTGCCATCATTGTCAGTGTGTGGTTTTATCTGTACAATTAGACGGACACCATGCCAATCTCACACGTCCTTACAACACATCGCCCGGCCCGGGGTTCGTAGGACTTTTAAAGCGACATTTTAAAGTTGTTGGTTTGATCTCCAGTAAATCCCAGAGCACTTAAAATGTTTCTATTTGAGATGTAATAATGCACAGAATGGTACAGTACGGCCTTTGGCATAAACTGGGTATACCTTCAGGAGATTATGACACCGTGAGATATAAAAGATGCAACATGACTGCCGGCTTTTAAAAATACATTATTAATAAAGAAAAACACGCCCGAAAACTCTCTGAAGTTATGGACTGTAAAACCATCTCCACAAAGTCCTGAAAACAGGTGTGTCTAGAGGGGCTCGGATCTTAACTGCCAGTGACCGACTGTGAGTAGCCTATACTTTATAAAGTGCTGTAGTATACTGAAGTACTGGCTACTCCTAGTGTACTCAAAGTGCGTCTCTTCATGAGGGCTGTCAAAGCCTCTAAAATCCGAGGCAGATAGTAATCGATATTTATCAAGGTTACACACACATCCTCCCAAACGCATTTACAGACTGAGCATTACACCTGTACTTAATATGATCTTAATTTGAATCATTATAACAATGAGAAGAGCCTGTGTCATTAGTGGCAGAAGAAGAAGAAGAAGAAGAACTTGGTATTAATAATAGTGGTAGGAGCGGAAACGACGGAGCTAGTAGTTCTGCGAAATAAACTACTACTAAGAAGTCCTTTCATAAATAAATACACGCTGTTTGATCAAATACATCACCCAGGTGAAATAATAATACCAATAATAATAAGTCTGTGTAATAATAAAAGACAACAAAACGTGCATTGATGTTTAGTCCCCTTAATTACAACGATGTATTATTATTATTATGCATTGTTCAGTGAAAAGGAGAAGGTCTCTACTAGCAATGAGAAGCCCTTCCCACCTGGGGGCGCCATTGCTCTGTATATCGCCTTTAAACCGACCCATCAACGCCTGGAGGGGAAAATACAGAAATAAATAACAAAGTAAACTTGAAGCGGCTGTGTGCGGCACTGCAGTCACAGAAGAGGCTTTTTAATATTGAATGACACATATCAGTCACACCCAGGGCACTGATCACAGCATTATAATTGTCTCCGTTAACGCTTCTTGGATATTAGTCCCATAACATCGTGAGAACAACATAAATATGGAGCAGTTTTGCTTCTGTTGAACTTAGGACTGATGTGTAGTATTATGTTTTTACTTGTATTATATTTCTTAGCAGACACCCTTATCCAGAGCACCTGACAATACAAGTTGTTACAATGTATGACATTATTGTGACGTGCAATGGACACGGAGGATTCTGGGTGAAGTGCCCTGGTGAGGGGAACAGCAGTGGCACTGAACCCACCGCCCTGGTGCAGATGTGGAGTGCTATCCTAATGCTGCAGCCCATACGCACAGTGTTGAGACGGAGACATTCACACAAAACACACGACTGCATCCCGGGGACTGGACATCTGCCCGTGCATATCAGGCCAGAGAAGCGTCATCCCGAGAGACCAATGGGAAGAGAGAGAGAGAGAGAAGATGTGTGTGCATGTGTGTATAGAGTGAAGTATACAGCTCTCTAAACTGTGAAAGTGTGCACAAACAGGACTGGTGTGACACAAGCGGGTCTGGAATTGTATCTCTGGTTCCTTTAACTAATAGCAGCACAAGGGGTCAACAGTTTAGGCATTTGAAGTCGTTGTGCATCACTGAAAACTGTAGATGTGTATAAAACACTTGAGTGTGAGGATGTGGCTCCATACATTTTAATTTATATTCCTTAGTGACCCGTCTAGAACTAAACTTAAAGCGAGTACAAGGACATGTATTCAGTATTATCTAACTCTTTAGTTAGTAGTGGACGTTGTGAATCTGTTGGACAAATCAAACTGCATCTTGTTCAAAGTATCTCAAAGTAACTAAACATCAGACCTGATTTGAACACAATACACTCCAGTTCTCTAGCTGCCTGACCATGTCTTTGCTTAAGAAGTGAAACATAGTTGTGTTGAGGTGTTGTTTAATTGTTGCACAAAATGAAAACAAAAAATGAAAAATAATGGTACATCTCAGACTGTGATTGATATTATTATTATTATAAGTGTCTAATTAAACTCTTATAGAAAAGGGCACCAGACAATGAAACACAACGTGAAACTATTTGAGTATTTTAATGATTAATATACAAAACAAATATGTAAACGTTTTATAAGAAACGTACAGGATGTAGTGAATGGATCGTAGAGAAGCCGACTTGGGGTACAGTTTTCAGGGTGCCGACAGACACGCATCTATAGGTGGAGAAGGATGGTGAGACGTCCGTCTGTCTCGAAGGCTGATATAGATGTCTGTAGTCCGTTAAATGGGACAGTGTGTATTCTCTTTTAAATACCCACACATTTAATTCTTCCCATATGAACAGGATTGCAATTGTGGTTGCGTTTCCACACTCAGACACAAATAAAACTGAGCCGAGTGATTCACTGGTCCGTTTCCTGGTAAGATCTGATAGGTTCCCGTTACATTCCACATTCCTCTGGACATTCCTGGAATACCCGGGCCGGCCAGGGGACATGTTGTGTGTGTGTGTCTGGAGCAGCACTATAGTTAGATCCGGGGTTCCAGAGGTTGCAGGAGTGCGGACGTGTGTATGTATGTGTGTGTGTGTGTAATATGGGATGTGGAACACCATGCCGTCTGCTGGTTGTGTAGGGAGACACTTGTCTAAATATAGCGTGGCCCTTTGCATGTGTGTCCCGAGGAGCGCGGTGTTACCAAATAAAAACACGACTCTCCCACCGCCCTCGAAAGACGAGAAGGCCAGGTCCTCACTCGTGGAAAAGTACCCTGCTGGCTGGTGTACAGCCGGGAGCGAAAGCACGGCACACAGACACACACACACACACGCGCACACACACACACAAGCAGAGCCTCTCTTGCTGTAGATGGTACGACAAAAAGCAACACCCAAACTGACCCAAAAGCATCATATCTCCCACTTTCTGGACGTTGATTCCCACCCCAGTGAAGTCATCTTTGCCGTTGTGACAGTTTCACCTGAGGGCTGGTGTCAGGTGAAGTGAAAGTGTTGCGTCCATCTCACTTCTTACGCTGCTTCAGGAGGGAAGGAGGCAGGAAGAGGAGGAAACAGTGTTAAAAGGTGAACTCCAGGCTAACTGTAACACGCAGCTCTGTATTTTCATGTTTTAAATACATTTTTATACATTCCAATGACTTGATTGGAGTTATGCTAGAACATGCGTGTGTGTGTTCCTACCTCAGAGGTACAGCGCTGAACACTGGACATGGCACGGGCCCAGGATAGTCCACACCCCTGCATTTGTTTGTTGTCGGACGGCACGGTCAACTTTAAAACACACAATCATGGCAACAGTAGCCAGGCTGCAAATCATGTCCTTTGTCACCTTAGATCCTTCTACCGTCGAAGAATAAATACCTGGGAGCGGGGCTGTATTTACCTTTCCGAACTCCAGGGGGTTTTGTTAAATAAATACAACAAAACTAGAAATAATAATCACAATAATAAAGATCTTACGATGTTTGTTTTGGTTTTCAAAGCTCAGCAAGTACTCTCGATGTGTTGATTCGGGAGAGGATTAGAGCTTCACCTGCCTCTGTATGCGCCTGGTTGCCCTGGGAATATCAGATTAGAGTATGTCTGGCAGTGTCGAGATTCGTCTCACAGCAGATTGTTTTAATGAGCTGCCTCTTCTGAGAGTTTCAGACTTTTAATATAGTTTATAACTTTCTTTTATTGTCACAGTTTTACAGTCATGCTGTCCACCAGCCTGTTCAACAATCCCTACGCCATTGAAGTCCTTCAGACCAAAAAGAAGGACTTGGTGGAAGGCATTTCCAACACAGAACACCTGCTGAACCTCCTCATCGACAAGGGCATCTTGCCGCCAGAGAAGAAGGTCATCATGGCAAACTACCGGTCTCGGGAGGAGAAGAACTCCCGCGTCCTGGACATCCTGGTCTCCCAAGGCGAGCGGGCTTGCCGCCTGTTCTTCTACCCCTGCCTGAAGCTCGCAGAGCCTGACTTGTACGAAAGCATCAAAGAGTACGTGGGGGATGTGAACGAGAACATCAGAGATGCCCGGAGGCAGCTGATAGGGTACCTTCTGGAGAGGGATCACGGGGGTCCCGTCAAAATAAAGCAGAATCAAACCCCAAAAGCCCTTAAAGCCCCCGAGAAGCCCAAGCGTGCGGTGGTTCCACAAAAGAGGGAAAAGCTCCGATTCAGTGAGCCGGAGAAGACCGTCCCATTGGTGAAGAGAACAGAGGAGCCTAAAGCAGTGCCTCCAAAGCCAGGGGGGGTTTTCGACGCCGCTGCGGCGGGAGACCTCTCCCTCCTGGAGGAGCTTCTTAAGGGCTGCGACGTCAACGCGGTCGACTCCTCCAAGGAGACGCTGTTGCACATGGCCGCGGCACATGGCCGGGTCCCCGTCATCGAGTTCCTGCTCAGCAAAGGGGCCAAGCTGGACGTGAGGGACAGCAAGGGCAGGACCCCGCTGCACAGAGCCGCGGAGAAAGGTCACGTTCAGGCTGTGAAGTTCCTTGTGCAGGCGGGGGCGGACATCTACACCCTGGACAGTGACTCCAAGACTCCAGCTCACTTGGCAGCCCAGAACAAGCACCTCAGCACGGTCAGGGCCCTGGTGGAGGAAGAGACCCGGAGCTTCCGAAATCACAGGGCGTTTTTGCACATGGCGGCCCTCAAGGATGATTCCAGTCTGGCCCAGGTCCTCCTCCAGAGTGGAGCTCCTGTGGACGCAAAGGACAACAAGCAGAGGACCGCACTCTTTCACGCAGTGAATAATGGATTCGAGAGGACGGCCAGGGTCCTTCTGGAAGCCGGAGCCCAGGTAGACTCCGGCATCATCGACGCCGCGTTCAATCACAACAGCCAGTCCATGTACGGCCTCCTCCTGCAGTACAGCAAGGGTTTGTCTCCCGACACCATGCTGTCCGCGCTTTTCAAAGCCGTGCAGAGGAATTTGCAGGGGATCGTGGCGGCGCTGATAGACCGGGGCACCGACATCAACGGGCGCAACGAGATGCAGTACACGCCTGTACTCCTGGCGGTAGAGCTGGGCCACCTCGAAACGGCCAAGGTCCTGGTTGCCAAAAAGGCCCGTCTGGAGGAGAGGTTGCCCAACCAGAACTCCGCGCTGCACCTGGCTGCTCAGAGTGGGAGTCTCGGGGTCACCCAGCTGCTGCTGGAGGCGGGCATGGATGCCAACGTGGCCGGTCCCGGGGACATGGCCCCCCTGCACGTGGCCGCCTTCCACAACAAGCCGGTGCTGGTAGAGGTGCTGGTGAGGGCTGGGGCCCAGGTCAACGCCCCAACCCGAGAGTCTCTCACCGCCCTGCACATTGCCAGTCAGTGCGGCCACGACGACGTCGTTTCCCAGCTGCTCAGGAGCAAGGCGGATGTCCATGCCAAAGACCGGCAGTCGTGGACAGCTCTGCACTACGCCGGTGCACGTGCAGGGGCCGCCACGGTACAGCAGCTACTGGAAAACAGCGCGGACCCCAACGTCGCAGACAAGGAGAAAAAGACACCCTTGCACCTGGCCGCCCTGGATGGAAACTCAGAGGCCGTGTCCGCCCTTCTGCTCGGCAAGGCCAGGGCTGGAGCCAAAGACATGGACGGCTGCACCCCTCTGCACTACGCTGCAGCCAAAGGTCACGTGAGGGTCGCCGAGGCTCTCCTGGCCTCCGGGAAAAACAATGACGACAAAAACGTGTGGCGGAAGACCCCCCTACACATGGCAGCCGAGCACGGGCAGGACGCCGTGGTGGACCTCCTGCTGCCCAGTGGCGCCAAGATCAACGCCCTGGACAACAACCGGGACACCCCTCTGCACTGCGCCTGTCGGGCCGGGCACCTGGGCACCGTGCGGAGCCTGCTGGGCTGGACGCAGGGGGAGAAGGCCAACCTGCAGGCGACCAACAGCGTGAAGAAGACCCCTCTGCAGGTGGCCGAGTCTGGGCAGGGGGAAGGCCACGGGCAGATCGTCACCCTGCTGAAGAAGAAGATGCTGCTGATCAAGTAATAGACACTGGTCTGGGCTCTGGAGCGCTGCAGCAGCCAAACAGATCGTCTCCTGGAGAACAGAAGCTCGCAGATGTGACGTTGTTAACTTTGTGTGTCCAAAGTTTGGGGGGTTCCAATGACTTGTATACTAATGTGCTTGCACAATTGATTCGGTTTATATCAAAGTATTCTCTGAAATCCGTGTTGGGTTCCAACCGAAGAACATATAAGAACATCAGCAACTTGTCACACAAAGACCACAACCACTGTGTCAA
Organism: Amia ocellicauda; assembly: GCF_036373705.1. Classification (NCBI taxonomy): domain Eukaryota; kingdom Metazoa; phylum Chordata; class Actinopteri; order Amiiformes; family Amiidae; genus Amia; species Amia ocellicauda. The sequence goes on along the minus strand of NC_089868.1, from coordinate 25,764,481 downwards.
TAACAATGCTGCTGCAAAAATACTATAGTAATGTACAGTAATTGTCTGAAACTGTAAGTACTGAAAAGTGTCCCTGTTGTTAATCCTACAGTAAAAACAATAGTAAGAGCTGCTGTAAATACATAAACTTGGTGTTTTAGTTTTGTATTTTGTATACATTGTGTGTTGTAATCAGGGTGTTAATGCTCAAAGGTTGCAGTGGACTTTTGGAATAATGGAGTCTTTCGTTAGAAATGTAAAACATATTTATGACCGATCGCACTTGAGAAAGAAGGCTGTGGACTTAAACCAGTGATTTGTGTTGTGATGCAATTGTTATTAAAATCATTACTTGTACATGCTGTTGTATATCTTTGATTATTATTTTGTAGTTAGTTAGTGGTGCACAGAAATAAAATTACTTGGGAGCCACAATGAGCAGCGAACAGAGACTTCATCTGCACAGAGCTGTGTAGCCGACTGCGCCATCTAGGGGAATATTTGTAAAACTGCATAATTATTTTCAATTTAAAATGAAGGCTTCTGGTTTGTTTAGTCATTCTTATTCAATATTGAAATTACATAATAATACTACTACTACTACTACTACTACTACTACTACTACTACTACTAATAATAATAATAATACAGAATTTAAAGTATTTGAAGATACTTAAGCATACAACTAAATTAGACACACAATGTTACAGTTTTGAAACATTATTAAACTGTAACAGAATACCACAAAAATGGGTTACATCAAAGTGGATCCATATGAATGGGGTCCAATACATTATACCAGAACTGTTTCTATTAGTATTAGTTAACATGAATTAACATTAATAATATACTGAATAATAATATTAATAATAATAATACTGCAGAAAAGTACTCAATACTAATAAGAATTGGAACAAACCTGCAATATATTCGTGTTTTGTTATTAATACTGCGACATTAGTATATTCTATACAAACCACTTAATTAAGGCTAGTTGAAATGGGTCGGGCGACTCCTGTCACATGACACGGGACACCTCCTCGCTGCGCTTCCGGGTTCCGCACACGTCACCCGCTGCTGACGTCCGGCGCAGAGGCCGCGCAGCCGACATGGCCCGCAACGAGGAGAAGCAGCTGGGGAAGCTCAACCGGCTGTGGCTGCAGAGAGAGAGAGACGGTAAACGGTGGCTAAAGCGGCGGGGAGTCACTGGAGGGACAGACAGACCCACCTCTGCGCTCTGGAGGACGGAGCTCACGCCAGAGGATCTCAGGACATAGAGTTCACAGTACACTAGAGCCAACCTAGCCCTGGAGGACCACCCTGCTGGCTTGTGTTCCAGCCGAGCTCTCAATTATTAATTGACCCTTAATTGAAGTAACAATCTGCTTACAGTTGACTTCTCAGATTTAAAATAGTTGGTTCTTTAATAAGTTCTTTATACATTCTATACTTAATTTAACCCCCTCTGATTGAGGCTCTGATTCAGGAAATTATCAGTTCAATTAAGTAATTGAGACTTTGGTTGGACCAGGACCAGGATTGGGAACCTCTGCACTAGAGCAACATGAAGGATTTAGATTATTATTATTATTAGTAGTAGTGGTTGTAGTAAATCTGCAAATGATTGGGGTCTGGGGTTATTCAGTTCTGTTTCAATTCCCTGTATTTTAATGTGTCTTCTTCTACAGAGGGCCGAATCAAAAACATCCATGAAGGCAGACCCAGACTGGTAACTTGGACTGCATTGAACTTTTATTTAATGTCAGAGTTCAGTTCTTGGCCAAAACATAATAATAAAACTCATCTTTCTGTTGTAGTCGTGTTTGAATTCAGCCCCAGCGGTGAAGAAGTGGATTCCCAGCATCAAGAACGAGATCGAGTACTATTTACAGGTACTGCGCTTTTCTGTGTAGGTGAATCAGCATGTTATACCAAGAGTTGGCCCCTTAATTGGCCTAATTAAACAATTAACTGGATGCCGATGAATTTAGCCCTTCTCTCCAGACTCTGGAATGTTGTGTGGGTTTGAAGGGATCAGATATAAGATTATAGTTTTAGATGAGCCCCTCTCTCTTGTTAACGGTGCCCCCCCGTCTCCGCGCAGCAGTCCCAGCTGTCTCACTACCCCGAGCGCAAGATCGCCGAGTTCCAGCGGCACGTCGAGGACCTGGGCCAGGAGTACAAGCGGTTCCTGCGCAAACTCCGGGCCCTGGACCCGTCCTGCAGGCACCAGCCCTGGACCCTGCGCGGCTACAGCAAGAGGCGGCGGCTCACGGACGGGTCGGGGTGTCGGAGCCAGACGGGTATCGGTGTGGGCAGCTGCTCCGGGCTGCCTCTTGTGTTTTTAATGTTGTGTAGTATGTTTTGTTGACGGGATTGTGTTTGTATTCATACCGTATCAAACGTGTTCATGATGAAAACTACACACCTGAAGTGAAAAGCTGTCAGTCGAGACCTTCTTTCCCAGAGTTTAAACACAGCTCTGTGATAATAACACACAGGGCCTTTAATACTTGTTTACTTTTCCTTTTTTAAGCTAGGCCTCACACATCAATGTTTTTTTTTCCCCCTCTCTCTCTCTCCTCCACAGAGTGCGAAGGCGTAAAGACGCTCCTCACTCCCATCCTGTCCGAGTCTGCGGAGCCGGCGGGTGAAGAGTCCGACAGCGAGACGGACCTGGACGGCACCGTGGCCGGGGACCCGCCTCCAGAGGTCTCTCCGGCCCGGCCCGGCCCGGACCCGGCCCCGGATCTGCCCGGCCAGGACCGGCCCCTGTCCTTCGATCTCCGCAAGATGCCGCTGAAATTCACGGGGCGCCCGGCCGGGCCTGGGGAGGAGAACGCGGACAGCCTGGCCAGGGTCCTGTTTCTGGGGCTCCCGAACCTGCGCGGCTCCTCTGCGGCCCGGGCGGTCGAAACGCACAACGCCCCGCCCGGAGAGAAGGAAGGATCTGATCCGAGCGCCGCCAGACCCCCGACAGAACCCAGGCCACACGTGCTGGGTCTGGACTGCTACTCCTCCTCAGAAGACGACGCATAAGCTGCTCTCGCACGGGACGGTGGAACCCGGGGCGAAAATGGAGATAGTGTCGTGTGAAAACGGCTGTATTGTGCTGCTGTGGGGGGGGCGGGGATTTATTGGTGGTCTGTACGTATTAGTTGAGCACGGCTTCACATACACTTCGCTTTACTTCTTGTGGAAGCAGTTTTATGGGTGATTTGATAGTTTTTTGTAGAACTTGTCGTTGCCCTCCTTATGCCTGGATTCCCATCCCACTGGGGTCACCCCTGGGGATAGACTGGGGTTCGGGGGTGGCAGCCAGATCAGACTGGTCTAGAGGGATGTTTCTCCCCCGTGTTGTTCTGGGATGTGACTCTTGGGAGAACCTGTATCCTATTCTAGTCTTGTATCCGGTCCCTCTTTTGGTTGTAGACAGATGACAATAAAACGCTCTGGTAGTCTACTTTGTGCGGTGGTTCATTTTAAGAAGTTGAAATACTATTCTGGATGGCTTATTCTGTAAAAATAGAGATAAATGACAGACTGGGAGATAATCCACTTGTACAATTATTCAGGTGATTACAGAGTCAGTTACTGGTAAATATAACTCTGTGATATTTATACCGAAGCTGAGGTTCGCTCTGCTTGTAATATCCACGTCTTTTTTAAAGGAATTGTTTATAATTATATCTGTACAGAAAATAAGCATTTTCTTTAAGAGAAAGATGTTGAAATGTCTTTGTTGTTGAGACCTGGTGTCCACGTGGCTGTAATTGCTAAAACAGAAACAGTCTGTGCTGTGGATTGTTGTCGGTTGTAGGAAAGGAAAGCTGTCCTTTACGAGGCTGTCCTGAAGCAGCCGGGTCTCTTATCAGGATTTTTTTAGTGGCAAAGGGCCTCCCGTTGTCTGACTGGCACTGTGTTCACTATGCTGTACACAACTATTTAATTTCAATTTACTCTCCTGTAGGATAACACTTTACAATGTTTTATCATGCTTCTTGTGTTAATTGTACTCGTATTATTTTGATTTCCCCTTTGCTCCCTTTCCCGTAGCCCTTGACTGTGACCTAACATCTTACTATCCAGGATGTAAGACCTCATTTATTGTATACACTTGTGTAAATTGGAATGTGTACAATGTATTATGCTTTGAATTGCACTGTATTTTGAAAATCTGAATTTGTAATGTTTGATGCCTTGTACTGAACTGTATTTTTGCACTTTGCATTGCGCTTATGTTTGGTAAGTCGCCCTGGATAAGGGTGTCTGCCAAGAAATAAATAATAATAATAATAATAATAATAATGTGTGCTATGTTTACAAAACATTACAATTTACACTATAAATTGTAACGAGCATGAGGCAGAACCTGACCCACATATTCCTGGCATTTAATGCGTTTTAAACTTCAATAGACTCTTCCAGAGCACAAAACAAAGCATTTAATTTTTTTTCACATGTTTCAAAATTCAGAATTATCCCCAGGGTTGTCCTGTAATTGAAAAATGGGCGGCTTTTAAGTGCCAGAAATGTGAAATACGACACTCCTACTGTTACAAAAAATGTACTCCCCTTTCCAGGATAAATAAACAGCACTTATCCAGGACAGCGTCAAGGTCAAGAGCAAACCGACTGTCTTTCTGTGTGTTTTTTTATTTCACTATGAGAGACTGGGTCCATAACAGCAACTGTATGAATCGCAAACTTGATAGGAAATCCACAATTGCATTGAACCCTTTGATAATTAAACAAGTTACATTCTAACACCAGTCCACCTTACATTCTCTACGTGCACTGGGTTATAAACCTCTAATTTTCCACAATAGACATGAACCTTGGGATGGTGATCGATGTGGTTTTGTGCACTGACTCCCAATCTGTGAAAATATGAAATATCCAATAAAAAAGCGACCCGCTCACACTGGTGTTTGCCCTCCAGGCCGACGGGGGGCGCTGTGTCCGAGCACACGGGTGAGTCTGGCCTCCGGGCCGGCAGGGGGCGCTGCGGGATCCTCGGCCGTCTGACTGCAGGTCCTGTCGGCTGTGCCAGGCTGTGTGACGAGCAACATGGCGGAGGAGGTGGATGTTGTTGATATTGAGGGAGATGAGTCGGAGTTCAGTGTGAGGTAGGAGGCTGCGGGCTGCGGGCCGCCCGGGGTCGGTGCGTCGGGACGGGCAGGACGGCGCCGGGGTGGCCGGGGACGCCTCCGGTTTGAAACCGGTTCATATGAACGGCAGTGCCAGATGATCAGCATCCCCCAACATGTGTCCTTAAAAATACGAGTCTCACACTTGTTATGATGATTTTTGCAGTAGGACGCAGTTACTGACACACAATACCGCAGATCTGCAGTAAAGCGCCGCGGTCACAGCAGGGCACAGTTTAAGTGCGTTATTATTATTTAAAGATGTGGAAAGAGCTGGCGACCTGATCATTGAGGTTCAAGATAATCACGTGATTCGCGTCATTCATTTGGAAACATCTGCCAACACGTGACACATTCATTTGAACATCTGTAGAAAAAGATCATTAAGCCAGTTAATAAACACCATTCAAAACTGAACTGGTTATAATACTGAATGGGTGAGAGTGAGGTTCAGTGCCGCTCGCCTTGTTTTTATACTAAATCAAAAAGTGTGTGTGTGTGTGTGTCAGTGTGTCAGTGAGAGAGTGAGAGTGTGTGTGTGTGTGTGTCAGTGAGAGAGTGAGAGTGTGTGTGTGTGTCAGTGAGAGAGAGAGAGTGTGTGTGTGTGTCAGTGAGAGAGAGAGAGTGTGTGTCAGTGTGTCAGTGAGAGAGAGAGTGTGTGTGTGTGTGTGTCAGTGTGTCAGTGAGAGAGTGAGAGTGTGTGTGTGTGTGTGTGTCAGTGAGAGAGAGAGAGTGTGTGTGTGTCAGTGAGAGAGAGAGTGTGTGTGTGTGTGTGTCAGTGTGTCAGTGAGAGAGTGAGAGTGTGTGTGTGTGTGTGTGTCAGTGAGAGAGAGAGTGTGTGTGTGTGTCAGTGAGAGAGAGAGAATGTGTGTCAGTGTGTCAGTGAGAGAGAGAGTGTGTCAGTGTGTCAGTGAGAGAGTGAGAGTGTGTGTCAGTGTGTCAGTGAGAGAGAGTGTGTGTGTGTGTCAGTGAGAGAGAGTGTGTGTCAGTGTGTCAGTGAGAGAGAGTGTGTGTGTGTCAGTGAGAGAGAGTGTGTGTCAGTGTGTCAGTGAGAGAGAGTGTGTGTGTGTGTCAGTGAGAGAGAGTGTGTGTGTGTCAGTGAGAGAGAGAGTGTGTGTGTGTGTGTCAGTGTGTCAGTGAGAGAGTGAGAGTGTGTGTGTGTGTGTGTGTCAGTGAGAGAGTGAGAGTGTGTGTGTGTGTGTGTGTGTCAGTGAGAGAGAGAGAGTGTGTGTCAGTGTGTCAGTGAGAGAGAGAGTGTGTGTCAGTGTGTCAGTGAGAGAGTGAGAGTGTGTGTGTGTGTGTCAGTGAGAGAGAGAGAGTGTGTGTGTGTGTCAGTGAGAGAGAGAGAGTGTGTGTGTGTGTCAGTGAGAGAGAGAGAGTGTGTGTGTGTGTCAGTGAGAGAGAGAGAGTGTGTGTGTGTCAGTGTGTCAGTGAGAGAGAGTGTGTGTGTGTGTCAGTGAGAGAGACTGTGTGTGTGTGTCAGTGAGAGAGTGAGAGTGTGTATGTGTGTGTGTCAGTGAGAGAGTGAGAGTGTGTGTGTGTGTGTGTGTCAGTGAGAGAGTGAGAGTGTGTGTGTGTGTGTCAGTGAGAGAGTGAGAGTGTGTGTGTGTGTGTCAGTGAGAGAGTGTGTGTGTGTGTGTGTATCTGAGAGAGAGAGAGAGTGTGTGTGTGTGTGTGTCAGTGAGAGAGTGAGAGTGTGTATGTGTGTGTGTCAGTGAGAGAGTGAGAGTGTGTGTGTGTGTGTGTGTGTCAGTGAGAGAGTGAGAGTGTGTGTGTGTGTGTCAGTGAGAGAGTGAGAGTGTGTGTGTGTGTCAGTGAGAGAGTGTGTGTGTGTGTGTGTATCTGAGAGAGAGAGAGAGAGTGTGTGTGTGTGTGTCAGTGAGAGAGTGAGAGTGTCAGTGAGAGAGTGAGAGTGTCAGTGAGAGAGTGAGAGTGTGTGTGTGTATCTGAGAGAGAGAGAGAGTGTGTGTGTCAGTGAGAGAGAGTGTGTGTGTCAGTGAGAGAGTGAGAGTGTGTGTGTGTGTATCTGAGAGAGAGAGAGAGTGTGTGTGTGTGTGTCAGTGAGAGAGAGAGTGTGTGTGTGTGTTAATGTAAAAGTGCAGGGCAGCGCAACGTTACTTGGGAGTTGGAATATAAGTTAAAACCGTCGAGATACTATATCGATTGACAGGACCTTCATTGTGTCTCAGGGATCAGGACGGTCCGGCACCGGGGTTCCTTCCGGACCAGTACCTGCAGTCGGCCTGGAAGAGCAACAGCGAGATCGTGGTGAGTCTGCAGTGTGCTTTAAAGCACACCACTGTCCAACTGCATGGAACAGTGGAGCACTTTCATTTGAATTCCTCTTTTATATGATTATTATGACTTGATATGGACTGTATTGCCATTTCCCCACCAGCCCTGGACCCTGGACAGCTCCATCAGCGAGGAGAACCGGGCCGTGATCGAGAACATGCTGCTGGAGGAGCAGTATCCTTTAGAGACGGGAACCCCGCTGGGAAGCTCTTCTCTGAAGGCCTGTGCTGTGGTTGGGGTTGGGTCACTGTGGTTGGGTTTCGGTCACTGATGCTAGGGCTCACGATGGCGTAGGTGCCACACAGTGCTGGACAGGGCTGTTTTTCACAAGGTGCTGCTGGGAATTTCCTTAACCAGGCGTGAGGTATTATCTCACCGGGAAGGAGCTGCCCAAGAGCATCTGGCCTGGGGAGAAGCAGAGGCCGGACAAAGTGAAGAAGTGAGTGTTTAAGGGTGGTTGTCTTTGTGTGGCTCAGGCCACCGCAGAGGGGATCTCTGAGGGGAGGTTTAGCTTCTGTATCTTGTGGTTCAGGACGGCGTGAATTGATAATTGCCATACAGGTCTATTTCAATCCACCTGCAGTCATCAGAGGCCTTTTGGTATCACTTTGACTCAGGAGTGGGGAGTTTGAACACAAATTTTGACTCACGATGTTTTGCCCTGGGGTTTTGTTGGACCGTGTCTCCCAGGTCTCCAGTGAAAGCTGCTCACCAGCCGGCCCGGTGGGGGCAGGAGGAGAAGGACCTCTTCGAGAAAGGCCTGGTAAGCCATCGACTGTACGAATTTCATTGGCTAGTGCAGTATACAGCGCAGGGGAATAGGCACAGCGCACAGGAGCGACCGTTTCCTTTCACGTCCTCGTTGTTCTTCTGTGCTCATGCGGGGGGTGTAAATCAGTGTCAGTGCACGGCTCACTGCAGTGACTCTGCCAACACTCACCGTCTCTGCTGCTTCAGGCGCAGTTCGGCCGAAGGTGGACCAAGATAGCGAAGCTTATCGGCAGCCGGACGGTCCTGCAGGTGAAGAGCTACGCACGGCAGTACTTCAAAAACAAGGTGAGGAGGAAATGCAGAGCCCTTCTGGTCACCTGCACCACAGGGCCGCTCAGGAACGAGTGGAGTCGCCCCCTCGGTGTGTCTGAGTGGACAGCAGTGATCGCGCATCACTCTGAGCTCACCTGCTGCCTAATTCCTCTACAGGCCAAGACCGAGGGCATCCTGGTGGACCCCCCGGGAGCCCCTTTCCAGGGACCGTCCAACGGGGAGGTGCTGGGGGGCGGCGGCGGCACCTCCCGGCCAGTGTGGTCGGTGGAGAGCCCGGCCAGCAGCCTGTCCAACGCCGTCCGCATCCAGCGGCTGTCGGACGACGAGGACGTGGACATCACGGATGACACGGACGAGGACGCCGCGCCGCGGGGGGCTGAGGAGGGGCCCGGCAACGAGGACCCAGACGGCCCCCGGGAGGCAGAGACGAGCCCTGGCTCTTCCCCCTCGTGTCGGGACCCGAAGCCGACGCCCGCCTGCTCGTTGGACCAGCACGCCTCGCTCCCCACTCTGGGGGCCAGCGCCGGGCTCGGCCCGGTGAGTGAGCTGCTGGGCGGCTGTGGTCCGCTGCAATGCGAGGCGGGGGCCAACCAGGAGGCTGGAGACAAGGCCAACCCCCCGGAGCTATGGCCGGGGGGCCCGGAGGAGAGCGGACCGGGAGCGGGCCCCGGAGAGACGCTGCCTGAGAGTGAAGACCCCGAGGAAGCAGGTAGAGAATTTGAATGTGTGAATGTGTGTTCGAAGCGGAGACCCTTGACCTCTGGTGTGGAGCTGTGTTTGGGTTGTGTCTGTTTGAACTGATTGAACTCTGAGGCTGTTGGCTCTCGTTGTTACTCTTAAGCTCCAGGGCTGGAGGAGGAAGAGGAGGAGGAGGAGGAGGAGGATGAAGAGGAGGAGCTGAAAGCCCCCGAGCAGGAGGTGCAGCTGGACGTGGACGCCATCACGGAGGACGAGAAGCAGGCCATCCCCGAGTTCTTCGAGGGCCGTCCGTCCAAGACCCCCGAGCGCTACCTCAAGATCAGGAACTACATCTTGGACCAGTGGTGAGGGCGGCTGGGTGGGACTTCTGTCTGGAGCAGCATCTCAGATGCCTTTTGTGTGTGTGTGTGTGTGTGTGTGTGTTTGCTTCAGTGCGCTGGTCGTGGTCTGTGTGATGTGCGTACACTGAGGCCTGTCTGTGCGGTTGTGTGCGTTGTGTGCACGGTTGTGCGTGTTGTGTGTGATTGTGCGTGTTGTTTTTACAGTTGTGCATGTTGTGTATGCGGTTGTGGATGTTGTATGCTTTTTTGCGTGTTGTGTGTGCAGTTGTGCGTGTTGTGTGTGCAGTTGTGCGTGTTGTGTTTGCAATTGTGCGTGTTGTGTGCGGTTCTGCGTGTTGTGTGCATGTTGTTTCGACGGTTGTGCATGTTGTGAGTGTTGTGTTCTGTTGTGCGTGTTGTGTGTGCGGTACGCTGAGTGTCTGAGGAGACTAATGCCTGGCTGTCCCTGCCTTCGTCTTGCGAAGGGTGAGATCCAAACCCAGGTACCTGAACAAGACCTCCGTGAGGCCGGGCCTGAAGAACTGCGGGGACGTGAACTGCATTGGCCGGATCCACACCTACCTGGAGCTGATCGGGGCGATCAACTTCAACTGTGGTAACGCCGGCCCCCGGGAGCCTCCGATTACTGCGGTGTTCACTTGCCCGACGAAGCACAAACCGCTGGTCTCTCTGTGTGTCGTTTCAGAGCAGGCGATCTACCACCGGCCCAGGATCGTGGACAAGTCTCGCCTGAAGGAGGGACGGGACGCCGTGGAGGCCTACCAGCTGGCGCAGAGGCTGCAGTCCATGGTAACGGACAACATGCGTGATGGCGGCCGTGCGATCGAGCCGGCAGGGATACAAATACCCACAGTGCAATGGGGATTGACTGTTTGTGTATTTATCGATGAAAGGACGAGCCAGCGTTGTTGTTAAGTGTGTTCGGAGTTTTATAAAGATGTTAGTATGTTCTGTTAAAGTTGTGTGGCTCACGTCTCCTCTAAGTGTTGATTTCTCCCCTGCAGCGCACACGGAAACGCCGAGTACGGGACACGTGGGGCAACTGGTGCGACGCCAAGGACCTGGAAGGACAGACGTTCGAGGTACTGCGCTCTGACCTTCACCTGTGTCTCGCTTTGAGATCGCTCTCTGTCCTGAATGTGTCCAAACCTGGGGCTACAAGTCCTACAGAGACATGCAGTCCTGTACGACTCCCGCTCTTCGTCACAACGGCGGTGCTGCTGTGGCTGCGCCTCTAATGACTGGAATTAATTTAAACACTTCCTGTCTGTCCCCTGATGGAGCACGAGCGCCTGTCCGAGTGTTCGCGGACGCGCGCCACCGATTCTCACGTCCTCCCCTGTGTGTTTCAGCACCTGAGCGCCGAGGAGCTGGCCAGGAGGAGGGAGGAGCACAGGAGACGGGTCCCCAGGCCCAGCAAGGTCCCCCGACAGGGCAAAGAGTGAGCTGCTCTCTTACAAATCCTCCCCGCCAGGAACCAGGCCCCTCCATGCTCGTGTCTCAGTTGTCCCGTTTCACTGTCCGTCTTTTGCTTCTCCCCTCAGTTCGTTGGACCCCTTCCAGTTGATCCCTTGCAAGTCGTTCGGGGAGGACAAGCAGGTGAGAGTCGTCCTGTTTTCTAGGAGAAGACTGAAATACCTCGGTTTACCCCCCAAGTGTCCACATTAATAACGCTCTACCCCACCCCTCCAGGAGCCGTTCCGAGTGGTGGTGTCCGCGGCAGCGATGGTGGTCATGGACATGGTGAGAGAATGCGGAGTGAGCCTCTGTACGGGGGTTTAAATTAAGTGACGGCTGGGTAGATTTCCCTCAACCGTATTTGAGTTTTGCCTTAAAGGACACTTTGAAAGACAGACGTCCTCCTGGTGAGATATCGCTGTGGTCCACTCATTGGCCTGTCCTCTAGAAGTGTCCAATAAGTGCGTCAGTTTTGTCAGACTCCAGGGTCCTGGCACGGCCCGCCAGGCGAGACGAGCTAGTGTCTCTCGGCCGGGGGGTTACTGATCGTCTCCGTCTCTGTCTGTGTGTATGCAGCACGCGCACGTCTCCATGGCCGAGGTCATCGGACTGCTGGGAGGAGGATACGCCGAGGGGGACAAGGTCCTGAAGGTGAGAACAGCCGCCGCCGACACGCGTGTGTGTGGAGGGGTCCGTCGATACACACGATTCACTCTCTAGACCTGTCTCTGTCCCCCGTGCGGACCCCTGTCTCTGTCCCCCATGCGGATCCCCGTCCCTGTGTGCCGTGCGGACCCCTGTCTCTGTCCCCGTGCGGATCCCCGTCCCTGTGCGCCATGCTGACCCCTGTCTCTGTCCCCCGCGCAGATCTGCGCCGCCGAGCCCTGCAACAGCCTGAGCACGGGCCTGCAGTGCGAGATGGACCCCGTGTCCCAGACGCAGGCCTCCGAGGCGCTGGCGGGCCGCGGCTACAGCGTGGTGGGCTGGTACCACTCCCACCCGGCCTTCGACCCCAACCCCTCCGTCCGGGACATCGACACGCAGGCTAAGTTCCAGGTGAGATGCTTTGGCCTGACGGCGGATTTTATTACTACGATTGTGTTGCTTCAGTTGTTTTAACTGTGTGATCATTAGTGTAACGGGGGGACAACCGCTTTTGTTTTACTTCCCGTTTCATCGTCCCTTTCTTTCTTCTGCCCAGAGTTACTTCTCTCGGGGGGGCGCCCAGTTCATCGGCATCATCGTCAGCCCCTACAACCCCTCCAACGCCGCGCCGCAGTCCCAGGTCACCTGCCTGGCCGTGAGTGAGGAGTCCAGCGCCGGCGGCCCACGCAGTACGTGCCTCTCTCTCTCCCCGCTCCGGTTCAGTCTTAACTCTGAGATCATTAGTCGCTGAGGCTTGTCCCCCGTGCACGATGATGAGACACATCGGTTTAGGATCTTTCCTCTCCTTTCGTCGGCACAGGGCTGCCTTTCAAGTTCGAGATGCACCCGTCGCCGGAGGAGCCGGACTGGCCGCAGGTGCTGAGGAAGGCCCGGTGGGTCATCGACAAGTACCGGCTCTCACACGGGTAAGCGAGGGCCGCCGCGTGTTTTTAAAGAGGGGTCTGATCTAGCGAGCGCCGCGGCCTCCTTCTCGTCCAAGGCTCTTCCGCGTGGCTGGACGGCGTCCCAGGACGGAGAGTAACCATTGGTTCTTGTCGCTGCAGGAGCGTGCCGATGGACCGACTCTTCCACAGAGACTCGGACCTCACCTGCTTAGAGAAGGTCAGTGCGTCCCGAGCTTTGGACAGACGCTGCCATCGTGAAAGCTACGTAATAGCCGTGTCCTTCAGGGATGCCGAGGGACACTTGCGAGTCCCTGACGTGTGTGCGTTCTCTAAAAGGCACTGCTGTCCCGTCTCCTCCACAGATGCTGGCGTCCATGAGGTCGTCCCTGGACTTCCTGCAGGAGGACGCGGTGACGGGCTTCCTGGCTCAGGTCGAGACCCTCTTCCTGTCCTGGTTCGTGGCCGAAAGCAGGAGCGGCTACACGGAGGGAGGAGACGCGGCGAGTCCTGGCGAGTGCCCGTCTGGCTCCGAGGAGATGTGACCCTCGTGCCGCTCTGGGAGCCCTGCGTCGTTTCATGAAGCTTCCCCGCAATCCAGCGTCTTCTGTTCGACCCGGGCTTCAGCTCTGTCCCGCAGTCCCCGTCATCAGTGTACATACGTACAAAACCATAAAGGTCTGGAGGTCTACTGCAGCCGTGGGACGCTGAAAAGGAACAATGTCCTCTGTCTGTTAGAACATGAACTTTAGAAACCCTCTCCTCCCGTCCACAAACTCAAACAAGCCAGCGGGGGCAAATGTGTCTTCAGGTCTCCAGCACTGGGATGTGGCCATGTGTGTAGAATTTGCGTATTTAAAGTGTTTGTGTTGTTGTTTCATGTCCCCAGTAAGACAGATCAAATATATCACCTCTGGAGGAGAAGCCGAGAGGCACTCGGGCTCGGCTGTGTGCGGCCGCTGGGTTTTACGAGAAAAGCCCCGTCCACAGTGAGGACGGCTCGAATGTAAACCGTGCTTCAGTATTACAAGGACCCCATATGTATCTGTTGTACATAAAGCAGAACAATAAAACGTTGATAACCAAGCCTGTCACGTCCGATTTTTGGTGTCCAGATCACTGTAGAAATGAAGCCCCTCAGGGACGAAGGAAGGCAAATGGGGGAGGAAGCACTGAAGTTTGGTATGTGTCGAGCTGTGTGTAGTGAAGTGGAATAATAATGATAATAATACTAATAAAGATCTCTCAAGAGAACAGTAGTCAGTGTTCCCACACATGCGCAGTAACAAGTGGATTTGAATAACTCAGCCATTTTTATCAGCCCATAGCGCGGCTAGTCGGACAATAATAATCAACCCACACTATTTGAACAGCTTCTTATCGGAGCCAAGATACTGCGGATGATTAGTACCTCCCCCCAAAAGATCAATCAATATGTAGAGAACGAAATTAAGAAATCGAATTATACTTATGTATGTCGTTATTAAGTTATTATTCGTGCATTTCTCGTTATGAATGTACAGTTCGCACCGCTGCTCTCGGGCGCTTTGGTTCCGGGCGGCGGACGGTGTTCGGTGTTGCACACCCGCTCAGGCAGGCCGCGGTCGTGTTGCGCAGATGTCCGCAGCTCTGCGCAGATCGGCACAATCCCAGCTATCCCATTGGTGGAGCTGCGCAGACACGCAGAATTATCGAGATCTGCGCTAAACATATACCTTCCTGAAGTGTGAGAGGCAGTTACAGCAGGACAACCCAGAGAGAGAGAGAGAGAGAGAGAGGGGGGGATGGCAGGACAGACGAGTAGAAACGGCTGACAAGCCTCATGAGGAGGGACAGGTGCGACCCGGACACCCAGGAAGCGACCTCGCCCGCCGGCCGGTGGGACAAAGTGTCCGGACGCTCAGCGGGTGAGTCTGCGCAGGAGGAGCCACTTTGACCTCTGCTTTGGTTGTTGCAACGTGTCTTTGCGCTGTAAAGTGCATTTCCAACTCTTTCCAAACTCCGTTTCAGTGCAAACTTGCATTTTATGAATAAATACATTCATTAAATACGTGTCTTTGTTTTCGTCTCCCCAAGGAAACGACAACAAAAACACAAGACCAAACCACTGTCAAAATAAGGACAATGTAGACTATACTGTGTCTGTTTATCTGTCTTTGTCTATAGTATCATTCTATCAGTCTGTCTATCTTACATTATTATTATTAATAATAAAAATACAAATATATTGTGCTTCAGCTAATGACATGTAACACATTCCAGTAATTCATGACAGATGTCTGATGTCTGACACACGTTTGTTCTCCCTTCCAGGCTACACTTCTCAGGAAAATGGATTTTATCTGCACCCGCCTCCTGAGGAAGGCACCTCTGTGCTGCCTGTGGACCAGCACTAGGGGTTGGCCATGTGGCTCTCGGACGTTTCTCACCCAGCAGGGGCCACACGGCTTCAGGAGCCGCTGCACGCCGTTCCCCGCGCCACTGAGCCGAGGCCAGCTGGTCTCCCGTGCAAGCGGGTCCTTTCGGGGCATCCAGCCACGGCTCTCCCGTGCCGTGGGGTCCAGGCTCTTCGGCGTCCCCCCGAGGACGTCAGGCACGGGTTTCCGCCTCGTCTCAACTCTCCCCATGGGGACCGTCCGGCTCCAGAGTCGTCCCTTCCACACCTCGGGACCCCGCGGAGCCCTGCCCGCACCCCTCATATGGATGGTGCTCAAACCGCTCCAGAAGCTGCTGGCCGTCATACTGGGCAGGTAGTGAGCTGCGCCGGCTGGCAATGGGCCTCCAAGTCGGCTCGCAAATTAGCTAAGGGTCAAGGGTCAGGCAAATACTGCAGATAGTTTTATTTATGAAGGGTCTGGGTAGCCTACGATACCGGATTCAAAACTCTTGCCTGCTTGTTCGCTTTCTTTATTGTGTTGCCAAACCGGCTTGGAGGGCAGTGTGTTGAACCCTGCAGTGTGTACACAACAGCGCACACGGGAACACAGTCCGAAGCGAGACCGACGTTAGAGATCGCTCTGCGGCTTTATTACTGCCAGAGGAACGAGTGAGCGGCGCTGACACACAGAGGACGACTCCACAGACCTGAGACCCACAGGGCGAGGCTCCCCCCGGTGTCTGGGGTGATCACGTCCTCCATCAGCCGGCGGCGGCGCCTCCCAGGTTCCCAGAGTCCGGTTGGACTCGATCAGTACGGCGGTCTGTTACAGGACTGAGCACGAGACAGATATTTGTATCTCTGTGTCACGCGCCTCCCTGTGCGGTTCACCCTTCTTGTCCTACTGAGAGAGGAGGCAGTCAGTCTTGTCTTGGGTTTCATTATGATGTTAACGTGTCCTTAAGCTTATTGTTCCTGTATTTATTGGTCTTGGTTATACCGTGCCTTTGCTTTGCATTGTCTGTGCTTTTCCCTGGTTGGCATTATGGTTTTACTGCACCTGTCCGTGCTCTTCAATGGTTTCACTCTGCGTTCCTGCCCTTGTACTGGGGCTTTACCACGGTATGTCAGTGTCTCTCTGAAGAGGCTCCCACAGGGATTCCTGCCACCTTTAAATCATCACCTGGAAAGAAAGGTATTCAGTCTGGTCCAGAGGAACAAATCGCTTCCTCAGAGTGGATAGTTCTGGACTCGGGTGGCACAAGATGCAGAACTGAGCTGACGCCCTGTGGGGACACAGAGACCGCTGGGGGACATGGGCACTAAGAGTCAATGCGTCTGTCCCCGGGAGGCCTCCTCAGTTCAGTCTCCTCTCCGCTTGTCTTTCCCCCCGCAGGAGCATCAGGAAGTGGTGGGCCGCGCTGCCCCCCAACCGCCGGGAGCTCCTGCGGGCGGCGCTGTGGAGGCGGCGCGGGCAGCTGGCGGCGGGAGCGGCGGCTCTGGGCGTGGTGCTGGCCCTCTTCCTGTTCACCCACCTAGATGAGTCGCCTGTCACCGGCCGCACGCGCCTGCTGGTCTTCGGCGGCGACAATTTCATGGAGCTGGCACGACTGACCTCCGAGGCGGTGAGAGGAGAGCGCGGTGGGGACAGGGCGGCTGCGTCTGTTTCGTTGCTGCTGCGGTTGCCCTTCCCAAATCCTTGACAGCGCTGCCGTTTGCTTTTCACAGTACCTGGAGGAGTTCAAGGACACCCTGGTCCCCCGGGAGGATCCTCGGCACCAAGTGGTGGAGACGGTGGTCGGCTACCTAGTCCAGAGGAACCAGGACATCCCCGAGGTGTCCACCGTCCCCTGGAAGGTCCATGTTGTGGACGACCCCACTATCAACGCTTTCGTCCTGCCGGTGAGACAGACCGAGCCTTTTTCTTTGGGCTTGGAAGTTGTCACCCGACTCTTGCCGGCGCTGAGAAAGCTATAATTTACTCACACAAGAAATGTCTCCTGGGTTTCCACAGAACGGACAGGTGTTCATGTTCACCGGGATGCTGGCTGCGGTCGCCGACATCCACCAGCTGACCTTCGTCCTGGGGCATGAGATGGCACACGCCGTGATCGGCCATTCGGTACGTACAGGCGCTTCCATTGCACTCTGGTGTGTGAGTGTGTGTGTGTGTGTCGTTCCCCGGGTCTGTACATGTGCAGCGGAGCAGACGAATCTCTAAAGGTCTCCTCTGGGATCACTTGTAGAGCTCGTGTAATAGGCAGATGACCTTTCCGCAGAGAGAGCTATTTACATGTCAATGATCTCGAATCTCTCTCTCATCCTCTGTGTTGAGACGGGAAATCCGAGCACCACAACACGCCGTCTCCCGTGTGACACGTATGATGGATAAATGTTTATTTGGCGTAATGGAATTGAGGTCCGTTTGAGAAACCCGTATGCGGGAAGATCCCTAGAGACTTCACAGAGCCGGCTGGAGAGCCGCTCGTTTCTTGTGCAGATCTCGGTTCGAGAGCCGAGCGGGAGTTGACTGCGTCTCTGTGCTGCGAGGGAGAAGAGGAGGCGAGATTAAATCGGTGACGGGTTCCTTTATTAACGGCAGGTCTCCGAGTGTGATGGGTGTGTTGTTTGCCCCGGCCTCATCTTCTCTCTCCCTCTTCTGTCCTCTTCCCATCTCTCTTACTCCCCCACCCCCTCGCTCTCTCTGTCTCCCCAGGCAGAACAGGCCAGCTTGTCTCACTTGGTCGACTTCCTGTCCCTCGTCTTCCTCACGGCGATCTGGGCCATCTGCCCCCGGGATAGCCTGGCAGTCTTGGGACACTGGATCCAGAGCAGGCTGGTACAGGTGAGCATTGTAACCCGGCGCAGTGGTATGCACGGGGACGCGTTTCATCTCGAGGCACAGCATTGGGGTCGTCCAGCCAGCCAGCCAGCTGTAGAAACCGTTATTCGGACCCCCGTACTGGCTTTTTGATTGTGATATATATTGTCATAAGTGTGTCTGGGTTTCTCTCATGGTCCTTATTTACTCAGTCCTTCTGTGTCTTTTAATTACGCTTATTTTTTTTTACGAAAATGCTGGCCACCTTGTGGATTTAGTTCTCCATTTGCTTGAATAGCTACATAGAAGGTTTGAATGGGATTTGATTTACAAAACCCACTCCACGCATTCGATGTGGGACAAAATGGATGTGTGCAAAGAAAATCGATTAAAAATAAAAACCTGTAAAGTCTTCATTATGTGAGTATTCACCCCCTATGCTGTGCCTCTCCCCAGCTCGGGTGCCGCCGCTCGCCTTCAGAATTCAAATGATCCATCTGTGTGCAATAAAAGCGGTTCACCTGGTTTCAGATTGAATACACCCGTCTGTGGAAGGTCCCGCAGCTGGGTAGTGCATCCAAAGCAACAGATTTCAAAACAGCCCTGGGATCGAGCTGTACAGAAGGCACAGATCAGGGGAGGGGTATAAAAAGATTATTGAATGTCCCCTGGAGCACAGTCCAGTCGATCACGGAGAAGTGGGAGTTATATCTCCTCCCAGAATCTGCTCGGAGACTCGGACAGCTAGTGGCCTAGCAGGGTAACCTGGTCTGACCCAAACCTTCACCTCCCGGTGTGTCGCTCTTACTCCCTCCCTCTCTCTCTCTCGCTCTCCCTGCAGTTCTTGTTCGAGCGACCATACAGCCGGAAGCTGGAGGCAGAGGCCGACCGAGTGGGACTCCAGCTGGCGGCCAAGGTACCCCCCCGCCCCCCAGCTGTGCGGCTGGTTTTCGGCTCCCTGTGTCGCTTCACGTTGTCTCACATTGTTCATCCCAGGACACAGGTCATCCTCCTCTCCTCCTCTCTCCTCTTCTCTCCTCTGCTCCTCTCCTCCTCCAGGCTTGTGCCGATGTCCGCTGCGCCCCGGTCTTCTGGCAGCAGATGGAGGTCTCAGACCGGCTGCAGGGGGAGATCAGCCTGCCCGAGTGGCTGTCCACACACCCCTCCCACCAGAACCGCACCGTCCAGCTGGAGCGCCTCATCCCCAAGGTGGGCAGTGGGACATGGGGGCTGAAGAGCGCTTTCCATAGTGGCAGGGGGGTGTAGATCGTTTGCAGAAGCTCGGTGTGAACAAACCTTTTAAATGTGCTGCTTTGTGTTACGAGTGAAGGGGCTTATAGATGACAAGCACTGCGCGATGCACCTCCCTTAAATTAGCGTCGTATCATCATAAAACACCGTCTGATACGGAGGGATGGATCAATGGCCTTTAATATGGGGAAAATATTCTTTGAAAATAACTTGCGGACGGATATTTCAAAGTACAGAGAGTCATCCCGGCTCTTGAAAGGCATCGGAGAAGCTCCCGAGCCGCCTGAAATGTTTGAATTGTAAATCCTCCCCGTTTGCATTTTGCTATCGCACCGCATAGATAAAGCCACGGAAATTGCAAAGCGCTTCTCTGCCATGCGAGGATACATTATTTATGGCTTCTTTTATATATGTATGTATTTAGTTTTGAAGAAGTGTATTTCAGATGACGATTCCTCCCCCATTATTGTGCAGTCGCAGGCTCTCGGCAGCGCTGGACGGGTCTGACTATCTCCGCAGCACTTCCACTTCAAAGGCTGTGAAAGTTTAACAGTTTGGAGATAAGGTTAAACCCGGGAATCCCTCCGCAGCCCAGTCCGGGTGTTTAAAGTTCAATTTGTCTGCTTTAATTGGATTTTAATTGTGAGGACTGATGATGTTGTGATTGGGTCTCGGCCGGGGTCAAAGGTGAAGGATGCAGTGGAAGCTATTGGCCGCTTTTTCTCTCGCTGTGAATTTCTACAGTTGTAACCAGTTATAAGAGCTCAAAGCTTCAAACCTCAGCAGGCCTTCACTTCTCCAGCAGCGTTTCCCGCAGATTATAGCATTGTTGACATTTCATGTTTCTAAAGCGCCCACAGCAGGTCAGGATGGGTAAATTGGAGCTGAATTAAAACCACGAGGCTTTCTCTACGACAAAGCGCTTCACGGGAAGAGCAGCCGCGGAGACCCGATGGCCGACCGAGCCGCTCGCAGCGTGACAATTGTTTTTTTTTTTCGCCCCTGGTTTTCATTATTATGATTGTTAGTCTATCATCTTACATCCTGCGTAGGTCGTCTTGAAAATGTCCTTGCTTTTACAGACGGAGTCGTCTTGTTACAGTGAACACAATCTCTCTCTCTCTTTTTATTCTCTCCATTTATTTGGAGACACGCAGAGTGCTGAGTCACGGAGCTGCAGTGTTTTAACATATTAGTCTGAGACAGGAGGCGTTCTTCTCTCCCACACTGTGTTTTTCATCGAATCTGAATGTTCAGACCCCGTCCTACAGCCTACAGACCCCCCAGGTCCCTGTCTGACGTGCCGCTCGTGTGTGCGCTGTGGAGAGACGCAGGAATACTAAAAAAATAAAGGGTTAACCTTTAGAGAAATAGGGACCACATGATCACAAAACCTTTTACAACGTCCACAGATTCTACAGAATCTTTTAATACCAACAACGACACGGAAGAGAAGACTCTCCGACGCCGAGCGACCCTTGAGTGAACCTCGTTGCAGACTTGTGCGACACTTTTACAGCTTTGTCTTGTCATTTCGTGATTGGGAAGATAAGCGCTCCATGCCTGTGGCCCTCGGAGCAGCAATCCTGCAGAAAGCGCGGTCCCTCTGCTGCAGGGCGATGCTCCCAAACGTGTTTGTGTTTAGATTGGAGGTTTTTAGGGGCTCATTGGTGTTCTTGTTTTTTAAGGCCCTGGAGTTGAGGGAGAGCTGCAGCTGCCCCGCCCTGCCGGCCCAGGACCCCCGTGCCGTCTTCCTGAAGAGCGTGCAGCAGCTGGTGGCGAGCCTGAAGGACGAGGGCCACAGTCGGGACCCAGATGAGGGCCAGCTGGAGACCCGGCCCCACTCCCACCCGCTCTCCTCCGCCACGGCTCTGCCACGGCTCCTCACACAGACCCAGCCCCTGTCCCAGCTCCTCCCAGCGTCCCCATGTCGGGAAGGTGAGCAGAGGCTCCCAGGGGCCCACGGAGCAGGGGCCCAGCTTCCCTCAGAAGCCCCTCCTGCTGTCCCGCAGAATTGAGGGGATCGCCAAGCTGGGTCAGGGTACCAAGCCTGCTATCCTGTCGGCCCCTCATTCGTGTCAGGATAACAGAGAGTGTGAATGTACTGTGACTGCTGTGCTAATATTGTGATATATATATATATTTTATTCAGTGAAAAGGCCTCTTTTGTTGCAATTTTTTTAATAAAGCCTTTTTTATTGTATCTTTTGGACGTTGTCTTTCATGTTATTCATCAGCCTCCAGGAGACACAATGCCAAAGCAAAGTGTTGGAACGCTAGCCCTGCTGTCTTGGCGTGGTCCAGATGTTTAATATAATCGTGATTATTATTGTGTTGTTGTTGTTGCTCTTATTTATGCAGGGAAGGCCTTGTAGCTAAAAATATTCCTCTTACTTTCTCGCATTCGTTGTAACCGTCTCTGTGCTGTGCTCGTCCCCCGGGACGCCCGGAGAAGCGGCTCATTACAAACCATCAGATTGCATAAGAAATATTGCTAATCAGCAGAAGAACGCAGGCCTGCAGGAGTCTGTGTTTTATTTCCCCGAGCCCAATTAAAAGAGGAGGGAAAGCAAAGGAAAACAACTAAGCCGGGCCGTCGGACAGGGTCTTGTATACAGAGATGGAGGTGCGGAGCGGAGCCAGCGGCCGGGGGGACTTCTCCACTTCCTCGCGCTTCCAGCAGCCCCCCAAGAGCACCGGCAGCCACCCCGTCCGAGTGAGGACCTGCTCGCCGCGAAGAAGAGTCTTTAAAATCTCACTGGACTCAAAATGATTTTCCCGGGTCAGGTGAATGTAAACCGTCTGCGCTTCACTGGGTAGAGACAGATTGGCCCCTGCCCCGCGAGTGCGAGCCACTGGGGCTCAACACCTCCACAACTCGGCCCTGCGCTCCAGTGTGCGGTTTTATTTCACTGCAAATGCTTCCCCTCCCCTCCCCCGTCCTTACTGGCTGTTAAACCTATAGGGGTGTCAGACTGGTCCTGGGGGTCCGCAGTGTCTGCTGGGTTTCATTCCAGCCCAGCTCTTGACTCCTTAATTGGTCTAATTAATCAATTAACTGGATGGATCGAATGCTTCTCTCCAGACTCTGGAATGTTCTGTGGATTCAGTGTTTTGAGTCAAACAAATTGTAAGGGATCGGCAATAAAATGTATATATTAAAGTCTTAGATGAGCCCACCTGAGTCAATAATGACATTCATTGAGTAATTAAACAAAAACCAGCTGACACTGCGGCGCCCCAGGACTGGAGCCAGACAGCCCTGCTCTAGGGGTTTGTGTTGGGCTGATGTTACTGTATTTCTGTCTTTGCCGCTCTTGTGTCTTTTGACGTGAATCGTGGCACGTCCTTTGGCACCGGGACGGTAACGCAAACCCTGCAGCGAGATAACTTGCCCCGAATAATTCCTGGGGCTGCCAGGGGATGGGAGTGCCATGTCTCTGATACTGGGAGGGACAGCGGGCACTGACCGGCACCACAAAGGACAACACGAGCATCGGAAGCGGTCTGCGTTTTAATTCGGTGAGCGATCAAACGAAGGCAAGCTGGAGTGGGGGCCCAAAACAACGCCGCTGTTGTGTGAGCAGCCAGTGGATTTGCTTAAAGATGTCCCTTAATCCTCCGTAACCCGGGACCCAATCCTACACAACACCGGGGTCATATCTCGGCACACAGTCCCCGGCGCACCAAAGGGAGGTGACGGACACACAAAAAGACTCGGTTCTGACAAATCCCCTCTGCCGCCCCCCGTGTGTGTGGATTAGAGGACACACAACGCAGGACAGAGGTCGTTGCAAGGTCAGGAGACGGATAAATACTCAAGCCGGAGAGCCGTTCCGTGTTGTGCGGAAACGATAATATTCCCACCCTGCTTAGACGGAGCCTGATTGACTGATACCCTGAACACACACAGAGAGAGAGAGAGAGAGAGAGAGAGAGAGGGAACTAAACAGTGAAGGCCAGTAGAGAGAGAGAGAGAGAGAGAGAGAGAGAGAGAGAAACACACACACAAGTCTTAGAGGGGGCAAACGCAGAGGCTTTGACATTATCGTCCTCCTTTCTTAACAGTCCTCCAAACATAGAAACCTACTTAAGCATCTGTTGTGCAGTAAGAAAAGAGAGATTTACTTCAGCTCCCGTCCTGACAGGTCCCATTATTTCTGGAAACGCAAGACAGGTCCTCAACAGAGCCACAGATTCTCCCTCTGTCTTTCTATTTTAATCCGATTTGCTGCAGTCAAACCCCGGGACGGCAGCGAGCGCGGGAGGAATTGTTTAGAGCATCTGTTTGTGCTACCTGGGCAATTAAATCTGTTGCTCTTAGCCCCCGGGGCAGCACGCTGACCCAGTTAGTAAAAATAGAACAATTGATCCCTGCAGTACGGAAGATTATTCTTTATTGCTGGGGGTGGAATTCATCACTTTCCTCTCATTTAGGCATGACTTATGAAATCAAAACCCATTCTGATACCGTGCAGCCGTGCCATCCTGTCTCCCTCAATCGCAGTCTACAACAGAATGGAAATTTGTTTCCCCTTTCCTGGGCTGAGAAACGAGAGAGGAAATTAGACAAGACAACGAAGTGCCCTTTGTGTAGCAACAGGAGTACGATATCTGGGTTACACCACCACATAAATTAATACATTATAAGTCTCGACGGCAGTGTGGGGAAATCAACAGCCGACAAGGTGGGACAGCTTCCACAGAGCAGGGTGCGATCTCGTGTGGAAGAGGATGTGTTCCTGCACCTGCTGAGGGTGTGGCCACATTATTAGGAACCACTCGAATGCCTTGACTCACAATTCAGCTTCTCTCACATCTATCAAAGCTCAGAGACTCAACTGGGTCAGTTTCTAAGCTGCTGTGATGTTAAGTTCGTACCTGTGCATTATATATATATATATATATATATATATATATATATATATATACACTCACCTAAAGGATTATTAGGAACACCTGTTCAATTTCTCATTAATGCAATTATCTAACCAACCAATCACATGGCAGTTGCTTCAATGCATTTAGGGGTGTGGTCCTGGTCTAGACAATCTCCTGAACTCCAAACTGAATGTCTGAATGGGAAAGAAAGGTGATTTAAGCAATTTTGAGCGTGGAATGGTTGTTGGTGCCAGACGGGCCGGTCTGAGTATTTCACAATCTGCTCAGTTACTGGGATTTTCACGCACAACCATTTCTAGGGTTTACAAAGAATGGTGTGAAAAGGGAAAAACATCCAGTATGCGGCAGTCCTGTGGGCGAAAATGCCTTGTTGATGCTAGAGGTCAGAGGAGAATGGGCCGACTGATTCAAGCTGATAGAAGAGCAACTTTGATTGAAATAACCACTCGTTACAACCGAGGTATGCAGCAAAGCATTTGTGAAGCCACAACACGTACAACCTTGAGGCGGATGGGCTACAACAGCAGAAGACCCCACCGGGTACCACTCATCTCCACTACAAATAGGAAAAAGAGGCTACAATTTGCACAAGCTCACCAAAATTGGACAGTTGAAGACTGGAAAAATGTTGCCTGGTCTGATGAGTCTCGATTTCTGTTGAGACATTCAGATGGTAGAGTCAGAATTTGGCGTAAACAGAATGAGAACATGGATCCATCATGCCTTGTTACCACTGTGCAGGCTGGTGGTGGTGGTGTAATGGTGTGGGGGATGTTTTCTTGGCACACTTTAGGCCCCTTAGTGCCAATTGGGCATCGTTTAAATGCCACGGCCTACCTGAGCATTGTTTCTGACCATGTCCATCCCTTTATGACCACCATGTACCCATCCTCTGATGGCTACTTCCAGCAGGATAATGCACCATGTCACAAAGGTCAAATCATTTCAAATTGGTTTCTTGAACATGACAATGAGTTCACTGTACTAAACTGGCCCCCACAGTCACCAGATCTCAACCCAATAGAGCATCTTTGGGATGTGGTGGAACGGGAGCTTCGTGCCCTGGATGTGCATCCCACAAATCTCCATCGACTGCAAGATGCTATCCTATCAATATGGGCCAACATTTCTAAAGAATGCTTTCAGCACCTTGTTGAATCAATGCCACGTAGAATTAAGGCAGTTCTGAAGGCGAAAGGGGGTCAAACACAGTATTAGTATGGTGTTCCTAATAATCCTTTAGGTGAGTGTATATATATATATATATTCCTGTAACCTATCTTAAAGAGACAAGCCATACCACATAAATAGACTTTGTGTAGACATTTGACTTGACAAAATGCGTCTCCTCTTCAAGTAGCTCTTGCCACTGTGTAATACTATTAAATGCTTGAAATAAGGTTTGAAGTTGTCTGTATTATGTTCTTCAAAGCATATATTTAAAACAAACAACCCCTTCGATCTGCAGCGATGGCTTGAATGTATAACCCTCTATATCTCAGGGAGATTAATAAAGTACACTGGGAAGGCTGATTTTATTTTTAAATACTGCAGATATCCAGATTGTGAGCACTAGGTTTACTAGTGTAACACTGTGTTCATTTAATTTAGTGAAAGTTTCTGCCAAACCTACAGGTGTTTTAGTCATTAGGGAGACATTGTGCAGTGGATTATGGGATCAGTTATTCAAGTACTTTTATAATCACATTTTAGACACAACAAGCCAAATAATTGCTTATTTGTAGGACTTTACTACGGCATGATTTGCTATACAAACATTATAGAGTGTCTACCCAATAAAGCTTTCAGGGTAAGAAAGACTTAGGGGGACAGCAGGGAGACACACTGGTTGTATCTTTACACCTAATAATGATGTTTTATTTTGTTGCAAAAACTAAAAGCAGGGCTTTTATCAAAGCATAACCTGTTTATAATAATGAAACAATTACCCTGGCATGTACACACGTGTCTCCTTTATTTAAATTCTGTCTCTATAATGAAGGTTACAGGGATATATAGATATAGATGCAAGCTCAGATGTGAAGAGTTAAAGCTATCAATGTCTTTAACCCCAATCCGGCCCTCCAATCACCTCTGACCCCGGAAACCCCCACAATCCCCTCAATAACGGGCCTCTCCCGCCAACCTGTCAGTTTCCGGCCATAACCGCGCCGAGGGGAAGAAGACCCACGACAATAACTCACCACATATCACACACGAGTACAGACACAGCCATCCGTAAGTATGGCGGCATTGCTGGGAGTTTCCAGAGGGGATTAAACCTGCAGACTGATCAAGCTCACATTTCCAACTGAACATGTGGAAATAAGGCATAAAAACGGACATATCCAAACATTACTATTAATACTACTACTACTACTGCTACTACTACTACTACTACTAATAATAATTGTAATAAATGTTTTCTGTGTTGTTCTCACGCCGGCCGCCAGAGGGCGACACGGTATCTGATTCTGAAGGGCGCTATACAAAATAGGAACGGATTGATTGATAACGGCTCTATCACAGACATGGTAATTCGTAGACCGAGGTAAAGACACGTATTATTATTTAATGACTTGTATTTTATATCAGCTGTATATTTTACCTATGCGGTGGAATTTAGAAACTGTATTATGTTTGATTTGTAATTTTGCACTTTACAATTGCTCTTGTATCGTCCTGGATAAGGGCATAGGCCAGAAAATAAATAATTATAATAGCTAATAATAATATTTGTTGACAATGTTTGACATAGAATAATCCCATTATAAACTAACAAGAAACAGTAAAAAGTTCAGCAGCTACACAGTGGTTTAACAATCATGATTTCATTTGTTGTAGTTTTGTGGAGGTTCTGTTTTAATATTTAATGCAATTAAACTGACTGCAAAATGTTTTATTTATACATTTTGACAAAGTTACAGTTTAATTTCTTTCAACAAGCCACGTGTTTGCATGGCACTGGAGACAAAGTGCGTCTGATGAAGCTGGTCTGAGCCGAGTGGAGTCCGTGTCTCCTGCTGTGACGAGGCTCCTGGTTCTGTCCAGCTTCTGCCCGGCCTTGTTGCCCTGCAGGGAGAGAGGAGACGAGTGAGGCTTTGATCCGGCCGCCCCGGTAGGACGTGTCTGTCAGATGGACCGCAGCCCTGGCGCTTTGTCCGCCACAAAGGAGGACAAAAGAGGACAAAAAGCAGATGAAAGGAGACGTGTGTCTCAGTGCTCCCCTGACAGTGCACAACAGCACAGGGGTATTAAACCAGCTGGGGGTTTAGATGCTGCCCCTTTGCCAGCTAAAACTGGCGTCAATTCACACCCCCAACCACTGCAGCTCAGTGTCGTCCCCCTGGGCACAGACGTGCAGGTGGTAGAGATCCTCATCCTGGTTTTATTTAATCTGTTGTTATATTTCAAACCCCAATCCGATGGCCTCTTCGCATTTCCTTTATTGACGTTGCTGGTGTGAAACGCTGCCCCCAGTCCCTGCCTTTATAAAAGAGAGAACGCAGATATCCACAGATGTGTTACAGGGCCAGAGAGCGACCCGGATATCACAAACACACAACGACCACAGAGCTGCAGAAATGGAAACCAGACTGTATCGCGTGGCTTTAAAACAAATATCTGAAGCTAATCCTGAAACAAAAAGCTCCTGCTTTCCAACACAACACAACAGGTCCCTGAAGAGATGCACACAACGAGTGCGCAAGCTTTTTTTTGCCATTTTGTCATTGTTGTTGTTGTTTAATCACTCAGTCCAGGAATAAGAGAAGTGCTTTATTGTAGAAGACAGATCAACTATACAGATCATTTTGCTCTGACTCCCTTAATCCACCCCCAGCCTGGTTCCCAGCTCTGAATACAAATCATCTCCCAGTCCCGTTTCTCCTCCATAACTCAATAACACGGCGCTCTTATTCGTTTAAGCTGAATGAGAATCGCCGAACACACAGCACTGCCTGGCTGAAAGCCGCGTGTGTCACGTGATCCTGTGGTGAGGTGCTATTCGAGAGACACGGACGCCTGCCGAGGCACGCCGGACTCTCAGATTTATTAAAGTCATCCTGAAGATGTGACCCAGGGCATTTCATTGTACAGCTGCCGTTTACCTTTCGCCCTCACCGTGTGAATTCAGTGAAGCCCACAGCACCGCACGCCAACTGGGCGGACCGGGCTCTCCGTGCCACCGATCAGAGGCTGCCCGTCCTGTCCGTGTGGGGCAGTGTTTCTTACCGATCGACCCCTGGCGTATCGAAGGAAGTACATGCCATCGTCAGAGGCAGGGGCCCCCAGTTTGCAGTGGTGGCCAAACTGGCGGCGTGGAAATGTGCGCTCCCGGCACCACGGTATGAAACCACACCGACTCACCTTACGCCTCTAGCCAATTATAAGTGCGACGCGCAGAGCTGAGGAGTGCCCCCTTTTTTGTGGCACGTGCCCCCATCGCGGCGGGACGATGAATGATTACAATTAACATCAGGAGAGATGCCGCCAGTCCTCCCCGCCCCCCCCGCTCTCTCGCCGCACAGCCGGAGGAAACGCCATACCTGCAGTCACATCCTGGTTGCCATGGTTTCCATTATATTTAATGCCCGTTCGCATGTGAAGGACACGGCAATGACAGACACGGCGGCGGGGGCTTCCTGTGCCGATTGGACTCTCCGGTGGTCAAGATAAAGACGTTATTGGAATGACGGAATGACTCGGTTTACCGTCTCCGATCTCTGTGGGCTGACGGGGGGCCGCGCTGCTCCGGCTCCTCCTGGGGAACTTGTTGAAATGTCCTTCTGCATTAAAGCCCATCTCCCAGCAGCCCCTGGGAGCGAGCGGAAAGTGCTTTCAGATGCTGTTCGTTCGCCGCGGAGTCGTAAACGATGCTGAAGTGCTCTTTCTGTTTTTATTTCTCCTTTTTCTTTGTACAGAGACTCTGACAGCACGGGGAGGGGGTGGGTGTAGAGTGACGCAGCACTGCTTTACTGTGGCCGAGGAGATCAAACAACAAACGATGGTTGTGCATCCCCGCTGGGGCCAGACCCCCGGGAAAGGCGGACCCCCTCTCGGTCTTCTCCGCCTCACACGTGTTACAGGAGTACAAGGAATCCTGTGTCCAGCCGCGTCTCCGGCTTTAAAACACTCGGTGGTTGAGAGATTCGTTGACGTCGGGCACACAACTCGGTGTTACAAATACACAAATTGATAATCTAATAAAGGAGTGAAAACCGTGCTTTTCTCTGTGCTTGGGAGGAGAGGAACCTGTGACACGGTTTTGATCCGTTTCATCTTGCGCGGCTCCTCTGCAATCTATAGAGCAAAGTGTCCGAATTGCGGCGGTAAGGAGATGATAAAAGCCTCTCGTCTCTGCCTGACCCTTGCCTGCCGGTTGGGCCTCGGCTCATCTCGCCGGGGTAATTGTATTCTATCACCACACATCACAGTGACACCGGGTCAATATCTCACCGGCACCCTAAATTATAGCCGAGGTCTCCGGTGCGCTCGGCCCCCGCCAGCCTCACATCCTCACACGTCACGGAAAGCGTCTCATTGAAATCCACTGCAGTGCGTTGTTGAGTTTGGTTTCATTCGTTTTTTTTATTGTTTAAGGAAGCAGCGCACCTGAACCTACTCTCCGAAGCAGCTTTTGACGGCTGTGGTCTTCATAGCGTAGCTCGGCATCCACATTTTGTAGTGTGTTCGAGGAAGAGACACATTGCCCACAATGCATTGGCGTGTTGTTTGTCTCCTGTAGTTGACTCCTCTCCAGGCACGTTTACAGAACAAGATGGCGGACAGCGTTTTAAAAGCAGCTTCTTTACCAGCATTTGCATGAACAATTTGTGTTTGATTTTTTCCCCAGAGCTGATTGACTTCTGTCTCTTTTTATTGCGGTCCACGAACGCGACACTCGTTTGATTTCCTGCCGTATCTCTCTCCTGATTGTGTTAACCTCCCTGGCTGTGCATCTTGTGCAACTCCCTACACGTGAATTGTTCTTATGAATTGAAAGGCACCATGCTTTTTGTTTTTGTTTTGTTTTTTACTCTTTATTTTTTAAACCCAGTTCTTGGCTGCATCCATTCAGAAACAGCCCCGGGGGGGTGGCAGTTAAAAAGGGGTTTGAGAGGAAACAAAGAAGGAAAAAAATAAGAATTGCAACAGAAAAATCTATGGCAATACAATTTACTCTTCCTAACGTCTGTGTTTCTCTCTTGTATTTCAGCTTTTACCCAATCAATAGCTCCCCCTCCCCCCGAGGTCATATCATATCTCAAAGCAGAACAAGCAGGGGAAGTCTCCCTACACAACGGGTTTGTAACAATCTGTAAATCTCCGTCGATACGGACTGCGGTCATTTAGTTCATTGCAGGACGTGAAGTAGATGTGGGGGGGGGGGTTCTGTACTCGTAAACCTTTTTCAGATCGTTAGGGAAAGAAGTAAAACTTTAAAGACCTGTAGCCACATCATTCACTGTCATCTGTAAATCCCGTTTTGCCATTTCTCTCTCTCTCCTGTTGTCTCTGCCATCTTCTCTCCATTTCTTTCTCAAATGTTAGAGCTGTAACCGGTACGTGAGGCAGAGATAATAAAAAGCTGCAGGTTCTCTCTGCTCCCAGACAGCAGACTTGCTATTAATTATCATGCAACAGCAGTGAGAGGCGGCTCGGTCCCAGAAGCCCCTCTAGGCTCCCGTGCTATCGGTGACCTCCGACCTTTCTCCAGAGCCATACAATCATAATGCTTTGAAACAGACAATGCCGGGCGCTGTACCGTCACATGACACGAGCCAGGGCCGGTTCACGTCTTTGCTTTCTATGCTGCAAGCGGAAAACCTGCTGTGCTTTTTTAACATAATGATCTCGTTAGTAAGAAGGCTGGTTGAAATGGCAGCCCTGTGCTGGTGGGTGCTGGGTAGACGCCCACTCCTGGCCGTGCCGGGACCCCCCAGCCTGCCTCCACACCCGCCAGCGTCCCCGGGGTGACGCACAGCTGGGTTTGTTTCCCAAAGTGGCTGGAGATCTTGTACGTTTGATGCCTGAGCTGAATTTGAACACCAAAGCAGTAGCTGGTCAGAAATCTACATTTACAAGCTGTTTTCTAACAGATCCTTCTGTTTATAATAGTAATAATTAATAATAAATGGGTTTATTTGTTGCTGTAGAAGATGGGATTACGGGGAAGTGATTTCTGTCCTTATCTCGGTTGACTCGACCTCATAAAAGCTGCTGTGGCTGCATTGAGAAATTAGGTTAACAGCTCAGAAGTTTATTTATTTCACTCCCCCGTTACAGAACTGGAATAAACCGAGATCCGTATCGGCTCTCGCCTCCCTGTGCTCCAGAGCCACGGATCTCCCTCTTCCCCCCCGATAATCCACACTGATGGCGCTGATAAATCCCGTGAAGAAGGGATTTAAAAGGGTGGCCACAACTTTTAATAAGCTTCCTCTAACGCCTCAACGACTGCCTTGGCCGAGCCGGGCTTTTCGGTCCCATCCGCGTAACTCCTTCAAAGATAATCTCTGCCGTGTAATCTGTGTGCGATGGAGCTGCAAGATTACAGTCACTCGTGTGGGCTATTATTCTGCAAACGTACGACACAGGCTTTATAAGTTGTCATGTTAGCAAATGCACACGGTGTGAAAAAGGAATGTGTCGATCAGGTGCCTGGTTTATTTTTCTGCCCGTCTTGTATTAAAAGTCTGGGGCGATAATAAAAGGACCTGTATGGCATCCTCTCTTTCCCGCTTCTCTCTCTCTTCTGCTCTCCATCATAGTTGAGCTCCTGCTTCCTTGCCCTACTTACAGCAGCCCAAAAGTAGCACAATAGACCTTCCCCCGAAGACCGACTGAATAATTGACTCGACTGCAGTGGCACAGAAACCTCAAGTGCCGTCCGCCGGTCCGGGAGTCGCAACCAGGGTAATCACTCTACTGCCGACTGGTAGAAGCGTTCGGCGCCTCTGTGAAGCCCGTCTGCCCGCATGTCTCCCGGAGAGTCTCGGGAGGGGCCGGGGTGAAGCCATGGCCTCGTTAGGGGGCGCGAGATGAGCAGGCAGTGTGTGTAATGAGTTACCGTTGCGGTAGAGCTGCTCTTTGGGCATTTCTTATTTGGCTCCTACCCTTCCGCTGTTTAGAGAGCACTGACAGGAAGTGACAGGAACTTCCTGTGATGCTCAGCATTGGGTTTGATCACGAATTTCCCACAGCTGGACCTAATTAGCAGGAGACCCCTTTCTTTTCCTATCTCTCTCCTTCTCTCTCCTCCTCGTTCTTTCTCTCACCTACTCTCCCCTTCTTCCTTTCTCCCCCTTCTCTTCCTTTGTCTCCCCTTCTCTCTCCTCCCTCCTCCCTCCTCCCTCCTCCCTCCTCCTCTCTCTACACACACACACACACACATATTTATATAATTATTTTTTTCCTCCCCGTGTCCCAGGCCGTCCTCATGATTGATGATGTGTTTCAGTAGGAAATGGTCTTCAAGGTAAAGACCTCGACCCGCTGGTGTTGATGGAGGAATTCCCGCCTCACCGCAGGGGGCTTCACGGCCGTCTCTCTGGTTAATTAATAAATTATTTATTGCTTTCATTAGGATAATTGTCCTCTGTCTGAGAGCGGTTGCATATGCACCCCACACCGATTGCCAAGGGGCTGGGTGGACGTTTGGCGCTTTTCTCTGGCTTGTCCCGACACAAGCGTGTGGGCATTTGTGTGCACAGCTGGCTGTGTGTTGGCTGCTCAACGTGCCTGGCATGTGTGAGTGTGCGACTGAGCATGTTTGGGCATTTTAGTCTTTGACAGTGGTTTTCGGTTTGCCTTTGGTTTGAGTTTGCAATGTCTGTCTATCTATCAGACTGTGTAAATGCAAGTCTCTCCAGATGTATCTCTTGCAGTTTGTGTGTGTGTCTAAGATTGTGAGTGAGTGAGTGTGTGTGTGTGTGTGAGTTCTCGGACAGCGCCACCCCATCAGTTAGAGAGAGAGAGAGCTGTCAGCGCTCCGGCACGTCGTTTATAACTGTCTGTGTCGGGTTGCGCAGTGCGGGGGGGGGCGCCGAGTCGGGCTGCTGGTCAAACAGGTGAATCTGATAACAGCGTCTCAGGCGACTGGATGCGTCCGGCGTGCCTCACCAGGAGAGCAGATCCATCACGGCGCTCGGCGGCTTGTATATAAACCACGATAAAGAGCATCGGACTCCGGGGCGCTGCGGCCCAAAGGCTAATTCATGTCATCGACACATCTTTCAACACAGACGCACAAAAAACCTGCTCTTATCAACAACAGCAGACGCAGATGTCCGGGGGTCACACTGGTTTTATTAAAGTACTGTACTGATGGACTGACCCCAGGGGGCACTTACACAAAACTCACACTGTTTCAGAGGTGGGGGGGAATCCCTAATTGTGCTCTGTTATTAAAATATGAAACTGGCTGACATTCGCTTTGTTCAAGTCATCCAAACTAGCGTGAGATCCACACATAGAGTCTGTGTATTGATTTTAGCTCAGCACGTTGGTGACTCTCACAAGGAACCCGTTTCTAGATGGGCTTCTGTGCGGTTACGGTGACAAACCACCGCCTCCCAAAAGCCAGAATAATTGGTCTCGTCTCTGTGGGCAGATCCTGAGGCTGGAGCGCGGCACTGTCCGTCCCACGTCAAGTGTGAAGGTAGAAGATTGGAAATCAGTGAAGTGGGGACCGCTGTCTCCGAGAGGCTCGCATCCTTCAGGTGGGACGTCTGGGAGTCTCTCTCGCTCCGCGCTGTGGTGAAGTTGGCATACCCGAACGGCCTATCAATAACACTCGCTGTCTGCCGGCCCTGGAAGAGAGGGGCTGTGCTCAGTGAAGGTACACAGTGTGTCGTCTTCACGCGACACGGTGTGCTTATTCCCATCACGTTTGCCGGGACTGATGCGTCGGACCGCTTCTCCAGACTTCGTGGAGCCATTCCAGTAGAAACAGAAGGTGTAATCACAAAGAAATGAGCAAAGAAATGGTCACACTTGATAGTACTGGGCACCAATTCTTAATGAATGTTAATGAGCTGAGGAATGAATTGCACAGGATTACCTCGGGGCCAGGGTGAGGGAGAGGGGGACAGACTGGGTTTGTGGTTGGGGCTCATACATGGGATCCACCTATGAACTCAGCGGAAGAGCATTCATATGTTATTCCTGGGGGATAAGATTGTAGAATTGGTGGCCATTATAGTTAAGGTGTTACCAAAATGCTCTTGCTGTTTTGTTCAACTCGTATTGATTTTTTTTATGCTGTCCGGTGATTTGCAATGCTTTACTCCAGGATGGTGGACTGTGAAAGCAATGTAGAGAGAAAAAATCAGACAGTGTTCAGACAGTGTTCAGACAGCAGTCCCTGGCTACTTTGTCTGTGGTTCCTGATATCAGGAGAGAAGAGCTGGTTATGGCCACCTCGGGGGGCTTGTGTCTGTGTGTGTGTGCCTGGGGACGCTATATTGAGCCCCTCATTACACAGCGCTTGTCAGCTTGATAAATCGAGGAAGCCCAAGCAGACCTGCCTCCTATAAATCATTAGCTATCGATTATTGGGGGAACAAAGAACTTTAAAGAAATATTTTGTAACGATCACAAGTATCTCTTGGGGAATTCAAACAACACCCCGTTACTGCTGTTATGTTTGAGCAGATGATATTGTCGTTATTCGAGGCAGTTCCTCAGAGAGGGCTCCATAGTGAGATTTGGCTCGTGGTGTTTGAGAAGGTTGCAGGTCATTGAGTTAATTGAAAAGCAGGATCTGGCGGGCGACTTCCTCCTGGATTGATGGCCCTGACAGGACAGCCGCAGTCTGACACGAACGCCATATGAAGAGTGATAACATGTCTGAAGATGTACGGCCGCCCTTCGATGGGCATGGGGTTAATGGAGAAGATGCAGTTCCTACCCTCTGTGCTTTATTTTTTTATTTATTTACTGATGAACTGTAATTTTATGTTGTTCTTTGGCTGCCTGGGAAACAGATCCGCTCTCCTGAAAGCTGGGCACGGGACCAACTGCCATCGCAACAAACCGAGGTTCCTCTGTGCTGTAATTAATGTCTATTTTCGGTACCGTCTTAGAAATGTCTTGATCTCTGCAGTGCAGTTTGCTGCCGTAACTCAATAAACAAACAGCCTGTCTCCCTCTCTCTCTCTCCCTCCCTCTCTCACCGTGAAGTCACTCTGAGTGAAATTCAGCAAAAGAAAACCCAACAGAAAGTGCTTTTCAAATTATATTGCAATACCAAAAGCAAGAAGAAAGGAAGATAGATGTCTTGAAATGGGCACTACACTTGTCAACCTGGAAACGATGTCCAGGTGTTTGAAAAAAGTCTTTCATTATTGGCTGCTTTGTTGCTCCTGCCAAACAAACGAGCTAAGATCCTCCTTGGAAATCCCAACCCAATTGCCTTTTACTTTATTTTCAGAATAAGGGATGTGAAAATAAGCCCTTTCTAATGACATGTGAGCTCTTTAAACTGTGAAGGAAGATCCAAAATGGCGGTGGTAAGGGGTGGCACGATGGCGACCATAATAAAGATGGTCCTGGTTTTCACAGCCTTTTAGTGTTATACTTTTATGATGTATATCTTTCAATGGTGGGGTTTTCTTGAGCAGCAATGAGGTGACTCTTTGCCGTTTGGTTACTGTGGAATAATTGCAGTGTGTTTTCTGTTTGTTTCTTTAAGTTTTCCCTTTATAGCTCTTTACAAATTTAGGATATTTGTCGGTGGGGGGGTGGTTCGGTCCTCAGACAGCTGCAACTACGTTCCCGGTTGTGCCTTTCTGTGCCAGACCCGAAACCCATAACTTTACATTGGCCACAACGCAGGTGGATACACCCCAGGCCAGTGTATCGCAGTCGCGCATTCAAGGACCAAATAGGACGGTTTGCAATGAATAATATAACTGCAATCTGTTGCCCGGAGAAAAAATACGAATTACCGAACACATAAAGCACAGAGGCTCGCTGATTAATGTGCAGTCAGAGACGGTCATTGTCAATTTCGCAGTAATGGACTTTCAGACATTGATGGAGAGAGTCAAATACCAGCTGGAATAAGATCCCAAATTGTGTTCTGTCTGTCCGAGGAAGAGTGAAAGAATGACGGGAAAATATTGTCATTCACTCTGATTAATTTTTAAACCAGTGTTGGAAACCCGCTGTTGTTGATAATTAAACGTTTTCATTATTACCGTGTTCTGTAACTTTACTCGTAACTTCTAATAGGAAGGATCGTGTGTGTGTGTGTGTGTGTGTGTGCGTGCGTGCATGTGTGTGTGTGTGTGTGTGTGTTATTAAATTCTGCTCCAAAAGACCAGTGGAGCACAGGAATGGAAACTACATTATTTTATGTCTGTTGTGCCAAAAAGCATCCCCAGCAAAATGAAAGGTGAGAGAAAGCGGTGATTTGGTGCTCAATTGAATTCAGCCCCTGGGGGATGGGAGAAGGGCTATAGAGAGCCGGGGATTCGTGCCCTTTGTCCAAGGAGGAGAGGAGCTCGCCGTCAAGTCAATATCGCAGTTAAATATTGCAGGTCCCGCTCTCTGGATGCTTTAAATTATTTGACTCCGCTTTTGACTTCATAACAAGCGTGGCATCGGACAAACATTGGCAAGTGTTGTGTTGTTCTCCCGCTGTGCGTTCAGGAAGTGTGTAAGAGGAGTTGCAGAGGGTAAGAGGGGTTTTAATTAGTCCATCATCTGGATATTGCAGGGCGCAGGATGGCGGTTTTCTGCCAAGTGGAAGAGATTTTGCTTCAGTGAGTAAGTGCTTCTGTAGTTGGTGTTTCGCAGCCATGAGGGCAAAATGACTGGCAGGAGCACAGCTGGCTATCCAAGAGGATTTCTAACTAGTGCATTGTAGGAGTATATTAGCCTGTCATATTTCCAGTTTCCTGACATGGTGCCTTGGTTCCTTATATATCTGGAAATGTGTTTATTTGAATATTTTTATAGTCACCCTTGTTTAATTATATCCACTGCTCTTCAAACCTATGTAATTCTCATTCATCCTGGTCTGCTGGATTGGTCGTGCTGTCTCCACCAACAACAGGGGTCGTTAGTTTCAATAACACAACCGGTAATTAATGGAGAGCGGGGCAATCAAAACGAAACCCTGCAATGTGGCCGATTCGCCCGGACCGGAGTGCAATCTTTCCTCTGTCGCTGGAAGTGCAGCTCCCTGCCAGCGCAGAGACTCCCAATGCCCTTGAGTGGAGGGTACGGCGAGATCCGCCTGCGGGCTGCCGCCTCTGAGTGACATCGCGTTGGCAGTGCGAGTGGTCGTGCTTTCCGTGGAGACCTAGCCCTGCCACAGACCAGCAAATAGCAGGAGGCACGGGGGGGTGGGGTGGGGGGGGCGAGCGACAAAACAGTGAGAATGTGGTGCCAGAAAAATAAATTGCAACACGAAGACATGTCTGCTAAGTGTCCAGAGTCTCAAGTGACCTTGATAGGTTTGGAGAGTTGGCGAGTAGAACAGTTACTTGTGGAGGCACTGTGTTCGCAGGGAGATGTTTGTGGTGCATTTGTGTGTGTGTGTGTGTGTGTGTTACTGCAGTATTACACTCCTTTGCCTTGTTGAAATAATGGAGAAATAATATCAGTAAAAAAAAACTAAACAAATAAAAAACATTTGGGGTAAAATGGAGGAATTTCAAATCAAATCAGCGCTGAGCTTCATTCACAGCTGCTTTTCTCTCATTTCTCACCTTCCTTGTGTTCTGGTGGTCTTGTGTGTTCTAGGTATGTTCGGTATCTCGTGTTCGAATCTGCAGGAGGGGTCTCGGTCTCTGTCTGCTCGGGGACTTGTCTGTCTTTGGTGCCACTGCCAGACATATGAGCTGTTGTGATTAAATAAAACACAAAACAAAGCGGGAGTTGGAATTCCCCAAACTGGGTTTGGAGAAATTAATTTGCAGACTGCAGATTTATTGAAGATGTACATTGAGAACTGTGGGAGGAGTGACTCCCTCGCTGTAGAGAGAGA
This sequence comes from Amia ocellicauda, assembly GCF_036373705.1. Classification (NCBI taxonomy): domain Eukaryota; kingdom Metazoa; phylum Chordata; class Actinopteri; order Amiiformes; family Amiidae; genus Amia; species Amia ocellicauda. The sequence goes on along the minus strand of NC_089868.1, from coordinate 25,726,618 downwards.
GAGAGAGAGAAAGAAAGAGACTGCCTGAAGGCCAGACTTGTGATGGCACAGCAAGTGACAAGTGTGGTCAAAAGCAATTTGACAGGATTACTCTGAGAGCAGACGCATTGCATTAGGGTCTAATGGAGTAATGAGCAATGATTAAACAGGAGGGCCTTTTTAAAACTCATATGCTTTGAATAAATGTCTTTGTGGTTTTATTCTCGGGCCACCTGGGTGGGTGTCTCGTTTCTTGACTTGCCTGCTTGGTTTTCCTCAGGCTTCCGGGACGCGATGTCCTGTGTTGTGGACCCAGGGGTGTCGGGGTACCGCACGGACGAGAGCCGAGCGCCATTCCTGAGGCACATGGAAATGAGCAATGCCTGGAAATCCGCCGTGAATCTCAGGCTACTGGATAGATTTTCTGAGAGGAATTTGATCTGCATAACCCCCAGCTGTTAAGGAAACTGTTTGGAAAGGGTCAGGGATTTGAACATAGGACAAAAGCATCAGCCTGTTTTTTTTCTTCTTCTTCTCTAGTTCATGCTTGGTAATGGTGGTTTAATTGAAACGTTAAGAAAGGCACAAATTGAGTCAGATATTACTGTAGAGTACGATCTGTGGAATAGCCCCCTGAGACGCGACATCGGGCTCTGGAAACTGTTGTCACTTCCGATCCCACATACAGTCGCACTGTGCTGAAAACATTGCATGCAACGATGCCATAAGCTGCAGTCAGAGTCCGGATTGAAAAAACATGCTGCCTTGTTCCACTCATGAAAGAGCTTGCTTTTCTGTGGCATCTCTCTCCTGCCTTGAATCACTTGTCAGGTAGGAACGAGGTCACTGCCTCCCTCCTCGGCCTCTCCCAGGTCTTCCAGTTTCTCCCCCAATGGGAGTCGAGTGTCTTTTGTTTTTCTCTCCAGCTGAGCTCTCCATTACTTAATTGAACTTATTATTGAATTTGGAATCATTTTCATTATCTGAAGTTGCATTTATACCAAAAACTTTCATTGAAAACTTGCCGCAGAGTTGTTTTCACTCCCCGATTGTGGGAAGGAGCCAGGCGCAGCTCCCTCGTCTGGCCTGCTGTATACGACGCCGAGTAAAATTTATATTTCTGATTTAATTTGTCACTTCCTGCGTGGTTTTCTCTCCCCGTTATTGACTGAACTCTCGTGTTGCGTCGGCTCTGAAAAACCTAATGATATTCCAGTAAAGTGCCGTGGCATCACACTCTCAATCAAATGTTTCCATTTCAAATTAATGGACGAGCTGTTGTTCAAAGGTTTTTGCTCCAGTGGAGAATTTTGTGCCGCAATTTATCTGAGAAAATGCACAGCCGGAAATCAATATCTGAGGCATAAATGGCTGGGAATTAACTGATGGTCTTCGTCTTTAATCTTTCTTTTATGTTTTTTTTCTCCCTCTCTTTCAGTCCAGGAAAAATGAAGCAGATTTCATATTTAAGTTAAAGACTTTGAAAGCCGGTCTAGGTTCATGGCTGATTTTCAACTGAAAGAGATGTGAAATGAGCCAGCTTGTCCTACTTTTCTTTCTATTTACTCTCATTCTTTTCCCTTTGCTCATTTTTTCTTGGAGCAACTCCACCGCACAGTGAACCACCTCGCCTGATAAATGCAAGCCAGAACAAAATGTGTCTTTGTGTGTTTGGGGGTTGAGGGGTTGGGGGGTAATTGGAGGCACTGGCAAAATCCATTCCTTTCAGACCAGGGCAGCATCAACACAACACTTTTTATCTGATCTCTGACAATCATTGGCCTCATTGCGTATGCGTCTGACGTAACGAGACCTCGTCGCATCGTCTCATCACTATTGCAAATCATGAACCATCTGCTTTATTACAGGTTGTGCTATCTGATCATTGATAACACCGTCCTTGAGAACTGTACATTTTGGCTCGCTGCTCCGCGGAGCGCACCCTAATGAAGGCGATTATAACAAGATTTATTACCGACTCGTCGGGAGCCAGAGCTGGGGAATGTATCCATGCGTGTGTTAGCAGACAGTCTTGTAGTGAGGATGGGCTATAATTTGCATTAGGAGCATACCTTCAGGAGATAATTGTACGCTGACTTTTTTGGAGGCGAGACCGGAGGAGACAGTGAAAAGGTTACATCGTCATGAAAAGTAGTGCTGTGTAGCGGTGGATTCGTCTTGACACCATGTGGTGCTGTTTGTTTAATTAACAGATAACCTTTAATGAAACACTGGCCCCATTGCCCAGGAAGAAAGAGATGTCAGTTTTGTGAAGCACATGTATTTAAGAGGAGGACATCCGGGGGACAGCCCAGACCTGCCAAAGCCAAGCAGCCCAGCGTTGACAGGATGGGCAGCAGGAAGACTATCTCCATCCATAGATTAGATGCGCAAGCCCCTAATACATGCACAAAGCATTTCCCTACACAACCAGGTCTGCTACCTGAGATCTATCTCTTGGATTGGATGTACACCTGCTCTCGGCATGATCCCAAACAAACAAACGGGGGTTCGATCTCAGCTGGTTTGTTGGAAATACAATCATCGATGTCAGTTCTGTGTGTAACAGCTGAGTTAAATGTTTTTTGATGTAGACGATGGCATCTACCGATATTTCAATCCTCGTCTCTTTATTCTCCAATTTCAGCTATGAGATGAAATCTATCTCTGCAGTGATTAAGGATACCAGATGCTCAGAATAGTTTGTTGTTTTTAATAGCAGGATTATTGCTGTGCCGATTTTTATTTTATTTTTTCCACAAGGAATACTTCAGACGCCTCGGGTCTTTATTTTTTTGTACACCAGGTGGCTTCACAGTCTCGCTTTGGTAAAATAAATGCAGAAGAAATTAAATAAACGAGCAAATGCTGAGAAACAACAACTGCTTTTAGTTTTGCATGGCAGAGATGCTCCGAGCATTAAAGCGCCAACAAAACGGCTTCAGCGGAGCCTGGAGACCCGAGATGGCAGCCAACATCACTGCTGGCCAGCGATGGAAAGTGTTTTTTTTTTTTTTTCCTCTCTTTTCAGAGGAGTAGCTGTTAAGCCCTTTCCCGGGTCTGCCGCACACTGCCAAAAGCAAAAGATTATCTGCTTCTCACAATTGCCCTGTAGAGACCATGAAACAGGACTGCAAGCGCCGGCTGCTCTAGGAGTAAGACACACACACTCGCACGCTGAAGAGGGAGCCGAGGTCTTTCGCTTATTGCTTCGACCGCGGGGGCCGTTTCTTAGCTTTTTTTTAGTGTTGCTCGATGGGAACTGATTGAGTTTTCTGCCGAACGTTCCTTGGTGGGATACCTCGAGAGGACAGGTACGGGCAATTCGAGGTAGAGGGTATTTGTGAAGTGCACTGAAGAAATCATGGCCGAGGTGGACCGGGGGATCTGGCGGGGCTGGAGGGCAGTAATTGATGCTGGCTATAACATTGCGCCACGGTATCAAATACAAAGCAACTTCCCTCAGATCACTCTCCAGCCCCCGGCGCCCCCAGGTACCCCGGGACTCGTCTCATACCGTATATATTCTACCCTGAGAACTCGGTCTTGTAAATCCATTCCTTTCAACAAGAAAACAGAAACAGACTCTGGAAGAAGTCCACCGCGCCGCGTGGCTCATTATTGTATTCGAGGGCTCTACGCTAATCGCAAGTTGTCATTGTGTGCAGGAAAGGGTACACGAAAAAAGAACGCCATCGGCTCTGTATTATTCTTGCAGTAATTTATTACATTTCAAATGCAGTGAGACAAAGCATGGCGGATAAGGTGATCATACTCCTGTAAAAGAGTGTCAGAGATGCTGCTTCATCCTGGCGGTAAGATGCATAAAACCGGAGCACAACGAAGCTGCTCGGAGACCTGGCGTGGATCTGCGCAGCTCAGACTTGGGTTCCTCTGGGTTTGGAACTGGGTCATTCGCCTCTGGTTGTGAACAGGAGCTGGCAATCTGTGTCACATTTAGTTTTCTCCTTCTTTTCTATAGTGAGTGTCAGAGCATACCTGTTTTCCATGGCTACACCTTCAGCCAACCTCTCTGAGTTGGGTCCCCATCCGTTTTCAGATATTCCCTTACTCTGACCCTCAAGCGATGCAGTCCAGCAAGTCTTGGGTCTCTCTGCCCGCAGTGTTTCAGTTAAGTGAATGATTGGATCAGAATGTGTAGAATAAAAACCAGAAGACACCACAGACACGGACGTTTATCTGGCGTCTCACTCGCCACCTGCTGCTCAGTGGGGATGGCAGACGAACCTGTAGGATGTTGTGTCTGGGACCCAGCCCCGGCCCACGTGTGGCCAACACACAACCGGCCGAGGGACCCCAGAGATCGCAATTCCAGGGCCACAGCAATAACGTGCATAAAGCCCTTCCAGAACAGTTTGAAAAACCGTTAATAGCATCCAGAAATAACACCTACCCCGGGCTTGATATTACAGGATTGCTCCCCAGTGATTGATTTAGTGTTTTTCTCACATTTCCATGGTCTTTTATTAATCTCACCTGAATAGTTCTTTTTATTTGCCGTGTTCAAGGTTTGATTTGTTTGTAAGCAGTGCCTTGAGTTCAGATCATCACCGTGACTGTGTTTACAATTCAGGCGCACACTCTCCCTCTCCCTCCCTCCCTCCCTTGCTCTTTCTTTCTCTTTGTTTCTCTATCCATCTCCTTCCAAAGCTGCCTGGGATTGCAGGTACAGGACAGCAATAAGTCTCCCTCCACACACTGCTTTGCTGCTGGGCTCCACATTGCTACGCCAAATAATTCAAATATGAAAGCAAGCATATAATAATAATCAATAAACAGTACAAAAAATTACAGTGCTTGCGGAGGAATGATTATGACATTGATGATGTAAACAGGTTTAGTAGCTAGGTAGTGCTGTATGATGGTGATTACATTGCAAGGCACAGAAAGAGAGCATTTTGGGGTAGCAATGCATACAGCTATTCGGTGTCTAAAGTTCGCTAGACTCAATTGTCACAGTCCAGACGTTCGTTAGGGGACTTTTTTAAAAGCCTCTCTTGTATCTTTCATATGGGCAGCTAGACTGCTCTTCCAGCTCTCAGAGGGCATGATGGGATACGTTGCGCTAAGCAAGACACCGCCGAATTGCTCAGCTGCCATAAGAACTGTGGTTTGGTATCCGGGGCGTATTTGATTGAAAATCCTCCTTTTTTTTACAGCTACTCCATTTAAACAATAACTTATTCTAAACTACAAGGGGATGTTTTATCTCGAACAGTAATTGTGTTTTTATTCATTTTTACAAGCACGTGGTTTATGTACAGGTATTGATTTGACTTGCGTGACACACGTTAACCTTCCGGGAAAGGCTTTCTATGACATCTGAAGTACTCAAACATTATCAGCTTCTGTTAACAAGAGAAAAAGATATCGATGTGATTGTGACATGGTTTGGAAGAACCCCAGACCTTCTTGAGACATAACTGTCCTTCGAACCTCCCAATACAGCCCTGTTACACCGTGAACCACAATTCTACCGTGCATAGATGAATTGGTTTATCGCCATTCTTTGGAAATATTAGGTTTCCCAAATGTCAGGAAGGGTAACACAACTTGCATGAGGGGTGGGGGGGTGGAGACAAAAACACAACCATTCGCTCCTGCCTTGAAAAGTGGAGCCCATAATGAATGCTATTTTGTTCAAGCCCTCGCCACACTTTAGCGATTGACACGAGGTGAGTACTATGATTTGTGTGAGCCTCGCGGCGGGTAAATTAATTCTGCAATTTGTTTTTTTAATGTTTATATTTGTTTTAATTAACGTCCCCGGCCACAAGTGGAACAGGCTGGAGGCTCTGGGGGCCGCGACCCCATTAACATTTACAAACGCACTGCGGACGGAGCCACGACTCCCTTCTGTTGGCTCCGTACTCAACTCCCAACGCTGGCATTTCCATGCATTCGCTTCAAGGAAAGTAACAGTAATTTACATATTTTGCGAGGTTACAGGTGCTTTGGTTTCTTTTCTTATCCACGTTTGGACAGTCAGAGACTTACATTATCTCAACCTTTTTTGTTTTATCTATCTATTAATTTATTTATTTCTTGGCAGACTGTCTGTCTATTTATCTTCAACCCCACAATTTCTTGGTAGTGATTTGAGAGCCCATTTCTTTGTTGTGACTTTTGCCTATAAATGCCTGTGTCAGATCTAATTAACTCGATACGCCGATATCCACAGTAATTCGGTTCAGTGTTGTTGTGTGGAGCGTCTCTGTATGGGCCTGAAGTCAATCCTGATGCACCGTAATCACTGTCTTACTGGGGGTATTCTATTTTAATAATGCATTTAAAAAATAATAATTGTTTTGTTTGGTCTAATTTTAAAAAGCTCACACTGCCACCCATCACATTAGTCATCTATTTATTATCGTTATACCAATAAGAAAATACATTAATTTTGCCGCAGTTACCCTGCAGTGAATTCCCTTATTAAATGTCACCATTATAATCGGCGTTAATATTTATATCTTCTGCTCGTAAGTACTGTGTTGATGGCTATTGGGGGTGTGTTTAAAGATGACGCATTGGACTCGGGAGAAGAGAGATAAATTAATTTCTTAATTCACCAGTCCTGCAGGACCGGGTTCAATCAAGTGCTGTGGGGAAGCTTTATTCTGTGCACAGGGGCTCGCTTTGGCTCATATTGGGCTGGTTTGAAGTATACCCATCCACCAACATCACAAGGGTGTTCAGAGTTATTTCAACATACTTCGATGTATGCAAAGGTGGTCAAAAGTATTCACGCCCTTTATTAGAAACCACGTTGTCCGGAAGTTGTCATTCAAACACCAGCTGTCTGCCAAGCAGCAAGAGCCAGGCTCAGTTAGCAGAGGTGGCAGACAGACCGGCTTCACTAGCGCAGCAATAACTGTTGTTGTCTTTGCAATACACAGTCTATTAAAACTGCAAAAAAAAACTAAACCAGTAGTTTTCCTAGTACTTTTGCTGTTGGACGGGTTATGTTTTTGTGTCTGGTCAGCGATCCTGCCGTTGACTTCATTTAATGTATTTCTTGTTAATCATCCAGATAATTTGTGCGTATCTGGTTATTGGTCAGCTCACTGTTTCTCTGCTACTGTGCTCCATGTCCTATCAGTGTTTTAGTGAAATGTAAATGACCCTCTAAGAGAACGATCTGTGCTGTTCTCTGCTTCTCTGGCCTGCAGATAGGATCAAATCGCTGAATGGACACGTTGTCATCAGTCGGGCTATCATGTGATTTAATTGACGTTAAATAATAAACGCAAAATAGAGGGGAGAAAACCAAGGAAGGAAAAATCGTCATGTGAATGATCATTTGCCCTTCATGTGGAGAGAACTGTAATTTAGCAACAACCCAGGAAAACATTTCCCCTTGAAAATGAAACAATTCCTGAAAGATCTCCAGCTGAGTGTTTATTTGTCATTGTTTTCCCTCCGTCTACCTAATTACTGTCCGCTGCTAAAATCATCCATTTAAAGAGATCTTCAGATGTCCTCATGAAAGAATGAGAGGCTCTAAGTGACGTCTCCCCCCGCCCGTTTGAGTAGGCTATTTCTTTCTACAAGTTATTTGTTGTTGTTTTCATTGTCATTGAATTAATTCATCTGTCCGTCTCCTGCTTCAATTTATTGCCTACCGACAAAATCCCTTATTTTGGGAGTGTGCGTTTGGACGGCCGTTGCGTTCATCACTGTCAATCTGCGGAAACAGAGAAGGACCGGATCTTATTGTGATAAAATGACCTTGATGTCCCACTTTCTCTCTCTCCTTCTCCTCTCTCTCTGGATCTTCTTCAAGTATTCGTGAGGTTTGACCAGTATTTATGCAAATGATTCTTTCAGTTCCAGCTCCCCATGTCAAATATGCTCCCCTACTGGCCACAGTTCACTTAATATAACCAATACACAGTGTTGGGACAGCTGTCTTCAGACAGTATTGCATCCCTTGTACCTTCTGTCTCCTCCATTTTGAATTGAAGATATATATCGATTTCTGAGGGGCGGGTTTGTTCATCCTGTTCCTATCCGTTGGGTTTTAGAAACGTTGCAAACATTGTCAGTTCCTCGTCTCGTGATGTCAGCTGCATGGTGCTGGCCTCCCCGGAACCTTTTATAAACACGTGTATCGTAGCGACCTTCATTCAATCGTTGGCACTCTTGTGTGGGTTGGGGAGGTGGGGAAGCAAACAAAACCCTCCTTTTGTGTCCCGTGTCAGCGAGTGGAGTTTAATTACCCTTTCAACCTGCAATCATCAACGAATCTCACACAACACCCTTGCACATGTCATTCCGTGATTTAGGGAGGTTTTACTCTTGGCGATTTTTGATAGAAGATTAATCGCCGCTGAATTGAAGTGTAACCTGTTGTGTGCCTGTTGTGTATTGGTCTGGTGGCCTGGTCAATGACCTGGCCATTGTGTCTCATCTGGATTATAGAAAGATGCTCGTGACGGGTCTGTTTGAATGAAAGTGGTTACTATTGTGCGATTGTGGTTCGTCTTTGTTGGCAGTGTCTTACGCTCCATTAATATGTCTGTTATGAATATTTATTTCATTTGAAAGAAATCCTATTCATATTTATACTTTTTTTCAATTTTTGAAGCATAAAAACCAGAATACCACATCTGTTGCTTTGTAAGCCGCTTAGGATTGATTGCCGGGTTTGCAGTGCGGCTCTGTCGGCCTCATGGGACATTGAGTTATTGGTTTATTGAGTATGAGAGTGAGAGGGGGAGAAAAGATGACATGCAGGTCGACACTGATATGAACGATCGTTGTGTGTCTCACCGCAGCGATGCCGGCGTCTCCGCTACCCCTAACCTCTCTGGCTCGATTCACCCGGGTCTCGATCAGAAAGATTATAATACTGCCAGGAGAGAGTTTGAACGTCACGCATCTCCATCATGTTGTCTATGTGATTCCTGTACAGTAAGGACTGTAATATTTACTAGTGGCTATACTCATTCTTTTTTTCCCATCTTCCCCCCTGAAACATTTATGTAATTGATGTGTTCTGTCCTGGTTTTTACATTTTACATCTAATATATACACTCACCTAAAGGATTATTAGGAACACCTGTTCAATTTCTCATTAATGCAATTATCTAACCAACCAATCACATGGCAGTTGCTTCAATGCATTTAGGGGTGTGGTCCTGGTCAAGACAATCTCCTGAACTCCAAACTGAATGTCTGAATGGGAAAGAAAGGTGATTTAAGCAATTTTGAGCGTGGCATGGTTGTCGGTGCCAGACGGGCCGGTCTGAGTATTTCACAATCTGCTCAGTTACTGGGATTTTCACGCACAACCATTTCTAGGGTTTACAAAGAATGGTGTGAAAAGGGAAAAACATCCAGTATGCGGCAGTCCTGTGGGCGAAAATGCCTTGTTGATGCTAGAGGTCAGAGGAGAATGGGCCGACTGATTCAAGCTGATAGAAGAGCAACTTTGACTGAAATAACCACTTGTTACAACCGAGGTATGCAGCAAAGCATTTGTGAAGCCACAACACGTACAACCTTGAGGCAGATGGGCTACAACAGCAGAAGACCCCACCGGGTACCACTCATCTCCACTACAAATAGGAAAAAGAGGCTACAATTTGCACAAGCTCACCAAAATTGGACAGTTGAAGACTGGAAAAATGTTGCCTGGTCTGATGAGTCTCGATTTCTGTTGAGACATTCAGATGGTAGAGTCAGAATTTGGCGTAAACAGAATGAGAACATGGATCCATCATGCCTTGTTACCACTGTGCAGGCTGGTGGTGGTGGTGTAATGGTGTGGGGGATGTTTTCTTGGCACACTTTAGGCCTCTTAGTGCCAATTGGGCATCGTTTAAATGCCACGGCCTACCTGAGCATTGTTTCTGACCATGTCCATCCCTTTATGACCACCATGTACCCATCCTCTGATGGCTACTTCCAGCAGGATAATGCACCATGTCACAAAGGTCGAATCATTTCAAATTGGTTTCTTGAACATGACAATGAGTTCACTGTACTAAACTGGCCCCCACAGTCACCAGATCTCAACCCAATAGAGCATCTTTGGGATGTGGTGGAACGGGAGCTTCGTGCCCTGGATGTGCATCCCACAAATCTCCATCAACTGCAAGATGCTATCCTATCAATATGGGCCAACATTTGTAAAGAATGCTTTCAGCACCTTGTTGAATCAATGCCACGTAGAATTAAGGCAGTTCTGAAGGCGAAAGGGGGTCAAACACAGTATTAGTATGGTGTTCCTAATAATCCTTTAGGTGAGTGTATATAATATTAATGACTCTCAGAATTGCACTGAATTTGAACTTATGACATCATCTTGAGATCGAGACCCCCAGGAATGGGTGCTAGGGGGTTTAATTTCCTCTCATATCCTGTTAAAGCCTCAATGTAATAGTAAGATGAAGGCTGTGCTTTTTCCACAAACCCTGACAGTGACAGTCTCTTACAAGGTCGATCGCTAGCAACCTCTGCTCTGCCAATCAGTGCCAGCCGCCCACAGAGAGGTTGGTTGTGGTGGCCATGTTGCAATGCCACACACACACACACACACACACACACACACACACACTGACAGCAGTATGAACGTGGGGGAAAGCTCACATGCTGCAAGGCCTGGAACACGAGAAGAGTAAACACATGCCATGAAAGGTAAACCCAAGGGGCACAACACACCCACACACACACATACACACGTGCATGCAAACTCCAGTCCACAGCAGGGTAGTTCTAGGGTACTTCCCATTTCAGACTCCAGAGACCGACCACTGGAGACCCACATCTTTAATTCAACCAGCAAGTGTATCTTGTATTTTAAACTATACTTGGTGATGCATTATGTATAAAAGCAACGGCATGTCCTAGATTTTAAAACACACTGGCGCATGAGCCTGTTTTATACGCGATGTAAGGCAGTGTAGACTTCACTCAGGAAGTGATCAGGCGCCGATTTCATCAACGGCCAGTGGCCTATCAGGACTGGAGTCAGGAAGGTCTGTTAATTGAGAGCCAATCGAATGCCTTGAGAGAGGGATGTGGCAGGAGACTGGAAAAGGGAAACGTAGGAAGGAAGACATGAAGACACAAAGCAAATAGAGATACATCAGGGTGCATGCTGGTGAAAAGAATTAAAACTGCACTGGGGAGAAGAAAACCTTTTGCGTTCATGCTAAATCACAAGGGCTCCTGATTGAAAGTCTGTAAATTAACGTCTGCAACCCGAGGAGCCGACAGTCTTGTGAAAGAGCCGCCCCCATCTGGCCCAGCTCGGTCACTTGTTACACGCGCTGACTGCTGAATTAACACTTTCTCCGTCGGCATCTGTGGTGATAAAGGAGGCAGAGATTAGATGTAATAACGGCCGATCACAGCTCCTTAACCGCACACATCCGTCATGAGATGCTGTCAGGAGGTGCAGCCTTTGGGGAGCCTTTGTTTCTAAATAAATTGATAAAAATGGAGGCAAAACTGATGGAGGTGCAACATTATCTTTGGAAAGCAAAGACCTGTATATTGTGAGGCAAATACATGTGTATATGTTACACTCTCTGATTGAGAGCCACCCAGATGGCAGCTCAGCCATGTGTGTAGTCGTAGTAGTTGTTTTGCCGTGGCTAAGCTCTCCACTGTAGTGCTGCGGTGCTGTTCCCTATCCTGGCCTGGGGGCTTTACCTCTGATGTTATAACAGACTTAATGAATGAATAAGAAATCACAATCCCTTGCTTGGGCGTGTAAAGACCTTTGCTGCTTCTCCTGCAGTGAAAGAAAACCTAAATTATTAAGGACTCTTCCTCAGACGGGTGCGTACGGTGTCCGGCCAAAATAAAGCCACCTATTTGCTCTGGTATAACGAGCGGTTCTTCACCTAAGTGGCACGAGTCGTGGGCCTCAAATTGACGAGCTTTTGCATTGACGCCTAATCCAGACATCGAGTGCTTTTGAATCTATGTGATTGAGAACTAAACCATGGCCGATCAAGTTGACACATTTTAAAACCACCACGATCCGTTTGGTTGGGTAGGTGTGATGTAAAATAAATGGTTATGATTTTTTACTTCAATATCAAACAAGATCTTTAAATAAATAATTTGTTAGCGATGCACGCAGCTCTGTAAGACTAAGTCAGAGTAAAGCAGGGAAAAGCTGCGGTCGCTCTAATCAGGGTCTTCGATTTCTACCGATCTCGACTCGGGAGCCGAGGGACGGCCCGGCGTTACGGAGCCGGATATTAATCAGCGCTTTTCTAAAGCCGAGGCAAGCACACCATTTAATTACAGGCCTGCTAAGCTAATTTCAGACTTTATATACCATTAGGTGAGATATAAGCTCTATCAGCAGAACAGGCGCAGCAGGATTATTAAACGAGGTCCAATTAGAGGGGAAACGCACAGTGTTTGCTTTTACAGTCACAGCGCTGAGATCCCTCTCTTTCCTGCCCACATGTCCGAGACGTCCGTCTGCCAGAATTCCGCATATTAATTACAATTAGCATGTGCAAATATTTACCATGACAGGCGTCTGTGATTTATCGCCGGGGTTTCGTTCAGACGCGGAGAATCTAAAGGTCCTGGCGGTGAGACAAAACAGAGGAATGCGTTATTGTGTAACGGTGTAATATGTGTTAAAGAAGAATGATATAAAACAGCTAAATGGAGGGAGGGTGGAAAATAATAATAGGGAGAAGCTGACAAAAATAAGCTTTGCATTGTGTGTGACAAGTAAATATTGTTCTGACTGTTGTAGATGAAATGTGATTGAATACTACAGGGGTTCTGACATATGAAGGGTTAATAAGTAACTAAAATGGAGAGAAAAATAAATAAACGATTGGCTGCTATTGGCAAGACCGAGGCTGTCCGTCTTCATAATTATTCATGATGAAAATTAAAAATTCTCTTCCGGCAAAAAGATAGACACACACACACACACACACACACACACACACAGACAGATAGACACACACACACACACACACACACACACACACACACACACACACGCACACACACGCACACACACAGACAGATAGACACACACACACGCACACACACACACACACACACACACACACACACACAGACAGATAGACACACACACACACACACACAGACAGACAGATAGACACACACACACACACACAGACAGATAGACACACACACACGCACACACACACGCACACACACACGCACACACACACACACACACACACACACACACAGACAGATAGACACACACACACACACACACACACACACACACACACAGACACAGACAGATAGACACACACACACACACACACACACACACACACACACACACAGACACAGACAGATAGACACACACACACACACACAGACACACTCACATTTAGTTATTGTGGAACTTGTGGAACAATCTTCCAGCAAATGTAAGAGATTATTATTATGTTTATTATTATTTATTTCTTAGCAGATGCGCTTGTCCAGGGCGACTTACAAAATATCAGAGCAATACAAAGTGCAATAATACAGTGCAATTCAGGCATAATACATTTTACAAATGTAGAATTTACACAAGTGTATAGGAGATATGCAGTAAGCAATATATAAGATCTTACATGCTAGATTGTAAAAGCTGATAAGTGCAGATAAGAGCTAAGGGACAGGGAGCAACGGGGAAATCAAAATAAACAATAAACAATACTAGTGCTATTAATGCAGAGGCAAGAGTATGACAAAATGTTGTATCAGTGCAATCTTACAGGAGAATGAATGACTACATTACAAGTAGAGTCTGAAAAGATGTGTCTTGAGTAAGCGCCGGAAGGAGGTCAAGGACTCGCTGTTTTGACTTCGGCGGGCAGGTCGTTCCACCACTTAGGGTTCAGGGATGAGAAGGAGCGGCTCTGGAGGAAGGGGAGTGCAGAGGAGGCAGAGTTAGTCTTCTGGCGCTGGAGGAGCGCAGTGGTCTGGAGGGGATGTATGGAGAGACGAGTGTCTGAAGTTAGCTTGGAGGAAGCCCGTGGAAGCCCGACAAGGCACAACCCACCCCAGAGGCCCCCCACCACGGAGGGCTAACGGGGCACCCACACCCCAAGGTCTGACGAGCCATCGCCACCAAAGGGCTGTCACCTCCCCACCCCTGAGGGCCACCAGAGGTAACTTTCTGATCTCCTCGCTGCTGTAACAGCTACACTGCCTGGAGGGGAGGCAACCATTAGGCCTGGGCCTTAAGCCATGGACCCCCAGAGATTTATTTTCTCCTACATGCCATCCATAGGAGTTTTAGTTTTCCCCTCCATTGTGCCTAATGCTTTATTTAATGTTGGTTTACTTTATATTAGTTTATTTCAACTGTTAAATGTCTATTTGTATTTATTTTTAGTTTATTTTGCTGTATGTTTGTTGTATGTTTGCCACTCTGTAAAGCGCTCTGTGGCTACACTGCGAAGGGCTCTATACAAATAAAAATGGATTGACTGATTGGCTCACGCACACAGACACACATTTACAGAGATAGACAGACAGACACACAGATGAACACACAAATACAGATGAACATACAGACACACAAGATTAGTGGATGCTGACGTCCGTGCATTATTTATAGATTGAGGTTCTCTGATTCCCCAAAAAATAAAAATAAAAAGACTTAATTCTCTCCCATTTCCCTCTCCCACCCTCACTCCTCTCTCATGCTCGGATAACGAGATAGTGGAGACCCCGGCACGCCCCCCAGGTTGGGCAGTTGGCCCCTGACCGGCCCGTGGTGGGGGAAACGCCGTGGCCCTCTGGTTTGAGACTCTCCATGTGGAAACCCAGACAGGGAAGTGAATAAAGCATCACTGATCGGGGGAGTTAATGGTCCTGCTGGTTCCATTACGAGCTCATTCTGCGTGGCTCTCCTCGGCACATAGGAGCTCATTTTCATCACAATGCTGCGGCTTTTGAAACCTGCAGTAATTAATGGGTTTTCGTGAAACGATCTGATCTAAAGTGAAATTTACAAACGCCCTTTCCTTTCAGAAGTTCAATCGCCCCCAGGCCTCTCCCGACAGAAGGGCTTAAGCCTCGGTAACTGCTTGGCTTGTTAGTTGGAAATGATAATTTTATGTTTTTTTCCCTAATTAAAAATTAAAATCTGAAGGTTGTCCTTTGAAGGCCTCTGCTCACGTGCGGCAGGTATTGATTGTGAAATAAGGAGGGCTGCGCATCGGGGATGCGATCGGAGATGACAGATGATTTAGAATTTTTATTTTTATTTTTTTATGCTGTGATTTGTAGTTTGTAATGTATAGAAAATGGTCTCTCTGTAAACACTTCCTGCAATGCTGATGAAGAGCAGGGTTTTCGGTTTCTGTCAACCAATCTATTTACTTATTTGGTCTGTTTAGCTCGTTAACTAGATGAATTGAAGTTTTCTCTTTAGGCTGCAGATAATTACAGCGGAACACCTTGAATCAAACTGTAGAAGATCTTCACATAATCGTGTGTGTATGTGTGTGTCTACATGATAACATAACTAATAATTGATGATTGATTAATTGAGAGCTCTGGTGGGATCAAACATCAAAATTAATCCTCATGGAGTAGCTTCAGACAGGATGGTATATAAATGTGACGCATGGACTGGCGAGGAAGAAAATGGCGGCTGATGTCTGGGAAGCGATGAGCATCACACACACACTGGCTGCTGTGAAGTGGAGTTGGTGCATTGACAGTGGGCCGTCTCCTTGTGTGCGTGGAAACTTACATAACCGACCTGCGGGTCAGTTCACGTGTCCTCCAGAAAATGCCAATTGACCATATCGATCCTTCGTGGGAAGCTCCCTGCTCTCATATTCAGTGGATGTGGCTTAAAAAACTCTCCATCCATGGGAGTTGGGCCTTCCCATTCGTTGGGTTGACACTGGTCATCACAAGAGCCCAATATTTGCCGTGCACAGCCATTTTACCTCCTTCCCCTCAGACGACATGTGGAATCAGATGAGAACCTGTTTCAATGGGAATTCATGTGGTTTCCCATCATTTAGTCATGTGACTGTCATGGAAGCCAATGGGATTCTCCTTTCTGTCTCCCATCCAAGTACTGACCCGGCCCAGTGCCTCGGAGATTCTGACGGGATTAGACCGCTGAGCTGGCGTGGCTGGTAACGAGCAGCCTGGGCCCCCGGCTGCTCAGGAGAGGGATTGTGCACCATGAGGGGACGCTGGGGGGCAGCTGTGAAGGGCCAGCCTCCTCCGTCTCGTGCACAGGGGGCTTACGAGTGAGAGATCAGGAGCAGAACCACCTCCTCGTCATTACCACGCTCTCCTGCCCCCTAGGTGACGGCACATGTACTGAAAAGACCCGGCGCTGTCTCCGGCACACACACGTCGGGGGTCCGGCTCGCCGTCTTCCCCCGTTGCTTCTCATTGTTTAAATAATCATTTAGATGCTAATTGGCCGCGTAAGGAAGGGCGGCCTCTCCACACCGGCACTCTGCGTACGTTACGGCACGGCACTCCGAGGATTAGCATATGTTGTGTATTTTTTTTCTCCTTGTGCCTCCTTAATAACGCGACTCTGATGGGGCTGTTTAGTGCAGTGCTTAGCAGGAGACTGATAAGGACACTGCCTCTGGAAATCAATTCAGCCATGCCTTACTCCTCCTTAAGCCTGTGAAAATCCTCATCGCCAAGGATACTAGAGAAGGGGGGTGGAGAGAGAGAGAGAGAGAGCAGGGGTGGGGGGCTCTGCTATTAGGAGGAATGTGGTAGTGATGTATAAGGTAGCGGCGCTGTGGCCTGCTGATCGCTGATGCTGCTGGAGCTGCCGCTGTGACTGGAGGTGTTTCATAGGCGCTGGATTGGAGCCGCTGCTGCTGCTGCCGAGGATTTTTCCACTCGGATACCACTTTGCCAGGCAGGCTGCTTCACACGAGGGGGTCTTCTACATTCCTCTGACCAAGGGGCTTCGTCTCTGGACGGGGACGAGGGCGAGGAGAGGAAGGAGGACTCTGCAGGTGGTGGGGCGAGCCGAGAGGGAGCAAAAGGGGGTCTGCATGGGGGACAACTGCACGGTGGCTCGAGGTAAGGGAGACCCCTCTTCTCTTGTTGCTTGGCGCTGCGGGGTGGGAGAGAAATGGGGCGCTGTCCAGGCAGGACCACCGCACGAGAGACCCCTCAACCGGGGAGAGATGGTGTCAGTCAGTGCTGCATTGCTCTGCTCTCAGCTTACTAATGTCAAGTTATTTTCTTCTACTTTTGGTGGTGGGGTGGTGGGTGAAAACGTGACACATTAGATTGAATCGAAAATGGGTCTGCACAAGATGCCTACCACAGACACCCTCTCCCGGAGCTGCTGGGGACCGTACCCCTCCTCCTCTGGGATTGATCACTTGTAGAGGAGATGCTGACCCTCAGCCGGGCTTCTCTGGCGGAGCTGCAGTGTGATTCCTTTTCCTTCATTGCTGTCAGTTTTTATTTCCCTGCTGCAGATCTGATGAGCTCTGAAGAGCGATATTGATGCTCTCAGCACACACAGCGGTGTCAGTCTGTCTCTGCTGTGCGAATCACATTCTGTCAGTCTCTCTACAGGTGTGGATCTATATGCATGAGCTGAACAATCCTGTTTTATGACGAGCTGTGATGCACGATGGCTGGGTTTCAATCAGGGGGTTGTGAGAGTATTGATCAGGTCTCTGCAGGGTCGAGGAACCCGCCCTGTGCTCGCTCTCTGGATCTGTCTGTCGGTATATGTGGACATATGCAAAAGGGCTGGGGTTTCTCTCTACCACTGGGTGCTGGCAGCCCAAACCGAATTGATAGCTGTGCAGGCGGGTGGTGTCAGCAGAAGACACATAAAGCACACATTGGGTGTTTCTGTCAAAGTTACAGCTCTGGTTTGTGAAATGAGGTTGAACGAAAGGTTTCTTTCCTTATACCTGCTGTGACAGCTCAGTCCGACTGTGCTGGCTGTGTGTGTGTATGTGTGTGTGTGTGTCAGTCAGCACTGGGTTGCAATGCAAAGTAATGCAACAGGAGTACGTGCTCTGGACCAGTCCCTGTGTGCCGGACTGCCAGCCACCCTCTGCCCTGCAAACTTGCCCCATATGAACCCATTCCCTGCACTTCTCTGCCAGAGAAGGAAACTGCTTGACAATCCACAGAGAGAGCGGGCGAAATTTAAATAAATAAACACATCAATAAACAACCAAGATGGCACAAGTAAAAGGGAGCATTTACGCGATTGTCAGGACGCATCAGCGGCAGAGATGAAAGGTGCCTCACTATTGCGTGTGCTGGATGTGTTTGTCACTCAAGGCGCTGGTGTTTTCCACGCTGATCGGGTGCAGTGTGTGTGGAGGAAACTGCGGGGCTCTTTATCGCCGC
Organism: Amia ocellicauda; assembly: GCF_036373705.1. Lineage (NCBI taxonomy): Eukaryota > Metazoa > Chordata > Actinopteri > Amiiformes > Amiidae > Amia > Amia ocellicauda. The sequence continues at coordinate 25,708,276 of NC_089868.1, read as the reverse complement.
GATTATGAATCAGCCGCCTGGGATGTTGCTCAGCGGTGTGCGTTTTTGCACGACACTGAGGGGATTCATCACGATCGAAGCGGCGTGGAAATCTACAGATATTCTGCAGTAGCTGTATTCCCCCCCACACCACTCGCTCCCTGTGGCAATACGTTGTGAGAGATGGGGCTGTGTCGGTTCTGGTGCTCCACACAGCCCAGCTCGTTTTATTACGACTGCGGGAACTCGGTGGCCGAGCCACAACCTGTGCCTTTCCGTTCGCTATAACGAGTGTGTGTTTTTTATTTTTTATTACTGAGAGTATTACTGAGATACAGAGTGGTTGCAAGACACAGGATTGTGGGATATAACACACTCACATGCCTTATTGATTTATTTTGTGCTGCAGTTTCTATCTGTGTGTGCCAACAGCGGCCCAGCCCGCACCACCACCTAAAATATCCTGTGCATGCATGTGTGTGTGACATATGTTTAAATATGTACAGTGTTTATAGAAGTGTTTTGTGTTGCTTAGTTTGTTTTCATTTTGTGTTGTGTTGCTATAAGAGATAGTTTTCAGTCTTTATTTTTCAAAATAAATCTATTTATGCTCTGATTTAGTTTGTTTTGTGGCTTCGCAGGGACGTGGCAGATGTGCTGTGGCTGAACCACAGAAACAGCAGGTGCACATATGAAGTTGCCAAGACACAAAAACATATATAAGGTACTCAGATATTGCCACAACGCAGCTGAGATAATGCACATCAGGTTGCAAATTGCGTCTGTTGTGTGATTTTAATCTATATGAAGATTAGCTTTCTGCCAGGCTTGGTCACAGTTTCTCTTTTCCCTTTCTGATTGAGAGAGAGGCTGTGTGAGAGAGAGCAGCGATTTTAATGATCTTGAGTGGGTAAAAGCTTTTGCCTGATAGAGGCTTTTCATTATGTATGTGGGTGTTTGCAAAGAATCCCCGTGAATGGCGCTTAGCAAAGGCACTGAGTCCGGAGCGCCACGTCTGTGCGTGGGCACAGGCCCCCAGGAGCGCCGGGCGGGCTGGCGAATAGTGGCGGCCGTGATTTCAAGCAGGGAGGCTGTGACTCACAGAGAAATGACCTATTCCTCTCCGCGTGGTGCACCTAGGAAGCTGTGCATGTGGTTGTGTGTGTGTGTGTGTGTGTGTGTGTGTGTGTGTGTGTGTGCGGCTGTGCGTTCAAGGTCTGTGTTAATGAATGAGAAAATCCTCACTTCATCTGCTGTGATGATCGTGTTGTAGCAGTCACTGTGACTTGAGGATGTGTGTGTGTTTGCGTGCATGTGTGTGTGCGATCCTGAACTCAATCTTTATCACTAATTACAGGCAATTGCTCCCCTATTCATTATTTAGTTCATTAGCAGCTGATTATTGACGCTTGCATAGATGTTAACGGTACACAGGTGTGCAGGAATCTGAAGACGGCCTTGCATTGAGTTTACCACCGACTGCAGTGGGGAGGGATTCTGGTAGACCAGGGATTCCCAAACCAATCCTGGGGGCCCCCTTGTCCTATTGTTTTTTGTTCCAACTGAGCTCTTAATTGCTTAATTGACTCCCTAATTGAATTAACAATGCAATTTAAGGCTCAATTATGCAATTAAGAGCCCGGTTGAAACAAATAACACCAGGTTATTGGTTTGGGAGCCCATCCTCTTTGGGTCCTCTTCTCCTCTTGGGTTGTCTCCAGGGGATGTCTTTGGTCTCGGTGCGGGAAAGTCCGTTGGATACCTCCCCCCTCCCATCTGCCTCTCCCTCGTTGAAATTGAATGACAGATCGACAAAAGGGAGCAGAGGCGCTACACCGGAGATAAACTGGGTACAGCAGAGGAACTGTACAGGGAGATAATGTCTGAATAATGGCGTGGATGGCGTCTCGTTGTGCGTCTGATGAAGGATGATGCTCAGATGCCTTGTGGTGTTTTTAGGCGTCGGCCAAGGTCGATGGAGATGGTGGTGCTTGAGAGTCGAGTGGTGCTTGAATCTGGGGGTGGGGGGGAGTGCATAAGGAAGAAAAGGCCAAAGAAAAGGAGGAGAGGATGTATTTTTAGCTCTGTTTAGGTGGTTGTAGCTTCTTCGGTGGCGGCTCATCCAGGTATAGACAGTGGCCTGTTGTGTAGATCCATTTACTCTGAACTCGGCACAACAACGGCGTTTGAGGCAATATGTTCTGCTTCAGAGGACGCTTCAGGGGGGATGTCTGTTGGGGCAGATTGCCAATTGTTTTAGGGGCAGGGGGGTTTCAGAGGCACTAGCCTTCAATAGGAATAATAATAATGATAAAACCAGAATAAAATGAATGAGTTTTCCTGGAGAATAGTTTTTATCTGTGGCATGATTGTCAAAGGTTTGTTTTGTTATACATCCCCTGCTGAAGCATTGGGAAAGTGCCAGTCGGTGCGATCGGAGGTTCCTCGAGTCTCTGGACCGAGGCACGAATCAGCGGTGCGACGCCGCGGGGGTCTCTGCCGAGGCGGCGGCTGTCGACAGCTAGTGAACCCATGTGGAGTGGCTGAGAAGTGCCTAGGAGTCTCAGAAGTCATATTAGCAATTTATATTTGAAAATAGCTGTCAGTAACAACTTATTAGCAATTACATGTAGGTGTTGGTATTGTTTTTCCCCTGCTTAAATGCATGTATTTATTTGCAAGCGCCGAGTCGCATCCCGTGAAGCGAAAATGAAAACAAGTCGAGAAAAACGAGATCGACTCCCATCCTGTGAAAGTTAATGATAATTTATGCCACGGAGGGAACCGGGAGACATGGAGTCGGGGAGCCTGGAAGTGTTTTCCTCCAGGAAACGCTGACATTGATTGAGTTAATTTTCCTCCGAGGACAATCATTGTCACCGAACACTGGAGTGAATTAAGGTAGTCCTGATCAGTGGAGGAATGATGTTGGATTTCATAAGCCTTCAGTTACCGAGCAGGAAATAGAGTCGAGCCATAACTGACCCTAATCGATGTAATTTCAGTGACGGCGTGCATTTTTAAACAGTTATTTAAATGTCAGGGCTGCAGGATTATTTCTACTTGTTCATTCTTGGCAGTGCAAACACGAGTATTCTTGTCTCTGCATACGGAAGCACTTGAGACATCTCGGTGTGGGAAAGGGGAAGCCCTCTCGTTGGTCGCCAGCGATGCATTTCCATAATCTTTCACATGGACACACTGAGACTAAGTGGAAGGGAATTTTGTAGACTCTCAAATCAGATTTCTGCATTTCCGATGAACCTTAATAAGGGCCCTGCTGCAGCTGTGAACAGCAAAACAGAATCAACAAGAGACTGAAGTGAAAATGGGTTTGCATTTTTTTGTCCTGGTAAGGCAAATACTCTGCCCAGTAATTAAACCGCTCACAAGAGCAATGCGTTTTCTGAATAAGTAATAACACAAGCCTAGCAATTCGCAAATTGGTTTTAAAACTTTCCTTTCCTTTCTATTTCACGGATTGCTCAAAAATATATAAAACTGAATAACTATCTGTAATACATCCACCTGAATCCAGGCCATAGCTTTCCCGGGTAACAGATGCATTATAATCAGTGTGTGTGCGCCACACAGAAAGAGACAATGCCCAAGCACCACTTCAACCGGGAGTTCTGACATTGATGTCATCGTTAACCACGACAAAACGTCGGCACCAAAGCCAATTAGGGCTCGGGCTGCGAAATGGTCTGTGGCACAAGCTCTTTACCTCACGGTCACATCTGGAGCCGGGTGGGACGCATCCAGATGTGCGCTGGGTGGTGGGTCTGTGTCTGCCTGTGCAGTGGTGTGGGACCCTGACCGCGGGGAGGTGTGGCCATCCTCGGTAGTGCCGCTCGAGGCAACTCTGCCGTGGAAAGGGCTCCAGTTAACCTTGTTAGCCGAGCTACATTTAATCAGCATTTGGGCCCCAACGTGACATGCAGCTTCTCCCTCGGGACTAATAGCTAATGTTCCAGTGATTTCTCTCGGTGTCAGTCTCCAGGCTGTCGGCAGTGTGGCATTTAGAGCATATTCTGCACATTTCTGAGTAATGGACGGCGGGCCAGGGGAACGGGGAGCGTTCGCATGGATGTTCTGACCTTAATTGATTGATTGGATGCTCTGTTTTAGAATGCCAAGATGATGCAACACAGCCTAATACCGTGTCTCTGTGTGTGTGTGTGTGTATGTGTATTCCTGAACAGTTGATTGCACGTGACCTTAGCGGGAAGCAATTATGCAGTGGCTGGTTGGAACATGGAAGACGTCGAAGGATGGGGGTAAACCCATCAGAACGGTAGCCAACAAAGCCTGTAGTTTATGTTCCTCGTGTGGGGCGTCGCGCCATGATAGTGCAGGGACCTCATCTCCATGGTTACAGCCATGGATCGAAGAATAGCCGTGCCGTATCACGGAGGCAGGATACCTCGGGGTCTCCTCAGTCCATCAGGAGGACATGCATGAATTAATTAATCTCCTCTGTGAAGCCGGGTCGAGATCGGGAGAGCCGGCAGTGAGGAATTTGGGGCAGAGGCCAGTTATACGAGGGGCCCAGAAAAGATGAGGGCCTCTCTCTCGGTCTGAATCCGCTGACCGAATCGGACGGGGGGCGTTATCTCACGGTCTCCTGCATTCTTTGTTCTCTGACAGAACCGCTTCATTACAGCGCTCAATCGGATGTGGCGGGCTGCGGCTCAGCGTAAGGGATGCGTGTTTCAGCTCGGCACTCACTCTTCTTCTTACGTTGTGTGTTCGATAACTTTGCCACGTGTGTGACCATTCACATTTCTGGGGGGTCAGGCGGAGCTACTGTTTTCCAGCAGCTTGACTCCTGCTTCATGTGAGCGATTGGTAAACGACTTGCACCGCGGCGTTGCTCCTGGCCAACTCTCTCCTCTTTCTCCTCCTCGGAGTGAAACCCTGCTGTCCCGTGTATCGATCTCCTCGTTGCCGGCGAGATATTTATGATTTTCACTGCATTCCCACCGGGATCCACCCGGGAGATCAGATAGCCGTCTTTCAAGAGCTTTTCTCCAACAGCCTGGATTTATAGCGCGGGCCAGGAACTGGGGCGGCAATTGCTTCCGGCACCTTCTCGAGTCGGTCAGAGCTCGGCATGCTAGGAAAGGAATTAATAAATAGAATTTCACAGATAGATAGATAAATAAATAGATAATTATAGATAGAGAGAGAGAGATGTAATACATTAAAGTGCTTGGAACTGCAGTAAATTACAATCCCATTGACGTCAGGGAGGAGAATTTCAGTGGCTTTGACTGCAGTCTTGGACTACATCCCTGTTACAAACATTTACGTATGTGTCTGTAAAGATAGATAAAATACACATTTATATATATATATATATATATATATATATATATATATATATATTTTTTTTTTTTTTTCCGTTCTGATTTCACTTCCTGTGATCTTGGCTCGCTGTGTGATTTATTTCCCCCTTTTAATCCCTCACTCGTTAAACTTTCATGCAAAGGCACCCTGTTCAAGGGAGACCTGGCAGAGATGTGCGGATTACTGCAGCCCAGAGGAAGCATCATCTGAGGCAGGCCGGTCCCCCGTGTATTGCCGGGGGGGGTGTGGACGAGGTTTGATCACAGCTTGATTGAAGCTGGAGATCCACCGAGGGGCTCGATGCCCGACTCATGAAACTTTAACTCCAGTGCTTTAGGTAAAGAGCGTGTTTTGAGGAGCTTATTTTGATTAATTAAAGAAAACTGAAAGCTGTCGTATTTATAAGGCTTTTCTGATGCTGTTTTCTCATTTCGATTTTTATTTATCTTAAAATCTGTCAAGAATGCCTCTGTATCTGCACCACTGCAAACTCTCCCCTTAAACTGCCTTTGTCCACCACTGCCCTCAATGTAAAGTAAAGTCAGTAAAAGCTACTGTAAACCGTTTGTCCTGTGCATTTCCTGGGTGATTCGCTTCTTCACTTCATCTGTTTGTGGAAATGTCCATCCCCTCTTCTTCTGCCCGTTCTCTCGGTTCCCGTCCTCTCTCCTCACTCGGCATCGTCCCAGGTTGGCCGAGTCTGAGAGAAGGGTGACCGATCCACACCTCTGACAGGGTTGGCCATGTTCCGACTGGAAGGAGATGAGTCCGTGACACTTTTCCTGTGTGTGTACAGGCCTGGTCGGGCTGGTGAAACGGTCACAGATCCAAGAGGACGGGCCTGTGAGGGACGTGATTGTCTCATGGTTGGTTGTCCAATAATGTCTGTTAGCATCTCTCTCCACTCCATTGCACACGAGGCAGTAGCAGAGCTGGGAAATGGCTTGTGGTTGTAGGTTTGAAATGTTGTCGAGTGTGAGGCCATGGCAGCTCTGTGTTTCAGGGGCTGGGAGGCTCATTGTGCGTCAGGGTTGTGTTGCTCGTTGTGCATCAGGGTTGTGTTGCTCGCAGCCGTGTCCTGGACCCCCCGGGCTGCTAACGCAACTCATCTCAGCAGAACATCTACCTGACCCAACTGAAAGGGACCTCTGTGGACATGTGCTCCCTGCAGCGAGGTCATACTATCACTGAACTTGGATTGGTTTGTTTTATGATTTATTTGACTTTCCAGCATTTTTGTTTTTTTTTATTTTATTCCCTCACCCTCGCCCGACACCGACTATCCTACATTCTATATTAGCTCACTATGGACAAACGTTGAAAATCAATCGAGTGTTTTTTTTAGCCACAGTGGACAACTAGGTCCCATAAACAACAATAAGCATCACGTTCACTCATGCCTGTTTTACTGCGTGTCAGTGGGATTACTCGTCGGCCCAGAGAGGTAGGCCGTGTGTAAATAACACGCTCCCTCCTCCTGCGTGTGCGATAGCCGTGAGGCCGGCTGGCTGAGGGACAGGGCTGGCTCGGTGTCTCATGACATGATATACCTGCGCTGCGGATAGAGCATGACCTAAACTGTCCAGTGGTAACTGTCCGTCAGCTGTCATGAGCAATAAAAACACACCGGTGGTGGTTTACACAGCTGCCACATTGCCCGGACAGTGGTTTATATTTCAGAAGAGAGATCGAGATGTTTATCTCCGCAGAATGAAAGACACTCGGATATTTGTTTTATTGATGGTTTTTATTCGTCCATCCCTGTTTTAAAACTCCCCATGTTCGTCTGTGTGTCTGATGTCTCTGAGGTGGAACGGAGGGGAACTGGAGACCTCCTCGCTGCCTCGACGGAGAATAAGAGCGAACAGTGAGCTTATAGGAAACACACAGCTGTAATTAGAACATAAGACAGTGTCCAATCGAGAGGAGGCCATTCGCCCCATCGTGCTCGTTTGGTGTCCATTAATAACTAAGTGATCAAGGATCCTATCCAGTCTGTTTTTGAATGTTCCCAAATTGTCTCTTCAGCCACATCGCTGGGGAGTTTGTTCAGATTGTGACGCCTCTCTGTGTGAAGAAGTGTCTCCTGTTTTCTGTCTTGAATGCCTTGAAGCCCAATTTCCATTTGTGTCCCCGGGTGCGTGTGTCCCTGCTGATCTGGAAAAGCTCCTCTGGTTTGATGTGGTCGATGCCTTTCATGATTTTGAAGACTTGAATCAAGTCCCCACGTAGTCTCCTCTGTTCCAGGGTGAAAAGGTTCAGTTCCTCAGTAGGACATTCCCTTTGATACAAGTATTGTTTCATGGGCTCATTTGTCACTGTGCGTGCATTGTGTGTGTGTGTGTTGAAAGATCGCTGCTCTGCTCTCATCATTTTTTTCAGTCCATTGACCACTCGGGGGGTCCCAGCAGTGTTTCCCCATCTCTGTTCCTTGAGTTACAATTTGTTTTGTCTCATGTCTAAGCCGAATACATCGGTGCGGAGATCAATTTGTACATGTTGGTGTCTGAACTGCGGCGATTCCCTGTGGAGGACGCTGTGCCCGCTGTGGGGAGCTCCGTCTTCATCTTATTTATGGGGTGCAGTGAGAGGTGGTGCAGGGAAGTAATCGCATGCTCTACTTTCAGGAGAGACGCCCCGTGCTCCTTGATCTGTGCCTTGTCTTTCCCTGGAAGATGTCAGATGCGTTTGCTGGGTGACTGCATTGCTGAGCACTCAGGCCATTCTGTTGCTTAGCAGATTGTGTGACAACCGTTGAGGGGAAATGTAAGGGCACTGAACACAGGGAATGATGTGCAGTTGTGGGGATTTGTTTGGGTTTTGCAGTGGGAGAGTAGTGACCTTCACGTGCGAGCAGGTTGTACGCAGTGTTTGATAAATACCAGGAGTGCCAAACAGTCACAAACCCTAAAGGCACTGCTTTGACTGAAGTACTGTTGAACATTTGCCTATTGTTGCCAATTGTTAACTACCAATGCTCACAAGTGCTGCTCGTGACCCAGTTGGAGGATATTAATTCTGTTCACACCAGCAGCGGCTCAGCGTGGTGCTCGACTGTCACTGGAACAGCCCCCTCCCCCAGCAAGCAAGCATGCAAGCACATCCCCAGAATGAAAAGCAGCATCGCAACCCACCTGCATAGCAACTCCACACACACTCAGAGACAGTGAAACATGGAGAGACACACAGAGACACGCAGAGACACTTAGAGACATGCAGCGAGAGAGACACAGAGAGACACGCAATGACAACTGCACAGAGTGAGAGAGACGCAGAGAGACATGGAGAGACACGGAGAGACACATAGAGACGCACAGAGACACGCAGAGACACGCAGAGACACGCAGCGAGACACAGAGACACCGAGAGAGACACGCAATGACAACTGCACAGAGTGAGAGAGACACGCAGAGACACACACAGACACACCCACACTCACACACAGGCACACACGCTTGTAGAGCCACCTGCTGACTCGTTTACTGAAGCGCCCAATAACGGATCAACGCTCCCCTGAAATCTCCGACAAGATTGAGATTTCTTCAGCTTGAAATCACTCTGTCGAGCCATTCGAAGGGGCTGTTTCTGCAGTACCTTGAAGTCTGAATTTTAATTAAGCTTAATAATTCCCCGCCATGAAATATTCATACTGTAATCTGATACACTGTCAGGGAGTGGGAAGTCAGGTATGGATTATGCAGTCGGGCAGGAGAACATTGACTCTGTGTTTAAACACCTACTTGGGTTTCAGGCAGGTCTCCGAGAAACATTGAAATTGAGTCGCACTGAAAGGAGCCCGATCTCAGATGCTGGGGCATAAATTATCAGTTTAAGAATCCAGGTGTGTTATTTCCTTTCTGCATCAGCTCTGTGGCACGAGGGTTATGATCCTCGAGGCCTCGGCAGAATAAGCAGGGAGGGACGCTAGGGGGTGAAACACAGACACCCAAACAACAGGCAAATTAAGCAATTGTTTTGGGTTGGTGTCGAATTGAATGGCAACGCATTTCTTTTCATCAAATGTTTCAACCCTATTTAAATTGTGCTTTGAAATACACCGCAATATGTAGGACTTCAAATTATTAAATGCCTTTCAATAGCACTTTATTTAGAAATATATATATATATATATATATATATATACATATGCATACTCGTCTATGCCTGGTGCTGACATTGACATTTCTCACTGTCACATGTTTCCTGTTCACATCTGCGCATCACCTTTACACTCCGTCTAATTCCAATTTACAGCTCAAAGCCCATCAGAGACGGGCGCTGATTCATCACACAATCTCACCTCCACAGGGTGGATCGTTGAGGATTAAAAATCATCATAATGTCCTGCTTCCTGTATTTGTTACATGATGTATATGTATGTGCATGTGTAAATATATATCATCATCCTATATTGATCCTGTGCTGGATGAAACCCTCCCCAAGATGTTTCCACTTGCTTCAATCTACAGCTTCTCCTTTGCATGTTTCTGCCGCAAAGTTTTCATCTTAACATTTATAATATAATATAATATAATATAATATAATATAATATAACAGTGTGTGTGTGTGTGAATATACACCGATCAGCCATAACATTATGATCACCTGCCTAATATTGTGTAGGTCCCCCTTTTGCCGCCAAAACAGCCCTGACCCGTCGAGGCATGGACTCCACTAGACCTCTGAAGGTGTGCTGTGGTATCTGGCACCAAGACGTCAGCAGCAGATCCTTTAAGTCCTGTAAGTTGCGAGGTGGGGCCTCCATGGATCAGACATGTTTGTCCAGCACATCCCACAGATGCTCGATTGGATTGAGATCTGGGGAATTTGAAGGCCAAGTCAGCACCTTGAACTCCTGATTCATCAGACCAGGCCACCTTCTTCCATTGCTCCGTGGTCCAGTTCTGATGCTCACGTGCCCATTGTAGGCGCTTTCGGCAGTGGACAGGGGTCAGCATGGGCACCTTGACTGGTCTGCGGCTACGCGGCCCCATATGCAACAAACTGCGACGCACTGTGTGTTCTGACACCTTTCTATCAGAACCAGCATTCACTTTTTCAGCAATTTGAGCTACAGTAGCTCGTCTGTTGGATCGGACCACACGGTCCAGCCTTCGCTCCCCACGTCCATCAGTGAGCCTTGGCCGCCCATGACCCTGTCGCCGGTTCACCGCTTTTCCTTCTTTGGACACTTTTGATAGGTACTGACCACTGCAGACCGGGAACACCCCACAAGAGCTGCAGTTCTGGAGATGCTCTAACCCAGTCGTCTAGCCATCACAATTTGGCCCTTGTCAAAGTCGCTCAGATCCCATTTTTCCTGCTTCTAACACATCAACTTTGAGGACAAAATGCTCACTTGCTGCCTAATATATCCCACCCACTGACAGGTGCCATGATAACGAGATTATCAGTGTTATTCACTTCACCTGTCAGTGCTCATAATGTTATGGCTGATCGGTGTGTATATATATATATATATATATATATATATATATATATATACACACACACACACTCTATATTAGCAACATGATGGGAGTGAGCCCTTTTCTGGTACCAGCTTTAAAGCTGTTTGTCCACAAAGTTGTGCTTTTATAAATGTGTGCATCTAAAATATGCACGTACGATGTGAATTATAGCTTAGGGGCGTCCGTCGTCCGTGGGGGGGGAATGTGTGATCTCTCTGGCTTGGCTGGGCCCCGTCTGCGGCAGCGCGTCAACGTCGGTGTCAGGTTCACTCTTTCTCTCTTTCTCTACGAGAGGGCCGCCGGTGCTATGCCTCCTGGGTAAAAAGTTACCATGAATCACCGTGCGACATCTGCTAATTTTGATGCTCATTGTTTCAGGGATCGCAACAAAACAAACAGACAAAATCAAACAAGCAAAACAAGAACAAACATATCAAGAAAACAAACCCCGACTCAGGTTATACTTCATTACAGAAGACCTTGATCGAGATGTCTGCGTCTGATGCCCTCGGGTTCGGGTGAAGAGGAAGTAAAGCACCAGCTATGAAGAGCTCCTATTAAAACAGGAGGGTAGACCCTCGCTTCACGCTGGCAAATGCCATTTTCCACAGTCTGCTCTCAGCAGGCGACTCCACAGTGCAATGCAAACAAAATTATTTTCATATAAAAATAAACATTTTCCAGTGGGGGGAAATCACAGGGCTGGTAGAGACCGTGAGGGTGTAGTGAGGTGGGCTTCAAAGGTTACTGGAAGAATCACAAACAAACAAATAAATAAATATGCTGGAATAAATAAAAGAACAGGAAATAAAATAACGGCTTGTGTGGGAACCAGGAGGCATCTCCGAACGGGGGATGTCATTACTGTCAGAAGACTCGTATGAAAAGCATTTACTAACTAATGTGCTGCTTCAGTCACTGCGATCTCCTGCTTCCATTTAATAAAGAAAGAGAAATCAATGCAATTTTTAAGTAATATAATCAGCGGAGAAATAGGGGAGTCGGAATCAAACTGGTATATGTGAACACAGTGACAGGGATGATAAATGTTTTGTTTGATCATAAAATACTCCTCGGAGGGTTTCTGGGCTCCGACGCTGTACAATCGCAGAGTTATTTTCTATTTTTCTTTCAGGAGCTCAGGGTTTTCTCTCTCTCGGATCGCGGGCCGATGTATTATCTGGATAATTTATTACCTGTAAGGAGTGCGGCGTAACCAGCTTTCACATTTCTTGTGCAGTGCAACAAGATTGGTTTTCATTTTATTTTATTTTTATGTTTTATTGAGGAGCTGCTGAGAAAGCAGACTTATTTCTTTGCCGGAGAACTCGTGTGTCTCAGAGGACGCTGTGGTGATGGCTGACAGCTCGGGCTGGGCAGAAGATATCTCCGGGTCGGGGAGAAGATATCTCTGGTCAGGCCGGTCCGTGCCTGTGCATAGGCTGGTATTTAGGCTGTGGCCCCTGGAAATGAGAGACTCAAATCATTTGGCACCTAATTGTGATCTTTTTTGTTATTGCTGTTTTAATTGACAAGGTGTTTTGCTTCGCCCTGGACCTCCACACGCCCGCATGGTAAGCGAATCCTTTATGGAGTCAGCGGCCGTGGTAAACAAACACACACGGAGGGGTTGAAAGGCCGGGCGGGTTCCTCACAGTGCCAATAGCGTGGTGGAGCCGGAGGTGAATAATCCTCACCATACCAGCCTATGTTCGGAGGCCAGATTATTGCAAACACAAACAGGAAGTGATTATGGGTGCGATCCCTGGGGCGCTGTTAGCGTTTGTTTCTGAACACGTAAATCTGGCAGAGAGCGGAGAGAATAATTGAAAGGTAAACTGCAAGATCAATGGCAGCCCGGAGATTAGAGGCGCGGCCTTTTACATGATCTACTCTCACCCAAACCCTTCCTTGATAATGCAGTTAAAGGAGGTGAAAATAGTGTTGATTCCCCCCTCCTGTGTGAGTTAAAAAGATCAGAGGCGACGTTAGTGCCAAGCGAGGAAATGTGCAGGTTTCCTCACAACGCTGAGATTCACGGCTAATTAGGAGCCTCATGCAGTTCCTTTCTGTGACTTAAAGTAATCACATTTCGGGGTAATCCCGGCCGGTGCAATCAGATCACGTAATCACGACGCTGCATCTACAAATAGATCCTGGACAATTTGATTGTGCCCTTAATTGGACTTCTGTAGGTTTGGCGCACAACACATTTCGACTGCTTATAAAATTCATCCAGCTTTTGTACTTCTACAGTGAATTACATTAATTAGATGGCCCGTTAAGATGGAATTCGGTTCAGTTTCCATAAAAGGCTGGTAAATCTTAATGAGGTTATATTTTCATATCGCCTGTAGGGTTTAAAAAGCCTAAAAGAAAATCGCAGAGCGAAGCTGCAGGGAATATTTACCAAGGGTTGTTAGTCTGTCGAGCTCAGATAATATATGTGTGATTATTGCTCTATATCCAGCCCAAATCGTAAAGGTCTTTCTGCCTGGGTAGGACACAGGTTCTCTGCATTTGCCCCACCCACTTAAAGACCCCACCGTTCGGGACAGACAGCGAAATTTGCAAGCAAAGGGAGATTTCCCCCAGTAATGATACACAGTCTGACTGTCCACCTGTCTGTGTGTCTGTCTGTCTGTAGTATCACTGCTCACTCCTCTGCAGTCTGATGTTTGCTGTAATATGGTATCAGATTCACAGTACCGTATTTAGTATCAGGGCAAATGGTTTCTAGCCAACAAAACTGAAATTGTGGGATTGATTCTGTGCCATTGATTTACAAGGTGTTAATCTCAACCTGTTATAAATGTATAAATTGCAATGGAGGCACAGACAGCACAGATCTCATTATTAATGGATCTCATCCATTTTTAACAGCACCCCACTCCTCCATTGCTATCCTTAAGGAGCCATTGCGCTTTGTATGCAGGGCGAGGTGTGTTCACAGCCTGTCATTATTCGCACTGCAGGGCTTTCCCCACTGCCACTGGATTAGGCCTCTCGCCTGGGATTCGAGCAGCCATGGCTGTGATTGTAATGAACTGGCTTCTTCTTAATGAACTGTATTTATTCATGCATTGTGTTAAGTACTGGTGTGTTGTTCCCAACCACACCTGGGGAAGGAGACGGCAACAAGGCATCGCGCAACGTGGAAACACTTTGTTTTTCTTTGTGGTTTTAATTAATCCCTCTGTCTCGGTGCCCTATAGTTTATTTCTTTAACGGCACGGCAGTCAGTTGGAAGGAGGAACACCTCCTGAATGCACAAAGATGTGGATTTAGCTTATCTGAGGACATTTCACACAATGGTTTGTCCCAGGCTAGTTAGTCCAATATCTTGTATCAGCCCACAGTGAATGCTGGCAACATCTTATTGTAATTGTTCTTCTCTGAATCCTCACTTTTTCCTGTACATGTTTTCCTGTTCAGACTGGTGTAACATATTCTCTTTCTAAAAGTAATTAAAAATGCCAGCCAGCCTTTGTACTCCGACTAATATAATATTCCAGATCACTGGCAGTCCTCTGTCTCCATAAGGTAGAAAAAATAAATAAAGGAAATATACATCTGAATCTCCCAAATTAGTCTTCCTGGCCATTGCAAAATAAGGCTCAGAAAAATGGGACATAAAGTAGGGTGCTCTGATGTCATAAAGCTCATCTCGGTGTCATAAAGCTCCTTTCAATGTCATAAAGCTCCTGCCCATGTCATAAAGCGCCTCATGATGTTATAAAGCTCCTCATGATGTCATAAGCTCCTTCCCATGTGATGAAGCTCCTGCCCATGTCATAAAGCTCCTTTTGATGTCATAAAGCACCTCATGATGTCATAAAGCTCCTCCCCATGTCATAAAGGTCCTTTCAATGTCATAAAGCTCTGCCCGGTGTCATGAAGCTCCTCTCGATGTCATAAAGCTCCTCATGATGTCATAAGCTCCTTCCCATGTGATGAAGCTCCTGCCCATGACATAAAGGTCCTTTTGATGTCATAAAGCACCTCATGATGTCATAAAGCTCCTCCCCATGTCATAAAGATCTTTTCAATGTCATAAAGCTCCGCCCGGTGTCATGAAGCTCCTCTCGATGTCATAAAGCTCCTCCTGATGTCATAATGCTGGGTTCATTGTTATGCATGCGAACAGCTTGTAGCTTGTTGTCAAGGGATGTTTGGTACAATTAAAATCAGGGCCACACAATATATAAGTTGTTTCTCGTGTTTTGTGACGTGTTGAGTGTCAGCACACACAATGCAACGTGTATTTGTGTTTGTGTGTGTGTGTATATATATACTCTTACAGGCATGTGAATGTGGAGTCAATCCTGGCAGAGGTTTTGCAGCAGGCAGAATTAGGGCAATTTGGCCTCTGCGGAGTTTTCCTGCAGGCGAATCTATTTAAAACTGGACAAATGTCAACAGAATTTCACGATTAGCGGAGAAGTGAACAGGGCTAATTCGGGATTACTTTTTAATGATTCCATCCAGCACCCATGAAATTTCCCTCAGCTTCAAGAGCAGGATTATGCGGTTTTCTTCACCATTTTCCAATAGTCGTGACCTTCAGCCTCCGTTTGGAGTAAATGGGAGCTTTATCGCGTGCAGAGATGAAGCGCCTAATTTCTGCTTATGGGGCAGGTTTGAATTTAATGGGTGAACTCGGGGTAAATGAGCAGAATTAATGGCTTTGGTTGCTCATAATTTCATGCCCTCTAAACCCATTTAAATGTGGAGAAAGGGGTTTTAATCTGGAGACAAAGAGACTAGGAATCTTTTTTTTTCCCAGGGAATAATCTTCCCATTCAAGAGAGAATCCAAACATGGGCTCTCGACTTGACTTGACTCATCAGGAATGTGTTTGGCTGCTCTTTCCCTGCTCAGAGGTTATTGCATAACATGTTTCACATACATGCTGTTAACTCTGGAGAAAAGAGCAACACTGAGATCCCACCTCCTAAGGACATGCAATGTCAGAAACCATTTTGGGGAAGCGTGCCTTGTCTTTGTCTTGGCACTGATCTCTGTTTAAGATGCTGTGTTGTGCTTGTGGACTGAGGCAGATGTTTACTCAAATCATTCAGCCCAAATAATGATATTAAAACACAATAATAGTGCTGCTCTTGTCATTGACTTAAAATACGAGGCCATAAATAAGCATATACCTGTATCATGTGGGTCCCGATGAGCTGGTGACGGCTTCATTAAATGTGAAGGACAGCTGCATGCGGCTCCTCAGGAAAGGGGCTGATCGGGAATGGAAGAAGTGTTCTTTGATACAGAGTGTACAGAGAAGGAAGGGGGGAGAGAGAGAGAGAGAGAGAGAGAGAGAGAGAGAGATGAGACAGCAGTGTTTGCACTTGGCTTAATAAGCAATGTTGCATCTGATCTCACAGTAGGAATAGATTAAGGAAATACCAACAGAGAGGAGGGGGTGAAAGGATTTCTACCCGGGATGACACTTTCTAGTGATTGATCGTCCAGATACGGCAACAGTTAATGGACACGTCTCACTCAGTGTAGAATCCTTGATACCGTGGACAAGTTGGGTCTTATATTTATATATTTGTTATTTTTCCAGCATTATTTATCTTCTCTGGCATCGTGGGACAAAAAGCAGCCGTTATTTGATCTATTACGGATGATGTGCGTTTCTTTTTTGCTTCCATTTTGATGATGAAAAGCAGGCTCTTTCAATCTCCCTGCGCAGAGACGCTGGCTAGTCCATTAGCCTCCTGTCTGTGTCTGACCGGCCAGCGCTCTCTCCCTGAAGAACCCATGCCGGGCTCCGTCGGCAGACCGTGGGCACAAATTGATGCTGCAGGAGAGACTCTAAACTCTGAACATATTACTTTAAATTTAGATGTGCCAATTATGTTTCTCATTTCTGTTATGCTACAAACATAGTGTCATTTCCCCTGTTTTTTATCATTATTCCTATTATCCGGGGTGTCTCCTGGGGGGCCGCAGTGCCTGCTGGTTTTTGTTCCAATTAAGAGCTCCCAATTATTTGTCGTTATTTACTCTGGTAGAGTTATCTCAAACTGTAATATTTTATTTTATAGCTGCTTCTTACAATTGGTTGAAGACTCAAAACCCTGAACCCAGAAAACATTCCAGAGTCTGGAGAGAAGTGTTAAATTAATCCAGTTAATTGTTTAATTAGAGAAATTAAGGAGGACTGGCGTCTGAGAGCCTACAGTTTCTCAAATAATTCTGACGTTACAGATAGCTGTCGGAGATTAGTATAATTCATATCGAAGGGCTTCTTCTATGTATTAACTGCCGCAGGGTCTCTGTCCTCATTTGCGGTGCGTTCTGCCGCTCCTCGTTATGAGAAATGGCACCTCTTCTGACGAGTCTTCTGCGTTCCTGACAGGTGAGCCACAGACAGCGCTGCAGATTAAAGGCTCATCTTGTTCACCTGCCTCTGTCAGCCTGCCGTCTGTATTCCCTACACTCTGCGACTCCCTGACGCCAGCCTTCAAACCGGCTCAGACTGCAGTCAATGAGGGGAAATTGCACAGGTTACACTTTGTTCTGCAGGTAATTTTCTTTAAAGCGTTCTTATTGAGGAGGGGAACTTCTTTCTGAGCTCGACCGCTGTTGCAGTGACGCTCCAGGCTGAGGGGCACTTCACCGATTAGAGGCAAGTGCTTGGTGGTTTACGTGGAAAGATGAAATGCTCTTTCCACCGAGATGAGGATTGTTCGACAGAAATGATTCAGTGGAGGAACCTCTGTACATGTTGTTTCAGCCCGGCGTCTCGGGACAGAGCTTTCACTTCACAAGCTTGACTCTGTCAGGGTTTATTCATCCTGGGGAGGGGAATCGTCTCCCCCTCGGGATATTGTACAACAGTGCTTTTGCCCTTGCTGTGCACCTAGGAAAGCTTATGGCCCACAGATGGTCCTTTGCGAGTTGTTGGGATGATGGCCCTTGTGAGGGAGGAGTATTTATGGAGTCACGGAGCGCAGTGCTTGTGCTCTGAGCAGTGATGGTTAGTATGTGTTAAGAGCAGGCTGGTTAATGCGTCATGGTAAGCTGTGATGTGAGTCCTCGCGGCAGAGGATGCTTTCTGGGGGGACGGGTGGTGGGAGGTGGGTTTGCAATCAGCTATAGTCTCTCCAGAATGGCCTAAATCAGCCCTTCATTACCCAAGCTTTGATATGCATTATAAATTATGGTGTCTTTGTAGCAGATACTGGACAGAGCCCGTTTCCTGGGCAGATTCGTCTCCATAAAAAATAAAAAAACCTTGGGGCACGTAACTATGTGAATGACTTTATGGTCCCAGTCATACTGATGCTACTACAGCTGCTGCTACTACTACTAGACCAGTTGTAACAGGCCTCGGTACTCTGGATGGCCGGAGAGTGTGGGTGCTGTGGCTCCAGCACACGTGGGGTTAATGGGGGATTGAAATCCTCAGCCTGGCAGACACCGAGCATCTCTCTCTGTGCCTCCCGGGGGTCGAGGTGGCTCTGCTGGGGACAGCGCTGATAACCAGGGCAGTGCTGAGCTCCGCTAGATTTAATCTCGGCTCACCAACTGCGAATTCTGGATTTGCACAAGTTTATCCCAATTTCACACCGAAAATAAGAAAAACTGCACTTTTTTTGGTGTGTGGGGGGTGGGGAGATCTTAAGCTGTGCTTTGTCTAGATTCCGTGAAGGTCTCACAGTGACCAGTAAAATCATCCCCCACCTCCTCTCGCATCTTGTCTGCTCTTTTCTTCCGTACTCCAATCTCCTTAGTTTCTTGATATCTGGACTGGCATGAATACTACTACTACTAAATAATAATAATAATATGAATCAATACAACTAAAAATACTTCAGTCATTCATCCTACATTGTATGATAATTGAGGTTAATATATCATGCTTTGTGTTATATGCCAGTGACACCATTACAGTGCATGTGCCTGTGTTTGCAGAGTTATAGTACTGTGCAAAAGTTTTAGGCAGTTGTGAAAAAATGCTGTAAAGTAAGAATGCTTTCAAAAATAGACATGTAAATAGATTAGATTTATCAATTAACTAAATGAAAAGTGAGTGAACAGAAGAAAAATCTACATGAAATCCATATTTGGTGTGACCACCCTTTGCCTTCAAAACAGCATCAGTTCTTCTAGGTGCACTTGCACACAGTTTGTGAAGGAACTTGGCAGGTAAGTTGGCCCAAACATCTTGGAGAAATAACCACAGTTCTTCTGTGGATTTAGGCAGCCTCAGTTGCTTCTCTCTCTTCATGTGATCCCAGACAGACTCGATGATGTTGAGATCAGGGCTCTGTGGGGGCCATGCCATCACTTCCAGGACTCCTTGTGTTTCTTTACGCTGAAGATAGTTCTTAATGACTGTCGCTGTATGTTTGGGGTCATTGTCATGCTGCAGAATAAATTTGGGGCCAATCAGATGCCTCCCTGATGGTATTGCATGATGGATAAGTATCTGCCTGTACTTCTCAGCATTGAGGAGACCATTCATTCTGACCAAATCCCCAACTCCATTTGCAGAAATGCAGCCCAAACTTGAAAGGAACCTCCACCATGCTTCACTGTTGCCTGCAGACACTCATTCGTGTACCGCTCTCCAGCCCTTCGGTGAACAAACTGCCTTCTGCTACAGCCACATATTTCACATTTTGACTCATCAGTCCAGAGCCCCTGCTGCCATTTTTCTGCACCCCAGTTCCTGTGTTTTCATCCACTTCTGACCAGACTTCTCCGGACAGTAGATGGGTGTAGCAGGGTCCCACTGTTTTCTGCCAATTCTGAGCTGATGGCACTGCTGGACATCTTCCGATTGTGAAGGGAAGTAAGCATGATGTGTCATTCTTCTGCTTCAGTAAGTTTCCTGCGTCTACGGTCCTCAACGTTGCCCGTTTCTTTGTGCTTCTTCAAAAGAGCTTGGACAGCACATCTGAAAACCCCTGTCTGCCTTGACATGTCTGCCTGGGAGAGACCTTGCTGATGCAGAATAACTACCTTGTGTCTTGTTGCTGTGCTCAGTCTTGCCGTGTTGGATGACTTTTGACTGTAAACTGTCTTCAGCAGCCTCACCTTGTTAGCTGAGTTTGGCTGTTCATCACCCAGTTTTATTCCTCCTACACAGCTGTTTCTGTTTCAGTTAATGATTGTGTTTCAACCTACATATTGAATTGATGATCATTAGCACCTGTTTGGTATAATTGTTTAATCAGACACCTGACTATATGCCAACAAAATCCCTGACTGTGTGCAAGTGCACCTAGAAGAACTGATGCTGCTTTGAAGGCAAAGGGTGGTCACACCAAATCTGGATTTGATTTAGATTTTTCTTCTGTTCACTCACTGTGCATTTAGTTAATGGATAAATATAATCTATTAACATGTCTATTTTTGAAAGCATTCTTACTTTACAGCATTTTTTCACACCTGCCTTAAACTTTTACACAGTACTGTACATCAATGCCCTTGCTCTGTGCATCTATAACGCAGACTGCACTGGCTAGCAGCAGGTGTCCGATCACCGAGCACCTGAGTTTTGTGTCTCGTCTGCGATGCACTGGCATGTTGTATTTTCAAAGCCTTGCTGCTCAGTGTGATGTGTTTTAACACACGAGTGCTGCCTATCTGACAGTGTAGAAAACAAGGCGCTGAGCCCTGAGTCCCTGCCTGAGCGAGGACGTGTCTGCGGTCCGGTAGAAAGAGTCCACTCGTCCAGTGAGTGGTGTGAAGGGCAGAGGGCTAGACTGTGTTGACACGGGCTCTCTGTGTGTGCACCTACGTATTTTATTCTCCTGAGATAAGAGGGCTCCTTGCAAAAGCCGTGTTTGTCTCTCTGGTACAGATGGATCTATTCCAGATGTAGAGTAAGTGTGTTTATAATGGAGTGCAGTTGCTAATTAGAGATATTAAGACAAAGAGCAAAGCCACAGAGGAGCGAAAGATCCATTTGAGTCTTCAGGTTTCTATGCAGATCACACCCAGTTTATCAAAGGAGGGCAGGATGCTCCTCTAACAAGAAGAGACAGGAAAAGGAATGATTGAAGAACAAAGAACAATGTGGGACATCATTGAAAGAGTGAAAAATTTAAAATGGCCGGACAACAGTCCAAAGATGGACAAAAGCAGATTCTCTAGAGATGAAAAAAGACCTAGAAGATGACCACATAAATGATGGGAAGATGAAATAAGAAGATGTGACCTGGAAAAGTGACACTGAACATCGAAACAGGTGGACACATCTTGGGGACGCCTCCATCCAGCAGGGGATCGGTACGGGCTGCTCATAACGATGATATGATCATAATATTGTTTGTCGTTGTAAGTGCATTGAATGAAAACAGCAGTATTGCTTTCATGTCAAACTGCCTACCCGGTTACCCCAGGTGAAACGCATCCTTCGCTTTGATCAATGCCTCCTTCCCGTCGACAGAGGAGAGCTTTTTCAGCATCGCTCAGCGTTCAACGCCCCGTCTCCCATTTCCCTCTGTGTAAATGATACCCAGGCGATGGCGCTTTACAGTGCAATTTCAAGGTCTGCAGCAAATGACTTGGGAAAGAAAAAAAGAAAGCTATTGATATGCCTTTGGGAGAAACTATTAAGTAAGCATTTTTTCAGCTAAGAGCAGTACAAAATGTTGAGCATCTCGCTGTAACAAAGAGAATAAGGAGATGGAAGGGGGGAGGCTGACTTGCTCACAGACATGACAGAAAAAAAAAAACGTACCTTGCAATATTTCCAGTTCTGCAGCGTCCCACCACAAAACGCTGAGATATATATCTCCCGAGAGAAAGTCACGGAGCTCTGTTTGCCCTTCATAGACACAGTGGCTTATGGCGTCTCTGAGAGTCGGTAGTTTGGTTAAAAAATATAGACTTCATAGTGGCATGTGATTCACCACATTGAAAAGTCACACGTGTATGACCTGATGTCACCTCTTTCACCAAAGGACCCCGCTTGGATCACCATTTATTTATATAAGATTATGAACACGGTCTTTGAAATTCACAGCTGTTTACGTTGTTGAAGACCCTCGGTTACAGTGAATGCATGGAAGGTTGACACACTTGACAATAATGGACCCACATTCTTGATGAATTAATGTATGAATCCCTCAGGAATAACCCATGCATCATGCTCTTCTACTGAGTTTAGATGTTGATCACATGTAGGAGCCCCAACCCCAAACCCAGTCTGTCCCTCTGTGCCCAACCCTGACCCCAAACTCAGTCTGTCCCCCTATCCCCAACCCTGACCCCAAACTCAGTCTGTCCCCCTATCCCCAAACCTGACCCCAAACTCAGTCTGTCCCCCTATCCCCAACCCTGACCCCAAACTCAGTCTGTCCCCCTATCCCCAACCCTGACCCCAAACCCAGTCTGTCCCCCTGTGCCCAACCCTGACCCCTAACCCAGTCTGTCCCACTGTACCCGTCACTTTCTTATACAGAATTGAAGTGCACAACATATTACTGTGTCATTCCTGTTGTATAAATACATCAATCATGAAGAATTGTAGCCCATTATTGTGAAGTGTGACCCCAGGGGGTTTTGTTCTGAACTCTAAACTGGCATCAGTTCAGCTCAGACTCGAGCATCTGTAGGTGAAGCTTAGAAGCTACCTAGAAAACACACGGATTTTATCCAGGCTTTGTCCACATGGTTTGTGTATTTAATTGCTTCTTGTCCTCCCAAGACACATATTAAATAATTAAATAATAATTCTATTTTGTAAGTCGCCCTGGATAAGGGCGTCTGCTAATAAATAAATGATAATAATAATAATAATAATAATAATAATAATAATAATAATAATTAGACAGATTGTACCTCCAAACTAGACCAACACTGGGGGGAAACCACAAGTAAATAAATAAAGCATTACTTTCATTACTCTCACAATTGTGGAAGAAAGCACAACAGAATCATGTTCATCTATGAGTCAGTCCTTTTTTTTATTATTTTTTATAACCATTCCAGGGAAAACGTACAATCCAGAACCTCTGTTCAACTTAAGGAAGGATCAGACGGCCCAGATCAGACCTGCTGCCATAAGTGTTCGATTGTGCTCGAACCACAGCACAGCGGTTATAATCGACTACCTCCACATCTGTACAACCACTGGCGTCCCACGGCCCCACAGATACTGCTGTGTCCTGTTTTCTTTCTTTCTTTTTATATCTATATTTCTCCAGAATTATCATCAGAAGTAGGGCATAGAAAGACTCTCTCTCCTTTCTTCTGTAAAACCATGAAAATTGTTTTCGTTCACCACATAGGAAGGGGTCTGGGAAACATCTGATAATCCAATTATGTTTCCAAATCAATTTAGAGGCCTTAAAATAACCCTCCCCTCACCATCACTGCCCCCAACACCAACTCCCGGCTCCCTGTTCAAGAGTCGGCCCCAGAAATAAACAAATACATCATGTAGACGTAACGAACGCAAGAGGAAGGAAAGTGCGCCCGTGGGATTTGCCTGAAACGGGGAGAGAGTGTTTTGCTCGGCCGCCTGGAGGTCCTGCAATCCGCGGGGATCTGAGAAAGCGCTGATGGGGTGGGATTTCGTCAGCAGAATGAAGAAAGTTAAGAAAATGTATCTGAAGTTTTTACTTTTATTAAAATTTAATGACGTTCATTATGTTTAATTTGTGGAGTTATGGGTGAAGTTTCCGTGCGTTGGTATCTCAGTTTTCTCAGTTTTCTAAAGGATTTCATAGAGATTTGATTATGAATAGCTTTGCAAACAGAGCGTGGGCAAATATTGTGCCTGATTTAAGGTTTTGTCCGCCCCCCCCAGCTTATACAGTGTATTCTGGCGTAAAGTTGTTTAGCAACAGCATGTGTTGTTTCCTTTCAGCTCCCCAGGCAGTCTAGCGAGTGCGCCTGGGTTTAGCACTTTAATCTATATGTTGGATTGGGCACAGACTGTTCTCCGTGGCAGTTTTCAAAAGCCTCCTCATATAGAATCAGGATAGGACGGGATTTAGGCCCATTCGTCCGTACGTGTTGTGGAAGTGTGGCTTATCGAACGCACAATCTGTACGTTAGAAAGTGTTACAGTGAGTCTCCTCACACACCTGCTGGCGCCTGCGTTCGTTTTCCATTAACTCCACTGTGCGGAGATGTTCCAGTTATTTACTATTCATCAATTGTTTCAAATCTCATCTTTAAAAAATGTAAACAGCCACCCACACACGCACACACACACACTCTGGCACATCAGATTGTATTAGATCAGATCGTATGTGTATAGTTAAAAGCCGGAGTGTGCATCGACTACTGTGAGTCTCTCGCACATTTTCCTCTGTATGTATTCTTTTTATTAATATTCCTGCCGAGCCTCCATCTTCGTTTTTTTCTCTCTCTTTTGAATGATGGTTTAATTTAAACTACAGCGTCAGAATCATTGACTTTCTGGAGTTTTAAATGACTCAGGACACAGTCTGACACTGTTACATTTATTAATAAGTCGTGACTGATTGCAGGCGCCGGGCTTCACCGAGGCCGCCAGGCAGGAGCCGAGAATATCTCAGCTACGGATTTAGTTGGTTCATGGGAGCCGAAATGCAGGCCGGCGACTCCCATCCAAACATGCACCCGTCCCCTTCCAAGCAAACAATTAAAAAAGATAAACAACTAAAAAGAGGAAGAAAGAAAGAAAGAAAAATGACAGCCTTCTGAAATCCCTGGGTTACAATGCTTTGCAGAATCGGAGGCAAAGATAAACACATCCATCTCTCTCCTCATTTGGAAGCAAACTGCACGCCTGTCCTAAAACTGGCTATTTACATCTCGTCAATTATTAAAATAGCAGGCCCAGGTTTCCATTGACTTTATTTATCTTCCTCTTGAGTATTTGCGTATAATTCGGGGTTAAAGAAAGCTCCACAGTGAGGGGAACGCGGCGATGCGGTTGAGTCCCTGTGCAGTGAGGTGCTACACCAGATAACTCCTGACACTGCCGGTCAGCCCAGTGGCTTGGATGGCCGCTCTCTTCGGACCGATTGAAGTGTACTTTAGAGGGAATCAATATTTTATGTGCCGTCTCCGGCTGGTGTTTTTTGTGGAGAAATTGTTAAGAGGAGGCTCTTTGCTCGTCTCTCCGTGGACCGCGGATGTGTTTCCTCGGCAGCAACTGTGAACACTTCTCAGAGCGGACGCTCGGGGGGAAGATAATTGAAATGTTTTATAAATAATTCAGAGGCAACATGATTTATTATTCATGTGCTCTTACCTGCCGTGCTGCAACTTGCGTAACCGCTTCACTTTCCCCCCCCCCACCTTTTGCGAAATGCACTTGGATCCCACTGAGATTTATTTTGAGCCGCACAGATGATATCTTGTATGTCGTGGACAAGTTAAACGACAAGCCGGTCCGTTTGTGTATTGTTTCCTTTCTGATATCAAGTGTCTTGATTTTGGGGGTGGGGAGGGGGACATTGCAAATTTTTTCGGCGTATCTGGTGCTCGGTGCTCGCGGCACAAAGATAATCCCCTAGTTATCATAAGCAGCAGGGGCTTAACCAGTCTCTGCCTGAGTATATCGCCTGCAAACAACTGCCCGGCTCTGGAGTTTGGCTGCCTGTCTTGTCTGAATGCTGGCCCCCAATCCCTATGTCTCCCTGCCCCCCTTATATATGTGCGGTTCGACAGCACCCCATCTGACCCACAACACCGCACATCCCTGTCCGGTGGAAGACTATCAAATCAACATACAGAAGAAAAAAGATAACAAAAAATCACAAACCGGACTGGCACGTTTACCGATTGGAGGGAATTTGTCTGGTACTGGAAACCATTGAACCAAAGTGTGGATTTGCAAACGTTGTTGAGCTTCACCTTTACTGTGCCGGTTCCTCATGTACTGCTGTTGGCTTTACCGTGCTGTCACTAATTGCTTTGCACTGCATTCTGGGATTGCCGTTTAAGTAATCAATACTGCGTAGCTACTCATAGTTTCCTGTGAGCTTATAATTCACTTGTGCTTCTGTGTCGTGTTGCATTAAGGTAACAGCCAGGAAAATGTGAAATAATAATCTTAATTGTTGTTGCTGTTTGATATTTTCAGGACTAGAGGGTTCACAGCTCATGGACGGGGCTTTAAGAAGCAATTTGTTTAAGAGGTGGCTCTGTTTACATACATGTTTAATGTGTGTGTTGGGGGATAAAAGGGTATCATTTAGCCCTGTCTGGTTCTCCCCCATGCCTACTACTACTTCTAAAATCATTGTTTTTGTTT
The DNA here is from genome assembly GCF_036373705.1 of Amia ocellicauda. Lineage (NCBI taxonomy): Eukaryota > Metazoa > Chordata > Actinopteri > Amiiformes > Amiidae > Amia > Amia ocellicauda. The sequence goes on along the minus strand of NC_089868.1, from coordinate 25,682,245 downwards.
GTTTCTCATACTAATAATCATACTTTTTAATGTTGTTGATGACGGCTTTTCTGTTCATTCGGCACATTATCTGGCTCTTTCTAATCGCGCCGTTTAACCAGCCAGACACACGGTCCCTCAGCCCCTCTCCTCCGCCGGTTTCTAATTTTATCTGTAAACTGTGCCAGCTCTCCAGTGTGTTGGGCCCGCGACCCGGGAGGGGCTGGCGAATGTGGGACACGGTCGCCTACATCTTTTACCTCCTCCGCCTGGTCTTAAATCAGATATCCTGACAGTGGCGGGAGCAGGAGCTTCATCAGGGGCGGTCGAAAAACACATTCCATTAATTCACCGCCGGAAAATAAACAAATAAATAAACACACACGTTTGTTTGGGGAGGAGAGCAACAGAGATGTATTAGTGGTGTGTTATACTGTGTTATCAGTCGGCCGTCGCGATGGACTGCAATTCACTGCCCAGAGGGAGTCGGTTAGTGTATTAAAGATTTAACATTGTTTTCGGGGGGAGTAAATTAAATTATGAAAGGTGGTCTGGGATGTCTAGACCTCTGATCACTCCCAGGAAAGGGAAATGCACTCTAATACCCAAGCAGAGAAATGCAATACCCTCGGCAGGAATGAATAACTTTCCGGGGCCACGAACACCAAATAGGAATATCTGTGTAAACCCACATCACGTGACACAAGTGTAACACACACACACACACACACACACACACACACACTTTCAGTTTTCCAAATGACTCGAGATGTTTCTCCACACACTCGGTTTCACTGGAGTCTTCACTCCCACATCCTTACTCTGAAAAGCAATCGCCCCGCCATCTCAGAGCCTCCTGTTTCAGCTCAGTTCTGCCACCGAGTAGCAATCTTGGCTTTGTCAGCGCCGACGGTAGCCGAAAGTGTGTGTTGTTAGTGTGTGGTTATGAGGGGAGGCAGCCGGTCCCTCCCATTTCCACGCTGGCAGACCCCTGTCAAGCCGTGATCAAGACTTGTTTTCAACACGTCTGTCTTTTAAAAAATAATAGTAATGTAGCAGCTTTTCCAATCCCCCCGTACTGCACAGTACAGAGCAGCAGATTCATTGAGCATCTTGTAGGGACGATCCAATCCCAATCCCAGGCAGCTGCAGGAAATGCACCCTTAGGCTCTGGCTGCAATGCACCATGGGAAACATTCTGTGAGCCCACCATTGCCAACTGGCCCTAAACTGAGATGAGATGGGTTTTTAAAGTGGTCTCTTAACTGTTAAATTAACATGGTTTGCATAATTACAAGGCAGCAGCATTTGAAACAGAACAGTCCTCAAATAAAATCAAAATGAATCATGAGTATTTTGTATTCCTGTTTGATTGGATTGATTGATTGTTGGCCATGATTTTAGCCTTGAAATTAATAAATGTAATAACTGAAATGTCACCTTTTCTCTTTACTTTCTCTTTCTCTTTCTTGGTTTATCTCAGTCCAGTCCTTAAACCAGAACTTTTCATCTCCCTATCTCATCCGCCTTTGGATTGTGTAGGACATTACAGACTCGAATGCAGGACAGATCAGGTTTGCAATGGTTTATTTTTATTATTTTGGTTGCATGCTTGAGGTGCCCAGGCCTGGAAGCAAATGGAAGATTAGAAACATGGGATTACAGATTGAATGAGGGGTTGGGGGTACCTTCCTAATACAAAGTTACACCGATCAGCCATAACATTATGACCAACGGCCTATATTGTGTAGGTCCCCCTTTTGCCGCCAAAACAGTCCTGACCCGTCGTGGCATGGACTCCACTAGACCTCTGAAGGTGTGCTATGGTATCTGGCACCAAGACGTCAGCAGCAGATCCTTTAAGTCCTGTAAGTGAGTGAGATGGGGCCTCCATGGATCGGACTTGTTTGTTCACTTGCTGCCTAATATATCCCACCCACTGACAGGTGCCATGATAACGAGATTATCAGTGTATTCACTTCACCTGTCAGTGGTCATAATGTTATGGCTGATCGGTGTATATCTTAAGATATTGTTACTTAGTCCTGTTCTGGTAAGAGCATGGCGTTGGCAGCTTCTGCTGTATTGACTCTGGGTGGAAGATTAGAGACATGGGAATACAGATTGAATGAGGGGTTGGGGGTACCTTCCTAATACAAAGTTATATCTTCAGAAATTGTTACTTAGTCCTGTTCTGGTAAAAGCATGGTGTTGGTAGCTTCTGCTGTATTGACTCTGGGTGAGGATGAAGCTCTTCAGTTTATTAAGTATCATGACCCCCACTTTGGGGTCATGCAATCCCCACCGGAGACCCATGTGTAACAGCAACAAAAGGAGTTGTGTTTTTGGCGCAACACAGCGGTGTGCCTTTATGAAGTCTGTTGAGCCAGGTGTGCAGAGACAGAAGTGTGTCAGGTGACATCTGGGCTCCATGGGATCTTGCTTTCCCTTTTTTTGTCTCCTGCTTGGAAAGTAAGGGAGGAAGTCGGACAGTATTCTTGTGTGAGATCCATCTACACTGGACTGATCGACATTCACATTAACAAGGTGATAAACCTATTAAAACCATGTAGATAGAAAAATATCAAGCTGCTGTCTGTCTCTTACTGAAAATATATAATCTGCTAATACTCGGCCCTGTTTCAATCCCATGTTTTATTTCTCTTATTTTGTCTACGAATGCTCTATCAATTAAAGATAATGACTCTTTTTTTAAAGCCCCATTTCTGCCTCTTTATGTTTCTGTACTCAATGGAGACCGAAGCTGAATTTCTTCCAGCGATTCAAGCTTCAGGGCTTCTTGCTGATAAAAAAAAACACAACACACATTTTCTCTAAGGAAATATCTAGAAGAAAATCCGTTGCTTGAGAAATATCACACAATTTTACATGGAAAATTAGCTTATTATGAGATTACCATCAGGGAGATAAATTCAGCCGTGCAGTCGGCGCTGCACAGCTTCGGCTAAATTCTGCTCGTTTGCCGCGTTTGTACGTCAGGGAGCGGGAATTGTTTGGCATCGAAATCCTGTCCTACATTTCAATATTATCCGTCGAATGCGAGCTGCTATTTAAGGGGAGATTAGTGCAGAACGTATGCTGGTCTGCGTCCAAGTCCATGTGCTCGGTAATTGTTTAACAAATGTTTCTGAGCTCTGAGTAAAATAATGATACAAAAAAGTTGGATTCTCTCAGTATCTCCTAAAGCTCAGAAAAATAGACGTGGGAACTGAGTGAGCAAGCTTGAGCCAAAGCAGCGACGCTGAGAAAAGCCTACATTCAAGACGGTGTTTTTCACTGTACACTCCATGTAATATGGTTTCATTTTTGAGAAAGCAGACATAATTTTTCTTTCTTTGTGTCTCTTTCTTTCTCTCTCTTTCATTATCACATGCTGCTCATTACCATTAAATTATCCTCCCCTTTAAGCCCCACTTCAGTCACCAAATTCATGCTTTGGTTTACATTCACTCCCTGGTTCAGCTTAGGTCAAGCCAAGATATAAAGGTCCAGCTTTTCCTTACCGTGCCACTGTCAGTATGCCAGTATGAGTGTGGTTTATCAGTGCATGGATGCCAAATTATCAAGACATTACAGTTAATTCCTACAGGGTTTAAGAGAGATTGAAACAACAGGGAAGAGTTGTTGTGGCCAAAACCAGCTTGTGAGTAAGTGGGTGCTGAGTAGAGTAAACAAAGTGTACACTGGGCATTTCATTTTATTAATAGCAACAATTAATTGGAGGCCAATATATAAAAACAAAACAAAATGCAGCAGTTTTTAGCCACAGAAATCTGTCTTATTTGGTGGTGAACGGGCACGGGCAGAAAGGCAGACCCAGTTGACTTAGTGCCTGCACCGAAATGACTGCCGTTAAGCACTCACTCTATTAAGCTGTATTACAGTGCGTGTGGAGAGCGGGCGTCCATCATCGGCTGATGGGAGATTTGGCCACTCTGAGCCGTGCACAATAATAACATTAATAAAACGGATGAGGAGCGTAACTGCTCGGTGACGCTGTAATGATTTCCATCATACTGGCGGACCGGCTATTCCAAGCTTATTTCGCACCAGGCCCTCCATCTTGAGATAAGGCTGCCCTGCTGGCAGAGAGATGCCGTCATCTTGCTGCGAGAGCCGCTCCGGTCCGGGCCATTGGTATGCATCGCGAGAGGCGCCAATGCTTTCTGCTTTAAACAAATTGGGCCTCTTTTGTTACAGCGTCTTAAGTGAGATGGGAATCGTTGTGCAGTTTTACATGCTTGGTTTCATGAAACATTGAGGGGAAGGATGCGATGGAGAGAGAGAGACACACCAGGGAGGCAGAGCTAGAAAAAAAGGCGAGCATTTTTAAGTTTATTTCCATAAATGATCTAGTTTTGCATCAGTGGGCCAAGTGTTCCTACAGTATGTGTTTCATATCATTCAGAGGCTGGTGCTGATGTTCAATTAGCCCGAGATGCTCGTTCATTCCCTGTGGTCACCTGCCGTAACGATCTGCACACTTCCCCGCCATCCCGTTCACCACCGAAGAGCCTGGGAAAGTGTGAATGAAAAATCCCATTTCCCCAGAGCCTCCGCGGTCCTCCGGGGGGCGTGCGCTCGGGCCATGGAAGTGGACACTGGTGATCAAGGACAAGGACGTAAGTGAGCCGAGGAGAACCCAAACATTGTAGAGTATGACCATATTTCATTCAAGCAGATTCAAGTAGATCGAGTACGGACCTTTCTCTTCCTATTCGTGGGAGACTGGTCAGAGTCTTTAGGTCCTCCTGTAATTGCTATAAAATAAGCTTCGACAGAGAGGCAAGGACAGACCTTTTCAATCTGCCCAAAAAAAAATTATAATACGAAAAAACAAGCTACAGCATCATGACTGCGTCTGTTCTGGAGTTTGTCACCTCCCTGGGCACAGTTATAGCTTTAGCGTGAGAGTGCAATAAAGGGTTTGAAGTCCGAGAGATTATTAATGATAATTCACATTATGGTGCCCAGATCCTGCATCGAGTCAGCGTTGAGTAACAGAATCGGTCACCTTGTCTGTCACCGGTTCCCAGCTTCACTGCTGACGTTAATTTATTCTGGTCATTATTATGCACCCCGCTGTTTGGCTTTTTCTCAGCCTGCGCAGCTCCTCAGGTCTCTGAGTCCTGGCTGTGCCCCAAGCCTTGTCCATCGGAGGCGTGGGCTGTTCGGAAAGTTAGTGATCTTTTCGCTTCAGCATGAGAAAGAACGCCACGCAGGGGCTGGCAGTGCAGGCAAGCTCTGGCCACTGAACAGGGTGAGGTCCCTGAGCATTATTTACCTGTCGGGTATTATTGGGAATCACAGTAATACAGAGAGGTAAACCGAATAGGAATATTAGGAAGATCTTTCTCTCAATTTGTTTTTTGTGTACAGTTTAAAGTACTTGCCTTGCCAGTTTTAAATGAGCTCCTTCTCTGTATCTATGTATCTATGGGGGAAACGTCTGATTTCAACTTTTAACTATAGTTTTGAGGTTCATAAATGTGATTGTCAGCAAATAATTGCACAGTTTTGCCCATTAGATAGTTCTGAAGACAAGTGATTTTATTGCAAGTCTTTCACAATGCAAAGAGGCTGCCTTTTCAGCCTTTTCTGACCATGTGTGTTCGCTCACACTGGGTTAGCTGGAGGTTTGGTTATTTTTCTCTCTTACACTGTGGCTGTCAAAGTGGGGACTCTCTGAATAAACTTTCCTGGCAAATTAATTGATTTATTAAAGCTGATTGGTAGACATACAAAAGATATATTGAAGGTGTTTTCTGGGTATGAGTTTCCACTGCTCTCTAAATCACTCTTGCAATGAAACATCGCAGAAATGTTTTGTGGGCATGCATTATAAATCATCTCACCTCTGTGTTCTTTGAGTGTCTTTATTCGGCATTTGAAGGCATCATGGAAGATGCGTTGTGACACACAGGTTTTTAATGAGCGTGCAGTATTCGTACCGGGGGGGTGCGGAAGGATGAGCATGCGAAGGAAGAAAGGAGATCAATTGCAGTTTAACTATCTTCTCCGGCACTTTCCGGGGGCTGTTTGAGAAGAAGGCCCGGAGCTCATTCACCGTCTCCTCAAAGGAAGACCCGAAAAGTTCCCAAAAGTATTGCGCTGGAGTGTGTGTAACCTTCCCATGTCCTCAGACTGTTCATGAGGCAATCAGGGCTGGCATGTGAAATGTCGATCGAGAGAGAGAAAGAGAAAGAAAGAGAGAGAGGACTTACTGAGGACTCCCGGGGGACTCGTTCACCACGCCTACGGAAACTGCGTTTAGACACCCAGCTGTCTCAGTTCCTCCTTTCAACTTCACAATGTTTTTATCTGCCATCCCCTGTTCTCTGGGGCTGCTCCTCAACTCTAGTTGCACCTGAAAACTTTCTCTCCACCCAAATACATCAACAAATAAATAAATAAGCACACAGGGAATTTAATATTTAATAGCCATACCTCTCTGAGTCAGCGCTGAGCCGTGGAGGAGGCTGCGATCCTTATGCCTGCCTGGCCCGATCCATCAGCACTCCCTCACTGAGATCTCGGGTTTGTTGTTCGTTGTATCTCGCACCCGTCGGCGTTCCTGTAGAGACCGCTCACCTTGTCACGTCAGACAAGTGTGTTAATACGTCTGTGTTTTGCATTGCTGTGCCCTAATGAGGGCCGCTGCTCCACGGCACAGTTTTCACTGCGTAAGCAAGCGTCTGAAATTAAAATCACGAGAGTGTCGAGAGGGTGAAAATAAGCCATGACAGAGATCCAAACACAATGCCAGTGCACCTAGACCAGATATCTGCTCAAGGAAGTGTATTAGACAGCATCTTTTTGGCCACTTAAAGAAGCGGTTATTGAATTCCGGAAGAATAGGATTAAAATGCGCGGAATCCCTTTGTTGCCGGGATGGATTAAATTCTGAGATTATGAGGTCATAGTCTCTTGTTCAGTCACTCTGTGGAGCTAAAGGTGAGGTTGGGGAAGCGCAGGTGAGGAATGTAAAGAGATTTCAGGACCTCTGCAATTGATCCCTTTGCGCACGTCCCTGGATGCTCTGTTCCAGTCATTCTCCATTCCCGACAACTCCTGTACAGCCTTGTAATTATCAATCTTTCCCCCGTTTCACAGGGTCTATATATGTATATATAGTGGGTCTGTGAATCCCTCTGAAAGACTGATAATTACAAGGCTGAGTTGTTTCAGTTGTCAGGAACAGAGCATGACTGAAATCAGTGCAGACGGAGATGTTGTGAAAGAAATGAAAAGAAGAGTGTAAATGGAATGGAGTGTATTTGAAGGAGTTGCTGAGAGGAAATCTACCCACTTGCCTGAAGAGAAAAGAATTTGATCAATATATATGACTAGTGAAACCTGGTCACTAAACACAAAAATTATAGAGAAACTGCAGATGACACAAAGGAGCGTGGAAAGATGTCTGCCTGGAATAACAAGCAGAGAGAGAAAAATACATTAATGGATTTGAGAACGAACCAAAATATGTAACATCAATATGTGAGTAAAAATGTTAAAATGGTGATGGGCCGGACACACTGCAAGAAGAACAGATGAAAGATGGACAATGGAAGCTATCGAATGGATCCCAAGAGATTAAAAATGACCACATAGAAGATGGGAAGATTAAATCATACACTTTGCAGATGTGATGTGGGAAAGAGAAGATGTAGATCGAAGCAAGTGGAAACATCTGGGGGAGAGTCATCCAGGAGTTGATCAATATGGGCCGATGGTGAATAAATATAAATATATATGCATTCATGAAGAAGGAGCCAGTGATTTGGTCTCTTCTTATCCAGGCAGTGTGTTTTAAGTATCTTTTTCCTCTCCCTTTTCTTTTTTAATGCCTCATCTCTTATTCCATTTAGATAAATCAAATAAATCCCTGAGCGCAGGAGACTCTTCTTTAAGAACCTATTAGGAAACCAGGTGCCAGTCCCTGGCATGATTAGAGGGAGAGAGTCTCACTGGATAATCCCATCGTCAAACTCATTAATCTGCGGCGCTCGTGCTCCAAGATGGACGCAGACGCGGTCCCTGCAGGGGTGTCTTGTTTTCTCTTCTTCTCGGGGAGAAGGCCCTGCCTGCCTGGACATCACAGACCACATGATTCTGCCTGGATAATCGCTGTCCGTGCTCCATGCGTCCGTATTCAGAGCCCGGGGCAGCAGAGTCTTTAATCTTCCCCGGTCGAGGCAACAAAATCTCATCCCACTGATGATGAAATGCTACTTAAAAGGGTACCAGTTGATCAATGGCTGCCCTAGATTGAGTTTTGTCTTTTGCCAGCTCAGTGTGTGGAGATGAGAGAAACTGCAGCCGGCACCGTGGCTTATTTCTCTTCATGTTTCATCCCAGCTGTCATTAAACTTTTATTCTTGATATAAAACAGTGTGGTGGTGGTTTTTAATGGATGCCGCCAGAAGAATAGGCTTTGCCATGACCTGCTATCCAGGAGGAGGTCTGGGAACACACTCCAGATGTGCAGCAGTGATGCAGCAGGTGTCATCGTATGTTACAGATTCGTTCTCACACATGTTCTCGTCTTTTTTTTAAATGTATGTGTCAATGCAATGAATTGAAATGAAATGTTCTAGTAATCTGGTAATTATACTCCAATGACCCTCATGCATTTTATCTGTAGATGAAAAGCTGCATTAGTGGTTATCAGTGACAGTTTAGATATTTCAGAGCTTTTCCTCTCTGTTAATAAAGTTCTTTTCAACCAGGAAGTGCAGAAGGAACTTCTCAGATTCAGGAAACACAAATAATGTGACTTCGGGATGACTTTATTCGTTTTTATTTCTTGCTTGACAAAAACACGATCATCCCATGAGTGCTTAGCATGGCGTGTGTCCAGGACCTTCAGTGAGATGAAGGATTTCCATTCATGATGTGTGTCTCCATGTAGATACCGCTCAGCAGGACACGGGGGATAAAGTACCGCCGCTCCTCTCTTACGTTGTGTGTAACTCAGGTGCTGAGGTTAATAAGTCGCTCACTTCCTCAGAAGTCCAGGTGGCACAAACAATACCACACCCTCACACTGCCCGCCCTATCTTTTTCCTTTTCTTTTCATTTTTTTACCTCAGATTAAAAACATTGAAAATAAATAGATGTTCTCTTCAAAAGGCTCTGCCAAAGCTGAAAACAAAGGCTTTTGCTTCCCTCTTCTGTGCGGCGGAGGGATCACCTGAGACCGCCGTCCTCCCACGCTCCCCCACAGGGCACGGTCTCTGGTGACATCCCAATCAGCCGTGCGCTGCTCTGACAGATGGCATCCGTCCAGACTGGCGCTGCTGGGCCGCCGCTGAGAGACCGGGCGAGATGACAGCGATGTGAAGCGACTCCGGGCTGCTGTCTTCTGATGTGAGCCTGAGGCGGGAGCGCCGGCCATGCTGCGCTTCTGTGAGCACTTCTGACTGATTAATAGGAGATGGAGGCCCTAGAGGACGATGCCGGGCCATCAGGGAAGCAGGTCCGTCACTGTCATGGCTTCTCTGTGCCGGATCTCGCCGCTTTGACCGGGCTGGTGCCTGCGAGCCAATCCTCGTGAGATAGGAGGCACAAAGTCTCCATATACACTCCATATACTGCACCTCCTCACAAACACACTTTCATGCCCTGGGACACAGGCTTGATTGGAACTGGACTTCGTGGGAGCCCTGAAACACAACTCCAGTAGATATCAGCCACGAATTCCTCACTGCCGGCTCGGTGGGAATCACACACACACACACGTGCCGACGCGGAACAAGAGACACGGATGATCACTGGGTTGTTCCCAGATGATTAATTCTCTCTGTAGGATTTCAGTCAGCTGTACAAACACTTTTCTCTTTTCCTTCTTTCTTGCCACACCTCCTTATGAAAGCGTGGTTTTGTTTAGTTCATCGGCTTTCGAATGCCTCAGAAAATACAGTTTTGTGTTTCTTCTACAGACTTCCTCGGTCGACTCTTCGCATTTTCTCGTACTTGTAAAGATTGTGATCATTGTTAATGTAATTAAGCCCATAAAACATTGCAGCCTAATGATAGGTTGGTCTCAATCCATCTCTGTTGGAGGTTCCCTCTCAACTTTTCACAAGACACTGCATACAGATGCTCACCACTGCTCTTCTCCCCACAGACTCATTTATCCTCTAATTGCTTTGCTTTGCTTTACACCAGCTTTTGTTTTTGTTATCGTTGTTTGTTTGCTATTTGAAATTATCACAATGTTGGGGGGAAGCCGAGTGAGGAAGCGTGTGCTGAAAAAAAAAACCTCTGAAGACGTGCCAGTGTCTCTTGGATCTGGGTCAGCGTGATATTTAAAGAGCAGGATGAAAATGGGTTTGATTTGACTGGGGCAGTGCGAAGCAGCAGGTATGCTTTGGGGGCAGAATGAGGTTATAGGGCAGTACAGAAAATCTTCTAATTGTGGCAGGGCAAGTTTTAAACATCCCGAATCAGTAGTGACATAAACCCGTTCTGACAACAGAAACCTTTTAATCTTGTTTTCCTCTTTATAAACAATATTTACATGACATTTACATCACTCTCCCCACCCAAACAATGTGGGGAAGCAATCAAAAAGGCAAACACAATGCTGGGGTATATTGTCAGAAGTGTAGAATTGGGAACAAGGGCAGTGATGTTCAGACTGTACAATGCACTAGTTAGAGCTCATCTGGATACTGTGGACAGTTCTGGGCTCCACACTTCAAGAAAGATATCGCTGCTCTAGAGGCAGTTCAGAGGAGAGCAACCAGACTTATTCCAGGTCTGAAGGGAAAGTCCTACTGAGAGACTGAGGACCTGAACCTTTTCACCCTGGAACAGAGGAGACTACGTGGGGACTTGATCCAAGTCTTCACAATCATGAAAGGCATCGACCACATCAAACCAGAGGAGCTTTTCCAGATCAGCAGGGACACACGCACCCGGGGACACAAATGGAAATTGGGCTTCAAGACATTCGAGACAGAAAACAGGAGACACTTCTTCACACAGAGAGGCGTCACGATCTGAACAAACTCCGCAGCGATGTGGCTGAAGAGACAATTTGGGAACATTCAGAAACAGAGGGGATAGGATCCTTGATCACTTAGTTATTAATGGACACCAAACGAGCACGATGGGGCGAATGGACTCCTCTCGACTGGACACTTTGTGTTCTTTGATTGAAAGAATGTTCTTTGAAGATATGGATGTTTTGTCTACCTATCAGCTTTGTAATTCAGGTGACTGGGGACAGTGAGGGGACACGAATGAAGACACTGTCCTCAGTTCAGACCATGGAGAGACAGCGCTGTGAGGAGATACTGTAGTCTCATTCTCTGAAATGCTCCTTCTCAGACACCTCATACAAACCCCATTGCCAGATCAGCCTGTACTCCTCTTTTTCGCACCGGCTGTGCCATTTAAGACACATAAACAAGATTGCTCATTATTGTGTGTCATTTTTCATTAAAGTATTCAAAGCTCTCCGCTCAATGTGTCTGAGAAACCAATTTTTACCGCATTGGCTGGCGCTGGGGTGAGTTCACTCAAGATGAATGGTCGGGTTATAATGCCCTCAGTTGCTCTCTGAGACGCAGCCATTCATATTGTGATGGGGAGCATAAACCACGGCCCGAATATAAACCACTGCCATCAAGTCTCGACACTAGCAGTGGCAGGTGTTTTATTTATTTATTTATCCATCTGTTTATTTTAAATCCTCCATTTCCATGCGAACACTCCAGCCTGACATCATGAAAGCCAAATCAGTTTATTTTAACAGTGAACTTTCAGGCTCTTGCCATTTTTCAATTACACCGGCACTTTTTTATTATGCGCTCTTCTCGAAAACCCACAGAGAGGAGATGATTGTGTGACTGCCTTCTCGGGCGCTGAGAAAATGTATATCATCTGAAAGATTCTCTGAAACACAAAGCATGCGGCCCTGACGCCGACTCGCATGCTTCGAGCCATGATTGCTCTGTGAACTGCACTGTGCTTCTGTAGTCCTGTATGGAGATCTCTGCTCTCTCTTTCACATCTCGTTACCGTCGGATTTGTGATTCCTGCATCTACTGCTTCGCCGTGTATCGGCACATGCTCAGAGCGTGATTTTGACAATTTTGCTGTCTTTAAATCCAGTCCCACTGCTGAACTCGTGACACGTGAAGCTCTTAATATATGCCGCCTGGATGTGTGTTAAATGCTAGTGCTGTGTTGAGTGACAGCCGGGGACAAAAGATTAATGGCAGTGTTTGATCAATCAAGAGCCTAAATTGTTAAAAAACTTCCCGGTCTTGACAATTAAATTAAAAACCCTCCCGTCTGTCGTGTGGCTTCTGACTGCCGTCGTCTGTGTTTACAGCCCCACTGACAGCCGACGTAATTGTTTTAAAAGGGAAATCATAAAAACGTTGACATGGCCTGTCTGGTTGTGTTAATGTTCATCGTGACGCCGGCAGCGGAGGGATTGTTAAATGACGATCTCCGTTAGTACCTGGAGAAGGTTCACAGGCTGATTAATTAGAAGTCAACAGTCAACGCCACACAACGCGGGTGTGTCGTTCTGCCTTGGGAGGAGAAAACAAGACATGCTAATGCTTTAAAATTAAAAAATGCTTTAATACTCAATTTGTTGCATGCTTTTTGTGTTCTCCGTTGTTGCGATTGCGGGCACAGAGGGAACCTGGTGTGGGAAAGACTGCTGTCCTTGTGAGGAAGACCTTGCATTTCCTTGCGCCTGTCTACGGTTTTCTCCCCAGCGCTGTGCGGAGAAATGGAGAATCATAACGCAATGAAGAAAGATTTACTCTCGGCCTTTAGTGCCGACTCCAGAGTTGCAACCGCAGGGTTTAAATCAAGCCCTAATTAAAATCAAATACGGCCGCATCCTGTGTAAGTGATATTGTTTTCTCGTTAGTGGTTTATAAAGCTCTGAACAGACCCGTTTGCAGGGAAAGACCAATCTCTGAATCTCCGTTACTTACTCTAGAGGCTGCGATTTTCAGTTTAAGTCGCCCCATCCCTCACTCAAAACATCCAGCAGTGTGCCTTTGAAAGGTATTATCTTTATTTTCTGTTTCTATTCTTTATGCAGTATCTACGTGTTGTCTGAGAGGAGAGGCACCACGGCTCAGTGACTTCTTGCCATCTGTGGACAGGACTGGTTGGAGGCTAATAGGGGAAAAAAGAGCGGACCCATGTTACTGAGCTTCTGGTCAAGATCCTACCAGGGAACAGGAGCCATCGCTGCGGTTGGGAGCAGGGGCTTCTGGGAAGAAGGGATCCCTGGAGTTCCTCAGAAGGAGAGAGATTGTCTGAGAGAGAGAGAGTCACAGTCCCTAGACTCTCAGGCTGCATCCCAATCCACACCCTCACTCCCTCGTCACACAAAGGGGTGTCAGTTTCCCTCCGCGTCTCCCTCCTCACAGGGGCATCAGTGAGATACGTCTAGCGCGTACCTCCATCCTACACCTGATTAGTACCAGGGAGAAGTAATGACTGGAATTAAGTGTAAATATTGAACTCTGATTAATTAGATATCAATTGGTTTCACGCTATAGAACAATATGTAATTGTATACCAGCACATGGGATGTGTTTTAGGTTTTTTCCCCCTCTGTGTGTGAGGGCGGTTCCTTCCTCCCAGTCAATAAGCAGCTGGGACAGGTCCATTTATCTGCTGGTGTGAGCCGGAGGAACAGTAATAAATAGTTTAACCTTGTTGAGGAGCATCAAGTGTAAGGAACTGGGGGGCAGATTCTTAATATTTAATTAACCCTTCGTCTGGCATCTTTCGGGGCTCATAGGTTGAGCTCTTTGTGTAATGATGGGCACAAATACCTGGCACACAGTTAGAAGGTTTTAATGGTAAGTAAATAACTAATTTCTGCAAAAAAAGTCAGCTTTCCTCCAAAGAATGAATCTACTGCATTATTGTCCTAGTCAGTAAAGTCCTATTGTTTGGGAAAGTCTCCCTTCAGCTGTAGATTGTGTATGCCACACGTGTACACTTTCTTCTGCTTTTCTCTCATTCTTTTTATTTTTCAAATCCTGGAAAAACTGTGCTGTCATTATAAACTTTCATGTTCCTCTTGTGAGATATGCGTGACACAAAGCGCACTCTATCACAACGCCATCCGGACACACTGAAATGTTTGTAGAGTGGTGCAATCTATCTCCGTTATTGTGTGTCTGTCTGTAAAATGGGCCCCATTTCTCCACGGCGCTTTCCACTTTTCAATCTCGGGATAATTCTGCACAAAACAACATGGCCTGGGAAAGTAATTCAGTTTTTTATTTTTGTGTCATGTCTTTTTCTTCTTCTTCTTCGTCTTCCACCGGTGTTATAAAAGCTTGTGCTCAAAGCTTGTGTGTCCAACAGTCGTAGTCTGACGAGCCAATCGGGGGTCTTGGTGTGAAGACAAATCGGGGGTCTTGGTGTGAAATAAATGAAGACACGCCTTCATTTATTTCGCCCGATTTCCAGCCCTTCACCTTTCTATCTAAGCCCCTCATTGTGTTTCTATATTTAGTCTATCCACACACCTGTGGAAGGTAAATGCTTGGGGGGCATTGATCAGTGTTTCTTCGTGTGGATTTGCCCCAATAGATCTGTATTGGCTACTGCAGTATTTCTGGAGTATTAACCAGTTTGATGAGTATCATAACTTATGATTCATAACTGCGTACGGAGAATCCCATAGTGTATTAAAAAGTGAAAGTGTTATAAATGGAGCCCATTTTTCCCCGTGCTGCATCGCTGGGCGGATGATGAAGAGCCGTGATAAGGACCAGTCATATTGTGGTGCGATATATACTTTTGAAACCACAGAATAGTGAGTAATACCAGGTAGACCGATCATATATTATTGTGTTCATAACATCGACCTGATTTGCAAGATATAGGTATTTGTGAATATGGAGAAAATGTATATATTACATTTTCCTTTCCGTAGAGGATTGTACCAAGTTGGGAGACTTTATTTCCCTCTTACTTTCCTATTGTCCTTTTTCTTTCATTCTTTCTTTGTTTTCATTAATTCATTATTGAGCACTTAACTGTGTGTTTTGTTTTGAATGGTGTCACTGAATGGTGAGCAGAGGCCAACTTTAAGGATATTTAATCAAATAACACATCACACCTTGGCATTTAGTGCAGTCTTATCTTTTCCAGAGCAAGTGGACCAACTAGGAATAAAATAAAAAATAAAAATACATGTCTTAGTAGAGCTGGAGTTGAAGACATTGAATAACCGGCTGCTGAAAAGACCGGATAGAAAGGCTTAACCATTTGCAGCTGTGCAGCCCGGGCTTTTATACCGGAAAACAAAACAGGATGGATTCTCACCAATTGCTGGGCATCTTACAATCACTCTGGATCTGCAGCCCTGGTTCTGGAGAACCACGGTGTCCTGTGGTGTTCAGATCACTCCCCCTGAGCTCTCCGTTGAGTTCATTCATTGGCTTAATCCATCAAGATGAAGACAATAAACATGTATGAGTGTTTCAGACTACATTAGGAAGGGCCAATGTGTTGATTTAGTTTGTGACGTATCTGCTGCAGAAAAAAGTTTTGTGGAAAATAATGTCTGTTGAATTCTGTGGTGTTTATCTGCATGAGGACATGGGTATATCGTGGATATGATCAGATGATGAGAAAATAGCCTTTAGAAGAACAAACTGCAGGTTCGCAAGCTCCAAGGTCCTTCTAGATCTGGAGAGAGAGAGAGAGAGAGAGAGAGAGAGAGAGAGAGAGAGAGATTTAATATGAGAGAATAGCAAATTAGACAGTTTGACATCTCCATCCCCCTGCTGTTGGCATGACTGTGTGGCCATGTGTCTGGTCAGGTGGCGGCTGAATATCTGAGCTAAAACATCTCCAGGAATTAATCTTTAGATGATAAATTGACTCCTAAAGGGAACTATTTCTTTCCCCTTCTTCTTCTTGTTCTTTTTAAGCTCCAGTGACTTCCCAGCTCAGGTATAGAAGTCTCATTTAAATATCCACAAGGGCTCTCTAATGTAACTCATGGAAATATATCCACACATTGCGGTCAATTGTAATGCGAGGTGGAGGTGGGAGAATAAATCTCTCTGAGCCTCATAGAATTATACAGCAGAAAAACATATTTATGTCCTTTTGTTTTTTTTTCCCTGCTGGGTAATTTAAATAGGTGCATGAAAGGCCAGTCACGTCCCTCATTTCTGTTATTTTTCTTGCCTTTCTTTTTTTTCCAGCTAAGCATTATGTTAAGTTCTGCAGGGAGGGAGATCAATGCCGGTTTTTCAGGATGAAAAGACACCGGCCCAATACAATTAAGCACTTGAAGACGTTTTCCACACACCTCGTGTCACACGGCTTCTCTGCTTCACTGGCTGTTTTCAGCTGAAATAATTAAGAGCGGCTCCCAGGGGGTGCAATTAGACGTTGCTAAAATGTATCTAATTGAGAAGCACAGTGTTGCTATCAACAGCCCGCGTGAAGGGGACTCCTCGGAGACTCGCGGCTCTTGATCTGGCTGGGTGTAGTGGAAGCACGCAAACAGATAAAACTTATTAAAGACGCCCACCTCTCCGCTCGTCAACAGTCCTGACGGAGAGGCCGGGCCCAGGTTTAATTGGAAACCCAGAGGGCTGGTTCTTCTGAGCGTGCTCTTTTCACACAGAAACCACGGCCAGGTTGTCACAGGTTTATTAACATATCAGGGTGGCATGGAGGGACAAGTGTCAGTGGATGGATTAAGCTGCACCCAAAAGGCTTAAGGCTATGCAATCCGGCATGTTTGTGTGACAAGATAAACACATGAGTGGATTAACAGCGGAGTCGGTGGGTGCTGGGTTCTTATTCGGTGCTGAAATCTAGCATTGGAAGGAGAATCGGTTTATGTGACCCACAGGAGTTGATCCGCTGAAATTTCCCTCCTGTGCAGATGTCGTGATTAGCGAGAGACCGGATGCTCGGCGTTTGAAATCCTGACAGTTTACCGCCCAGAACACGCACATGCACGCATGGCCACATACGTGTATATTGTGAGCCAGCTGCGTGGCGAGAGAGCGCTATGTCTTTAAATCCTCTCTTTCAGTCTGACCTCAGAGGCCATTCGTCTGAGTTGGACTCCAAAACCGACCTCATTTGCGAGACGTAGGGAGGACCTGTGCATGTGCACGACATCAATCCCCAAACCACAGAGCCCGTCGCGGTTGTGACACGGGAGCTTTGGCCTGAGGCAGCCATGTCTCGGCTCAGCCTGGCAGATGGGTAGCACTGAGGAATAAATCTGTAGAGGCAGTGGTTTCTAATAATACCAGTAAGATGAAGAATCAAGACGGAAAAAAGGAAATGAATGTCCGATGAACACAAATGTATATAAAGTAAGACAGGGAATAGATGTGGACGGGGGGACAGTCCCTTTTTCTAGTAAGACAGATCTCATATGCTCTCTGGATGCGGTGTTATTTGCTATGAGCTGTTCTTTCTCTCTCACATTTGTTTTACACAGTTACCGCCGGTATCTGCTGTGCATTCATGCAGTTCACATCATGCACACGCAGTTCAACAAACACCGTCTCGTTACCTATTTGGAAAAACGCAGGGAATTTATTAATTGAAACAAAAGCCTCAGATCGATTTTTCATCCCGTTCTCCGGGAATCCGACAGGGTGCGTGTGTGCAAAAGAGACGGGCCGTGTTTCATGTATGAATGTATTTATTGTCAGTGTGATCACAAGACGAGGGGGGGGTCATGTATAAAACATTAGTAGGCAGAATATTTCACAAGGTTTTGCAAACTGACAGCGCGTCTCAAGCTGTGGACGATTCATGTTCCCCCCCCGCCATCCCGAAGATGCAGGCTTTAAAACAGCCATGTACGCATGTGTGTGCTCAGCCCTGCCGGGGAATTACGCATGTTTAAACATAAACACATCCCCAACGCTCATCCAAACCGTCTCACATCAGGAAGATGAATATGCAGAGCTTAATTGAAAATAATAAAGTGAGTGCATCTCCAATTGTCTCAGGAAGATGATTTGTATTAATAAGTCATGTTAAATATTGTAATGCGCTATTAAAATTGCAAATGATAGCAGTTCAATAAGTTAAATAAAATAAATAAATAAAGAAATGTGATTCAGTTGATATTTTATACATGTCACATTAGGGATCGTTATTATGCAGGAGCTATAATGATTGCCCGGGTTTGGAACCGTTTCTCAAGTGCAAACAAGCAAATTAAATAATGACAACAATAAGTAATTTTTTGGGCTTTGAATGTCACAATATATCAGTATGATTGTGTAGTTATTTATTTATTTATTTGTATTGTTGATGTACACAACCTCCCACTGAGTACAGTAAAGTTTGCCTAGAACCAAGGTCAAAGGTACCACGAATAGAAAATCAATACTGAAGATTTAGCGGTCACGTGTGTGGTCACATGATCACACTGTAAGGAAGGGCGCAGCTCCCAGGTTTCCTTACTTGTTCACCAGCGCGATACCCCCCACCTGCCTGACGGACACAGACAAATCCAATTGCCTCCCTCCATCCCAACGCAACTCCCTGCCGGACTGGTGCATTTGTTGCTTCCTTTCTGAGGAGTGTTTTCCTTGAGGGAAAAATGAAAGGTAGTAAGAAATCTCCCAGCAAAGCCCAGTGTGGAGCTGCATTTGATAGATGAAGGAGACTTAATTAAATGGATATATGGTTGTAATGAGTTTATTTCATCCTACATTTAGACTGAGATTAAAAAATAACTAAAAGCAAAGCATGTCTGGATTGGGTTCAGTGGGGGAATAGGTTGAGATCAATAATTTATTCTGTGTCTTATACTTCTTGTGCCTCCCCCCCTCAAACCTAAGTCGTACATTTCAAGCTGAAACCATTTATTTTGTACAGACGACAATCCAGGCTTTGTGTACTTGATCTGTTCATAGGAATCTTGTCTCTGTCCGTCTGAGCCCGGCGGACACCCTCACCGCAGTTTCGAGTTCGGGTCCTGCTTCAATCTGTCTCCCTGTCTTGTGTCTATGCAGCATAATTTTAATTACCATCATTACTCTTGCTGTAGCCACCGCCCCAGCAGGGGATCAATCTGCAGGGCTGGATTGTGCGATCGTCGGAGCGAGTGACACCGGGGTACATATATCTCTTCATACAGCTGTCAAGTGCAGGCAGACTGGTTTCATTTGTTATGTTCTAGATAAAAAATAGGACAAAAATAGTAAAATCCTGGTACGCCTTCCTCAGCGCTTACCTTTGTGTAGTGCACTGTGAGGCTTTTGAAAGTGTGAGGGTTGGGGGGAACTAAACACTACCTTAACACCACTTTGATATCCACTTCTAACGTTGTGAGACATCCAGATGATGATAGTGATGCAAATTGTATCTGAGGGACGATTTGTCACGCGCGTGTCATTTCTTTTGTTCCGTTTGTGTCAAGGAGGTGACACAACATCATTGTTTGTGCCGGTCTTAATTGTGATTCGGTGCAGTGGTTGACTCGGAGGGAAGCTCTGGGGAGGCGATGCTGGAGTGCTTACCGTGGCCCGCCGACAGCACTGGCAGCTCTTGAGTGTTTCGCTCAGCCCCGGCACGTCGCTGGGCGGATCTGTGTGCGGTTTGCTCCCTGCCACAGTGTTTCGCTTTTAATTTCTTTCCAAATGAGCCTTGGAGTTGCATTTGTTCGCCTCCACGTTGTATGACCTGCTCCGTTGGACTTGCTCCACTAATGGGATGAAATCTGTGCCTGATGGAACAAGTTGAGTTTAGTTCTGTCCCGTGCCCCACTAATGGAGCTTGGCTCTTATAGCTCCAGTGTTTATACTACAATTCAGATGACACCCATTTCAATCCTAAAGCTGATACCTTACAGTTAGAAAGGTTGCTGTTGTGTCTTTGCGGTCTGTGTACTTAGTTTGTCAGGATCGGTGGAACCACGGCGCACTGGCTCAAGCTAGAGTGGGACTTAAAGGGAAAAGGGACGTTGCTTTGATTCCCCTCGTGTTCACTTTTTAATAACTTCCAATCGCAGCTAATTTCCTCCGATACAGCCATGCCTCTGCTCCCACGGCCTCGCCGAGAATCGATCCTTCTGTTTGACATTCACCACCGAGAGCCGCTTAAGTTGTTGTTATGGGATTAGGAGGAGAGATTGGAAGAGACTCTGCTTTCATTAGTCTGACTTTAGGTGGCCAGAGAGACGGAGACGTGTCTGAGCGAGAGGCGTGTGAGAGGCGTGTGCGTCTGGGCAGGAGGATGCAGTTATTATAATTATGATTTTGGTTATTATTGGTGGTAGTAGTAGTGTTAGTTGTTGTTGTAGTAGCAGTAGTAGTAATAGTAGTAGTAGTCAAGTAATAGCAGTAGTAATAGAAGTTGAGAAATAGTAGTAGTAGTTGTAGTTGAGCAGTAGTAGCAGTCGAGTAATAATAGTAGTAGTAGTAGTAGTAGTAGCAAGTTTCCTCCGAGTTATTTGTCTTAGGCCACTGTTAACAAATGTAAAAAGGTCTTTAACTGTTTCCTCTAACACACTGGGTTTAATTGTTGGTTTTATGGCCATTTCTGACAAAATCCTTTTATCACACAAACACTAAAAAGTGTGTAAATGCCATTTCATTGCCAGCATAACATCCCTTGAAGTGAACACTGTTTTGCATTGATGTCCAGAGTATGGTTGTGCTGGATGCTGACAATGACAACTTGATTTACAGAGCAGAAGGTTGCAGAGAAATCATTGATATCGATGGTCAGCTGGTTACAACCGGTTCCCGCAGCTCAGGTGGAGACAGACATCTGGGGTGTCATCATGGCTGACTGTGACCCTTGGGATTGGCCTAAGGGTGCTGTGTCACTGACCCCAGCACTGTCCAGCTTGGGTGGGCTGGACACAGGTGACTCTGTGACTTTCTTTGGCCTCAGTGGTTGGGGCTGGATTAGCCAGGCCTGCTGTGTGTTTCGTGGGAAAGAAGCTAGTGGCGAGATGGTGCAGATTTCAGGAGATGTGCTCAGCTGTTTACATCTCTTCTGTGTTCCCGCCAGGGCCGAATGGCACGTTTCCAAATCAGGATTGTAGCAGAGAAAAACAAATCGACGAAACCCATTAAAAACATCTGAACCAGCATCTCCCACAAGTAGTGCTTAATCCCGGTACGGGGCGGGCGAAGGGTGGCGAGACACAAAACGGAGAAATGTTTCTTGCCACCGACAGATCTGTGTGTTTGGTAGAACAAAGAAATCCAATATTAAGAAAAGAAAGTGATTTTTGTTTAGGGGAATTCGGACCTGGCAAGACTTCAGTGAGAAACATCTGAGCAGTTGGTGTTCTTGTGCTGATGTGTTCGGTTCTCCCAGAGAAGAGCAAATCCTCGCTTGGAATTTCAACTGTGTGAGGGACGGGGGCTTCACAGGCACATAGACAGACAGGCAATCTGGTGCGGTGATTCACACCCCCGATAGCGGCCAAGGAAGGTGTGAGATCAAACACTCCTAGCGCACTGCCCTGAATACAAACCAGCTGATTAGGTCTGACCAGGCTGCAGTCGACGGCTGCAGTAATGAATTTCGCATCTCGGGGCAGTACATCAAATTTATACGACCGTGCTCAGATACAGAAATGACAGACTACATTTAATATGCACCATTTTTATTCCTTTTTGGGTCCTGCAATCTTTTTTTCCCATTATCATATTCTTAATTTTAATGCCACACATAAACCAAACCCCCGAGGTAAGGGCTGCCCATCTCAAATAGACATTTTTTATTTTTTTATTTCGGCACACG
This sequence comes from Amia ocellicauda, assembly GCF_036373705.1. NCBI lineage: Eukaryota > Metazoa > Chordata > Actinopteri > Amiiformes > Amiidae > Amia > Amia ocellicauda. The sequence goes on along the minus strand of NC_089868.1, from coordinate 25,660,483 downwards.
TGTAGGATATGTTTGAGATCGGATTCCTTTGAAAGGTCACGACTCATGTTCGGCGAGATCGTATTTGCTCCAAGAGTCTTTCTCTCCGAGTCTTTCATTTCATGGCTTCTCGAGCGAGATGGGGCGCCTCGGATTCCTTGACAGGTGGAGACGTCGCCGCAGGGTGTGTGCTTATTGCGTCGCAAGACCACTGCTTTGGCTCCAGTGATGATTTGTTCTATATATATATATTATTATTACACGATTTCTTAGCAGACACCCTTATCCAGGGTGACTTACAATTGTTTCAACATATCACATTATTTTTGCATTTCAGAGCCTTAACCACTACTCCACACTGCTGCCCTATATGTATATGTATATAAATATAGTTTTGTTCTTCATGACAGTAAAGCACAGCAAGTTTTATAAATCCAGGCTTATCCACAATGGCACGTCAACATCTCCAAAGGATCGTAATTCGGGTTCTTTAGCTCAGCCTCTGCTCTGATCTCTACGTCTGCCTTCTGGGGCCGAGACTTGCATACAAATGTGGGAATCCATCGGATATCTTTGAGAGGCGAAATGCAAACAACGGCCAGACAGGACAGCCCTGAGTTACCGAGAACAAATAAGTTAGCTGATCATGAGACGCAGAGATCAGGGAAAGGTTCGGGTGCCTTGTATGTTTGATCTTGCGTGTTTGAACAGGCTGTATAACCAAGAGGCGATTGACTGGGGAAGAGCTGAAATAAGGAAGCTAACCGGAAGTGCCTGAAGAAATCGGATACACTGTGGATCGCAGAGAGTGAATCACTGAACCAATCTAGTGTTTTATTGTTCTTTCCCCTCCTGTTTTCTATCAGAATGTTTTTCCGAGATGTATATCTTTTTAATTGCTATATGATTTTGCCCTGCGGGGGCTTTTGTGGGAACGAAAAATTCAGAAAACATCTGCTGTGACTCTTGATCTGAATGTATGAAAACAAACACGGCATACGTGTTGGTCGTATCCATACACAGACGTACTGCGTCGATCCATGCATAATGCAGAGGAGCCTTCTGGCAAATCAGAGGCGCCAGTCGAGCTGCATGAAAAGGCTGCAGAGTTCAGTATTGTGCGTTTCACGTTATCACAACCGACGCAGGGATGGAACATCTAAAATAAATCAAAACACAAAGAAACTAAGTTGCACACAATATGACATTTTTAATTGGCAGACTCTTCACTTTTGGCGCAGCGATAGCTGTTAAAGGTCGTGACCCCAGCTTCCATCTCTCCTCTCCCCTCTGTGGTTTTGTCAGCTGGCCAGGAGCGATTTCATCTGTGCGGTTCCTGTAACACTAGAGGGCACCTTGCGCAGACACATGCCACAGGCGACAGCACACCGCTAGACTGCAGTCGCTTTCATAGTGGGACTGAGCCAGCGGCACATCTGGAGTGAGCATTTCCAGATGTTGTACTCTAAAGGTTGGGGCGAAATTCTGGAAACATCCCTTTAATGCTCTCTCTCTCTCTCTCACACACACACACACACATTTTGGATTTGTCAATGGGAGAGTGCGTGTCGCATCAGGGCGGTCGTTATATATTCATAGCCGACGTGACATTATGTTTCGGCGCCCTGTTTGCTAATTGAAAGATGAAGCTGTTTATTTGTTCTGGGTTGTTAAGTAGGGGGGAAAAAATAATAGTTTTGACAATGACAATAAAAACTGTTTATTCACAGAATCAGCAAGTTTTCCGGAGGCGCGTTAGACTGTGAACGCGAACGGGAGCCACCTGAGCCACTTCGACTTGACAGTTTAAGTCAACACCGAATAAATTAAACCTGCGCTGTTAATAAAATGCTTTCATCGGCTTCAACGTGATGAAGAAGGATATGTGCGAAAGTCCTCGGCTCAGCTTCGATAATGAAGAGCTTAATTATACTTGCTGTGTGCCACTCCAAACGAACCGAATTCAATTACGGCTCCAGATTAAGTAATTCAATGAAATATTACCTGTACGAGTACTCTGCGGCTGTGCTGGCCATCTGATTATAACTAGTTATATAAGAAGATCGATAATACAACCTAAAATGCTAATCTCGCACACAGGAATGGTAATCGGGATTTATATTTCTTCAGAAGGTTGAGATTAATTGATTCCCGCGAGAAGCACACACACACACACACATGTATATATATCTCACTGAATTTAAATATATATCCGCGTGTTCCTCGTACCAATTTACTGGTGAGAGGTAGTCTTTTCATACTAGGAACAAAACAACACATCCTATGAAAAGAAACCTTGTCAGTTTGCATTTGCTGCACTACTGAGGGTTTAGCTTTTCAGGGTGAATTGATATTGTATTACAACAAATAGCATTTAAATTGAATGTGCGCACGAGCCTCAGCGATACCGGTGATCTCTTTTTATGGGTCGGCATTTCCTTTGTGGAAGTGGCTCGGAATCTGCATGCGTGGCTGTGGCAATTTCACACATGCTTTAACCTATTTTTACCCCTTTTAAGCCAAGCCAGGGCAGTTTGAGCACAGATTGCTTCGCTTAAACCTGGCCTGGTTGTGTGCAGCCATGAGCTTGATTTGCTGATCTGCAAAGTAAAACCAAAGGCGACAGCGTTTGATGACAGGGTATGAAATGGGAAATATATGAAGGCTGCCGTTGTGGTCGCTGCGGCTCTGCTGGGATGTGGACTTCATTAACATCCTTGTTTTTTTGTGCTTTCGTACAACCGCAGAGGTAAACCAGACAACGTAGACACTGAACTAGCTTTGGATATTCAGAATAGCAGTGTAAATGTTCCTTGTGGCATTAAATAGGTCAATACAGTGTAATAACATACAAAATACATGTTATGACAATGTAATAGGGTTATTTTGCATCATGCTTTGTCCCAAGCACATTATAGTGACATCATAACCTCGGAATCCTCTCACCGCACTACACACACGTCCAGGGAAATGAATCCAGGAGAACTACTGCATGAATGTGCCCTGTGTGTAAAGAGCTGACAGCCTCAAAGCACAGCCTGTTCCCACTCGGAGCAATCGGTTCGCACGCTGCTTTTCTCTTGTTCGTTATCCTCAGATGAGTCTGTGGATTCATCTGTAATTGTCGGCACCGGACGAGAAAATCCGTGTCTCAACAGAAACTAGTAGTCTTGCATTTCTTCAGCTCTTATTACTTATTCAGTATGAAAATACATGTGTCTTGTCAAAGGCTCGCATAAGTTTTTTATGGATTTCTCCCTCCCTCTCTCCTCTCTTTCTCCTCTCTCTCTCTCTCTCTCTCTCTCTCTCTCTCTCTCTCTTTCTCTCCCCTCTCCCTTGCTCTCCCCTCTCTCTCTCCCTCTCTCTCTTCCACTCCCTCCCTCTCCTCTCCCCCTCTCTCTCGTTCTCCCTCTCTCTGCCTCTCCCTCTCTCTCTCTTTCTCTCTCCCTCCCTCCCTCCCTCCCTCTATCTCTCTCTTTCTCAACACAACACTTTTCTTTTCCATATGAATGTGCTGCGAATATACTTTACAAATGTACGTGGAGAGAAAAAAACAAATAACGACACAACAGCTTCATCCAGCTTCAAGTTAAATAAAACCGGCCCCTGGAGCTCAGCTCATTTTTCAATGACACCTTTGCCTAATGTGTGTTTCCGGACCAGGGGTTCAGATGCTAATGCAATCCAAACAGTGGCCCACAGTGGAGCCATCAGGCCTGGCTGTGGGTAAACAGCGGCTCTGCCAGGCCGTTAAGAGCTCGTTAGGAGACGCGGTGCATTGTGGTGGAGGGGGAGGGCGTGAGTCAGGATGGCATATGCTGCTGCCTGGGCTCGCAGATGTTTGCTGGAGCTGGGGAGGATGAGAGCCTGTATTTAAGTAACCTTCCCAATTAAGTATCTGTAAGGTTGCTGTCTGAAGGGCCAGAGCGTGTCAGCTTTCTGAAGGCGAACGGTCAATTAGGGAGAGAGTGCATCAGCCTGGTGCTAATGGGCCGCTGCTGAGTGAACAGGTCCGCCCACGGGAAGGCGGGTTTCCCCCAGAATCCAGAGGGAGGCGCAGTGTAGCGCTGCGGCAAAACTGAGGGTCTTGTCATTTGAGGCACTGAGAGATTACAGCTAAATTTGCTAGTTGTTGTTGTCGTTGCGCCTGATGGGTCCCTAAAACTATTTCTTCCCAAATATTTGGAGGAATGGACTGACAGGAGGTCTCATTCCGGGTGCCGTGTCATTTCCCCTCGTCTCATTCCGGGTGCCGTGTCATTTCCCCTCGTCTCATTCCGGGTGCCATGTCATTTCCCTCGTCTCGTCACGGGTGCCGTGTAATTCCACTCATCGAGGGTAACGGCCGCGTTTACCTCGAGAAGAAACTTTGCCACCGAGGTGAGAAGTGGGGCACCAGGCTGGACCCTGCCGGGCAGCTGTGGCAATGACATCACCATGACGCACGGCAGATAGCGGCTCTTCAGGACCAGTGGGCCTGACAGTAGTTTATAATATGTCTTAATGGGCTTTCTCTCAGCTGTACACACTGATTTAATCTCTCCAAAGCTCTGTATTGTTTATGAGCCCCGCGGGTAAAATTTTATGCCTGAATGAAGTGCTTACTAATAGCTGCTCTACCTCAGGGCAGAAAAGAAAAGAAAAAAAACTGAAAGACAAGGAACAAAACAAAGTACTGCGCAAAAGTGCTTTAAAGCGCCAAGGCACACTAAATAAAAACATGATAAAAAGGTTAACAGACTAGACCTTTAATTAATGGATGCCTCTTGCTGATTTCTGATGTACACTCCCCCCCCCACCACCCTCTCTCCCAATCCTCCCCTTCGTTTCATTTCAGGAATATTAAAAGATAAAGCTGATGCCTGGCACTCTCGGGGGATAATAGCTTTCTGGCGCTAAAGCTTTGCATCTCATGCCGACGCTTGTGTTCCTGACAACAACATTTGCGATTTATTAATCTCTGTAATGAGTCGAGAGAGAGATGTTGTAACTGGCCTACGAGGATCTCCTCAGACGTGGCATTGCACAACCTCCCCTCCGTGGCGCAGGGCGGGAACCTCGAGTCGCTCTCTGCGCTCTGTGCCAGAGATCTGCGGGGTCCCGGTGTGTGTGGTGGTCTGGTGTGTGGGGGGGGTCTGTTGTGTGTGTGGGGGTCTGGTGTGTGTGGGGGGTCCCGAGATGGATGCAGGTTTAAAAAAATTAAATCTGCTTCCCTTCATGTTAGTGCAGTTCATCTTATTTTCTGATTTTGAGCAAATAGGTAACATAAGATTTGATGCTCATATATGTGTGTGTGTTTGTCTAAGCCCCTGCTTAGGGCTGGCTGTGGGGTTTATATTAACTTTAAACACAAAGATCGGAATTCTGGTTAATTCCTTATTATTTGCCGGCCGGAGAAACTAAAGGCTTCAGAGCGTCAGCAATTGATTTCTTTGAACTCTATGCAATCGCTATATGACAATGAAAACACTGTTAAAAAGCACTGGGACCAATACAGTTCATACCATGGTAAAGAAGCTGTTTTGATTATTGTGTTTCAAGGCTTATTGGAAAATCTTATTGATTTAATTTGTTTCACTATAGAGGCAACCCCATAATTATGCAGATATTTTACACAGAAGTTCATAAACTGCTTTACTGGTCTTGAGGTTCTTTAGGGTTATAGTTAATGGAGGTGAAATCTAGTTGCAGTGCATTTGTGTCCACTATCACAAACAGAAACTCTAAACAACCCAGGTCCCTTGTCTCTGCCTTAGGACAATGCGCTGCTATTTGAAAGTGTGAGCGGAGAAGATTTGAGGAGGACCTTTGATTAATAACAAATTAAAATAAATAAACTTGATGCCAAACATTTATTTCACTGGGCGACTTGGTTAAACAGCTGCAAACATTTAAAATTGAACTACCCAGTTTATAATACGGGTATAATAATAGATTTTCTTCGTCATTGAACACAGACATTGGACGCATTGAAACGGACCAGTTTCATTGACCTGTGTTGACACAATATTCAAGTCATCACATCTAGGATCTGCGAGCTGCTGTCAGGATGCAAATACCGGATCCTAAACACCAGCCCGCCGTGTCAATCTCAAATAACAAGGACACGAGAGAGCAGGCGAACGCGAGGAGGATGCCGAGCTCGTCTGCCTCCATCTGGAGTCTCGCATTGCGTTGAACTCAGAACCCCATCAGCCACATCTGCGAGAGACTCTTCTCCTCCGTGACGTCTCTGCTCACCTCTTTAGAGCGCCGTCTTGGAAATTATTCGACCTCCGTGCGAGGAGACGTGTTTGTTTTTCAGTAACGAAAACAAACAAAGCAAAAGAAAAACAGCACGGTGGAGTGCTTGTGTAGGACGTTCGTGTTATATAAAACGGAGCACTAGGGAGACGTCATATTTTTTTCATTTTTGTATCACAGCTAAGAGCGGAGCCCTGTTTAAAGGTTCGTTTGGTATTCACGGGATTCGAAACGTGAAGGATGACAGCATTGTCTGACGACGCGCACGCACTGACTGCAGGCCCTCATTAGGACAAATTAGCGCTCGTTTCGTCTCGGTGAAGTGGGACGGCGAATGACTGGGGGTTAGATTGGAAAGCTAAACGAATCGTGAACGGAGCGTTTTGGCACGGCGAGTGGGGTGCAACAGCTGCCCTGACGGAGACAATCGAAGCTACAGACGACGGGGATCTCATTTGACACTGCCCTGACCACCGGTGACGGGGCCCGGTGGGGACAACACAGTCCTTGAAGCCACAGAAGACAGGCTAAGGGCCAAAAAGCTGCCTGCAACAAACGTATTTCCCTCGTCCCATCGGGCAAATCCAGTGTGTCATTATGGTAACAGTTCTTGAAGTTTGTGGTGCCAATTTGATGACAACAGCCATGGGTTCGTGTTGCCTCGCCCGTTGAACAGTAAATCAAACTGCAGTGTCATGAAACTCCCAGGTGGGATGGGGCTGTGGACGGGTTCATTTGTTCAGTCTCTCATCTTTACCTCCAGAGTCACTTAATCACACGAAAAGACCGTATTGACATTGAAAGGAACTTAAAACCCCCCGTACAGTATGAAGCTTGGTATCCATTTAGCCGTGCTGCCAGACCGAATGCAGAAGGATGCTGAAGAAGATAAATGACACGTAGAAAAGAAAGTAAGCTGACAATTGGAAGGTGTTTCTTTTTTTGTTTTAAATGAAGTTAGAATCGAATTGTGATGTGTAACCGAAGAAAAACACGACACCGGTGATATGTAGTGAACATCAATCTCAGGGGACCTTTTCTGTAACTGGAAGGAGGCAGTAGACCAGTCGTAGACACAAACAAACAAATGGGCGACCTGTTCCCCCGGATTTTCCCCACGTGTTTGAACCGTACAATGGGCTCCTGCAATGATTTCTCCATGACAATATCCAGTTTTAGTCCTATTCTCGGGTTATATCTATCTCAGGAACCTTGGCCTTGTGTTATTAAAATCTCAGAGGATACAACTATTATTACATTAGAAGATGCATTGCATTCTTGCGCGGGAACGGGGAATGGAAATGCCGGGGCCTCCGCCGAAGCCGTGCCAATATAATTCACGGGCTCTGACTAAACCTCCCCTTGAGTCATGCTTTATTAAGGTGCAGAGTCAAAAGTCTTGCTCAGTACAGTAACTCGGCTTTGAAACCTAATATCGGACTTATTACTGTGTAAATATTGTAAGCAACTGTTCTGAAAAATAGCTTTGCTCATTCAAATTAGATTTCCATGCCTGTGCAATTTAAGGTAGGGTGCAAATATGCAATGTTCATAATGTGAGCAGTGCGAGATTATTTGAACGTGAAGGGGATTTAATAAGAATCCTGTAATAAAAAGCTCTGCTTAATACCCGGATCAAGGTCGTACTTTCTACTTACATTGTAAATAATGCCATTTTACTTGAAAGGCAGTCGAGTTAATAAAGAGAATAATCCTTTTTCCACAGGTTGCGTAGAGATACAAGCTTGAAAAAATACAAATGCACGTGGTTGAAAATGATTAAATTGACGTGTCTGTACAGTATGTATATTGACATACAGTTAGATGTAAAATCATCTTATCAAGAGTCTAATTAACGTACACATCTCTAAAGACGTTTCTTGTATGATTAAAATATGTAGTAATCCCCCTCTTCTCTTTGAAGCTGTAGATCTGTTTTGGTTTAATCACTGACAAGACCCCCTCTGCCCCGTGTGTCCGACAGTGAATATTAATACCATTGCTGTTTTATTTTTCCTCTGCCGTCTGTGTCGCTCTGCACCGTGTGGCTGGGTCTGACGTCTCTCCCTCTCTCCCCCTCTCTCTCTCTCTCGTGCTGAATTATTCAGGGTTATTTACCGAGATTGCCGACACGTTTCTTGGACTGTCAGGGAGAAGTGAGAAGCCGCTCTCGCATGAACGCGGTGGCAGTTCATCGGCCTGCCTCGTGAATAGTGATGGAAATTGTGAAACGAGAGGGTGGGGATTACGAGTCCCATTAACCTGTATAATGGGGTCCTCGGCGAGGGAGATAATGGGTTGAAGCCGTTCCCTCTGGCGTACAAAGTCCGGGGCGACCCAGGGACTGCATTGGCTGCTGAGGCTGCCAATTGACAGGAAGGAAAACTGCATTTCTGCTCTGATCAAGTGTGTCTGTGACAGGGAGAGCTGTCTAAACAGATCCATATTGTTTGTTTTCTCCAAGAACCTTTCCTGTTCCCTTCCTGTGTGATTGTGTGTCGAATGTGTGTCTGCATGTGATACACACAGTCCTCATATAGTCTCTCCTCAATTCAGATCTCTATTTATAGGGTGGTTCTTCTTTTCTCTCCCACCTCCCCAAGACCTCATCCCCATCTCAGCCCCTCAAAAAGTGCAAATTCTGTGCTAAGTCAGTGTCTCATTCATATGAAGTTGACTCTGATAGGCCTCCAACCACCAGCTCATTCTGTGCAATGATGTGTGTGTGTGTGATGAGGTCTTATGGCTCCGTTCTGAGACCCCTGTGTGATGGAGTGTCACAGCTCTGTCCTGAGACCCCTGTGTTAGGAGGTTCTGAAATCCCCATGTGATGAAGTTCTGAGACCCCCATGTGATGGCGTGTCATGTTCTGAGACCCATGTGTGTTGAGGTCTCATGGCTCCGTTCTGAGATGCCATGTATCGACGTGTCATGTTCTGAGACCCATGTGTGTTGAGGTCTCATGGCTCTGTGTTGAGACCCCCATGTGATGGTGTGTCATATCCTGAGACCCCCGTGTGATGGTGTGTCATGTCCTGAGACCCCCGTGTGATGGTGTGTCATGTCCTGAGACACCCGTGTGATGAGGTCTCATGGCTCCGTCTGAGTGTGAAGTGTTGTGGAAGGAGCTGCTGCTCTGGCTGAAAATCATTTGCGATAAAGACTGTAAAACTGATTTCTCTCCTCACTGGGGGGAAAATTCAGAAGCACTGAATGCATGAAGGAGACGCGCAGGTGCGAGGACACAAAAAGTCAAGGGGGATGTGTGTGCGTATGTCTCCATAAATCAAGCCCATTGTGCAGTAAGGAGGCGTTGAGGTAGGTCTTAGCACTTCAAGTTCACACAGCCTGCCGGTGCGTTGCAGATGTTGCTCTCGAATTCCTGATGGCGCGTTCATTATGTTGTTTGTCTTGATAACATCCTCTCAGTGCCACGCTGACGATAGTGTGCCAGACTGGGGACTCATCAGTTTAAAAGGGTGGCACCGAAATACAGCTTCCAAAAATAAAACATTGTGTTTCTCATGCACTATTTCGAGTTTCTGTTTTTCACGCCAGCGCCAAGTGCTTAAATATTCCTCTTGAATGAGAGAGAGGAAAACAGAGTTGTGTTCGCTACTTTGATTATGTTATTTTTTTCCCCATTGACCAGCAGCTATTGACACTGAAGGAACCCACAAGGGCTGCTTTACAACTGTCTGGTTGATTCATTTGGATTTGCTGCAGTACGCTGAGGGAATTCAATGGGGCTGTTTGTTGTGTCTTTTAGTTTTTTCCCTTCCTCGGCAGCGTGTACGAGCAGTGAGTGTGAAGTCATGCCTTTACTTGTGCGCCTCATTGTTGGCACTGTGTGTTTTGGGATGAGGGAGACCGCTACACAAGTCCGGAGTGTGTCTGGGACTCGGTCAACCTCCAGCCTGCTCTATGAGAGGCGTCTGTTTTTCTCAAAGAGACAACATCTGTCTCCTTTCATTGTCTTCCGCTGGAGCACAGAATTCGAATTAGGATTGCGAACACAGCGCTGTATGAAGGTGTGTGTTTGTGTTGGGGGGGAATACTCCTACGCAGGCTGTGGGGCTCAGCTATCTCACTCTGCTCTCCCAGTTGCAATATCTGTTTAACCTGCTCCCTCTGGGCGCCCGAGCACAAGGATGCAGAGCAGACACAGAGCCGGGCAGAGAGCAGTGTGTTGTGTGCGCGGACTAACAAACGCCAGGACGCCTCTGCTGTACACAGCGCTACAATATGGCCCCTTTGAAAAGCCAGTGGGCAGCTTGGACTGGCCTGGAGATTCCTGAGACAATAGAGTGGTACAAAAACAAGCTGTTAACGTCCACTTGAGACAGTGAGGCGTGCAAGCGAATCAGTCCTGTGAGCCTTTGTGTAACTGTGTAACTGTCCGCTGAAACAAAATAACGATGGGTGTGGCTACGGAGAAGGTACGTCCCGTATGGTACAGATGCATGGAAAGCCACTCCATGTGAACTATTCTATGCTATTTAAAAAAGAGGACATCTGTAGGTTGGGGGTTGATAAGAGTTGATGAGATGATGTTTTCTTGGTTCATTGGGCAGTTTTTCCAGCTGTGCAAGTTGTATCTGTTCGTAAGTTCTTAATTATCAGCTCGGTGAACCCAGAAGCCAAGGTCTGCTCTATCTGGTTCGGCGGTGGAGGAGTGGATATCGTCCACCCACTCCCTGCGAGTGGAGAAGCTGCTTTCTCTGAGGCCTTTGGCATTAACGCCCACCCAGGTAGTTACCAATGCAAGGCAACAGACTGTGGAGAGTGTTTTGATCTCCTTCTCCAGCACAAGCACACAATCACAGACCACATCTTTGGGAATATTCGGGGAGAGTGGTTAATGGACCACTAATGTGACACTTCTCTCTGTGCCATGATGCACATTCGCGAGCCTCCACCTCCATGCTTTAACTACTGTGTAAGGGCAGCAACGCTTTTACTTTCATACAGATGTGTTTCGGTGGAGCAGAGTAATTAAAACGGAACATATCAGAGTATTACACTAACTTGATTAGCGGTTCAGGGAGAGCAGAAGTAATTGTCTAATTGGATAATGGGAACTGCGCTGCCAGAGATGCCGAGAGAACGCCTCACGGTTTTAACAGTATTAATGTCCCGCAATGTGAAGGCATCCCTGTTCCACCTTCTACCTTCATCCCTCATTCACGAGCTCGTCTTGTCTTACTGGGAGAAAAAGTTTTCCTTCTCAGCTCATCCTCTGCTGCTGTTTACGGATGAATTACCGCCACCCCCAGCACTCGCCCGCGGAGACGCGAACCTTGACCCCCAGCCCGGCGGTGCGTGCCGCGGCCCCAGATCCCCTGATTTATGGCCTGTATTTATCATGGCAAGGGCTGCTGATACAAACCGGAGGTCTGAGTCAAATGGTGCACTGGGAAACAGATCACCCCGTCATGGCGTAGCGGTGAAATCGCAGGGAAGGGCTGTGGATACCCAGAGCCACGGCAGCAGGGCATTAAGGACTCGCGGCTTCGCTACTTATTCCTAGGGACAACATTCCTCATTTGCTTGGGTCCAATTCAATTATTTTTAAGGATAATATATGCAGAGTTTCCAAATTCCAAAAGATGTATCGTCTATTATATACGGATATAAAACTAAACTCTTTTTAGTGCCCTTAGTACTTTAGTGTTGACATGATACTAAAAAATGTATTTTCTTTACTGCGTCAGTTGGTTCAAACAAGGCTTTCGATTCGAGGGCAGTACTCTCAATCTCAAAATGCTTTATGAAATCAGGTCACAGTGAGGTATAGTAATGCTGCAGAGGAAACTGACACGTTTAAATAAACAAAAATGGTGAGCAAAGACTCCCAAAGATGCTTTTACTTGCAGACTTCGCACAGGTCTGTCAGAATCCCCCCAAATAACAATCTGCCTAGCTTTGGCCGTTTCCAGAAGATAAACGGAGTGCACGGTGAGATGCTGCTGCTCTCTTCCTGCCTTCCGCTGCGCAGCTACGTGAACCGCAGACCATTAAACCCCCTGTAATACTTGAGAGCATCCTGCCCGGTGCAACGCGGACGTCTTAACTTCCATATAAACCACAAAGGTCACTAATGCTCAGGTTTATGGACACGGGAAGGACCGGGGATGAATTTTGCATTTTATTTAAAGTAATAAAAGATTGGGGGGGAATAAATAATGTGTAAATCCTTCTCGGGGGACTGACGGGGAGCCCAGCGCCCTTGACGTGATTGAAACCGAAGCCCATCAGACACACACAGCTGCTCCTGATTGGGGCGACGGGGGGGGGGGGGGCGGAGGCCGTGTTTGACAGCAGTCGTTTAAAACCCGCCGTGTCATTAGAATGTGACAGGATTCCCGAATGGATGCCTTCTTTTAAATGCTCACTGCGTCTCCCTGCCCTTGGAGACGGAGGAAGAGGGTGGGGGGGCAGGAGGTTGAGATTTCTCCGCAGCACCCCCACCCCCTCCCATGTTGTATGTTTTGTAATGAAAGGGATTGAAATTGACAGGGATCTAATTATATCAGCTGGGGATGTAGCCTCCCGGTGAACAGCAATAACACACGAGTGGAGATCGTTCTGTTTGTGGCGGAGTTTGTGCCAGGGCCATTCTGCGCACCGGCTCGCTGAATGAATGCAGTGCAGGTGTCGGCACAAAGAATTCACCTGTGTTTATTCCACATGAGAGGTAAATCCACGTGATAAATTAAACCGTTTCTCCGTTCTTCTCCACAGACCCAGATAAACCTCTCAGTGAGCCGGGAAGGCGTTGCACACGAGGGGGAGGGTTTGTTCGAGACCTGGATGAGGATTTTGTCCAGATGAAAATAGCAAAACACATCTTATATCTTCTACAGGGTCTTACTAGTTAAAGTGATTGGGAAAAAAGTCATTATTTTCCTATTTACCAGTACAGGACAGTGCCTCCCTGCAGACAAGGTTATCGATTGTGTTGTGTCCTAACCGTGTTAAAACAAAAGACAACAGCAACGCAAGACCTTCAAATGACTCAAGCCAGCAGGCCCCTTTTCTCCAAATCCACAGAGGAAAGACGTTCTCCGTCGCTGCTTTCTCCACTGCTAGATGATTGCAGAGCAGGCAGAGAGAAGGCTGGTGCCAATGGATTGTAGTGGACCCCCCCCCCCACTCCAATGGGAACTTTTACATTTGTCAGGGGTCGCAAACAATCAGCTTTATGTGCCGAGGTCACCGCTGCGCTGTTCGCTGGCCGTGTTTTTAAGGAGGCGCGAGTGTCTTCATTCCACAGTGTGAAACCTCATCACCCTGTAAGACGAGGAGGAGTGTCTCTGTCCAGTTATTGGCACCCAAGGCAACCGGATGCTTCTGCTAGTCCGAAGATGCATAGTGATGTGTGTTGTGCGATGGCACTGTATATATCTGCCTCATACTTCATGTAAATCGGAAATATAGAATATTAATTTGTGCACAAGGGGAAATATCTGTGGCAGCCATTTTGGTTTCGTTTATTTGTCTATTTGACTTGTGCTCAGTTTGCGCCGTGGCTGCTTGGGATATCTGTTTGGCGTCATCTGTGTGTCCGCTGGTGAAGGGCGCCACTTGTGCATCGCTGTAGCTGTTGGGTCTCCTGATCAAACGAACCAACAATCGTTATTGACAACCGGGGTTCTTAACGAGCTGCAGGACATTGATTACTTTTCCTGTTGGTGCTTTGTGCTGCACCAAACAGGCAGCCAAGTGCAGTAATATATATCAAACTGGAGCGGGTATCGAATCCTAAAGAAGGCAGTGTTGACTTTCGATAATTATTCTGATTGGCAGCGGTGTTGAGGATTGATTAGGCTGGGCTGCGATGGGACGATGCTAGCCTGGAGATACATGTGTTTAGGCCTAAGAGAAAGGCTGGGGGTTGAAGTATGTTTGGAGTAAGAAGCTACAGGTTAGAGTGTAGATACTAAACTCCCCTCAACACAGACAAATACACACACACACACACACACACACACTCCTTCTTGTACATATCTCCTTCAAACACCCGGTGGTTCACTCAAAGCACTGCGTTGTAGCTCTTATCAGAAACGGGAGAAGCAGTGGGCAGCAAAGTATGTATTTCTTTAAGAGTGACCGGGGTTATCTCCTGCTATTTTTATTCTCCTCCCTGTGTTTCTGACCCTTTAATCAAATCCGCTCGTTCCGGCACTTGTACACAAAACACGGTACAGTGAGCTGCCAGAGGTCACCGCTGTCCCTTTCAGTCCGAGATCTTTGTAGTTTCCGGCAGTTTCATTAACACGAGAGGAGTCGTTAAACACAAACGCACAATCGACTCCGTCTCCTCTCAGGTTTCCTAACGGGAATTCAAATCTCCCAAGGGACACGGTGAAGTGGTGAACCTGGTTACTGGTCTGTGTGGGTTTAGGGTCAGGGTTGGGGTGGTGAAGAAAACTCAGCTATACCCAAAGAGAGGGCTATCTCACAGGATTTGATTGTGCCTCTTGTTTGGCAGCTTGTTGGCTTAAAAAAAAGCCTTTGATTTGTCTGCTTCTGACAACAGGAGGCTCACAAGTTTTGCATCCTCATTTTCTCACCGAGTCTAATTGCCAGAGAGCGGGGGTTTGTTATCGGAGCGCCGGAGTTCCTTGCTGAGACAGAAGCCACATTCATTACACTCCTCGCTTTGTGAAAGGGTGCTCGGCCCTGGGGGACCGAGTGTTTATCAGCTTTTAAAGGCGGCTCTTTTACAGACTGTAAACTACGCTCCTCGGGATGATAATAGCATTGCTTATTCCTCAGCTACTCAGTCAAAAGATGAGCGTATTTCAACAGGTCAGACAGGAGGAGCGTCGAGTGTCTGGACAACTGAGCTCCCTCTGAAATCATGCCCAATCTCTCTCCTCAAAGTCAGGGAATGTGAACATCACAAGGTAACACTTTGTCACTGAGGGTCTACACAGTTTAAAACAAACATACACTGCTGCTGAGCGAGGGAGGGATGGGAGAGACACTGCAGCCTGTGTGCCGGGCTGGGGAGGCACGTGCTCAGTTAATGACGCGCTGGAGGTAGGAGCCCCCCCCAGTGCAGGCAGGCCGGTAGATGGCGGTGAGCTCAGTTTGTTTTTTTCCCTGTCGGCTCTAATCTCGTCCCGCGTTCGTCTGTGAGCAGAATAGCAAGTGTGAAGGGTCTGACCGGTCCCGTGCGAGAGAGGAGGAGGATGGGAGACAGAGGGGCTGACAGGAGGGAAGATGGATGACTGGGCTGGGACTGCAGTGCTTCACAACCGCATCACAGTCCCGTACGGCGAATACACCGGGTCCTCGGGGGATCGGGAGGAAAAAAAAGAAAAGCCAACATACTGAACGACGCTTTGAAGAACACATACATGTCCACACAGCATGGCAGCCATGGCTCTGCGTCAGTTAGAAGCATGCAAGTGCTCAACGTGACTGACGACGGGGTCAAAAAGGGATCTCTCTCTGAGGGCGGCCCTGTACCGAAGCCCTAGATCTGAACTCCAGACCACTTGCCCTGTGTGTGTTTGAATCTGTGTGAGTTGTGCCTGAGTGGAGGAAGGTGCCTTTTTTATTGTTTCTTTTCCTTTTTATCAGTCATTATGGCCCCAAATACTTTCGGTGCGGATCACCCTGTCATCTTAATTTTTAATCATTCAAGCTCTCGATAATGGATTCGGCAATTTGGGGGGGTTACTAACTGCTCCTCTCACAGAGGCCGGCGAATCTCCCTGCGCTCGGTTCCTCTCGGTGGAGCTCTTTCAAGCTGCATCCTTGGAGACGGAAGTTACCATTTGCTCTCGGTGCCGCCGTAGGGATTTCGCTCTCGGCTTCATTAGATCAGGCTGACAGGAGTGCGGCTCGTTGGACCCGTGGGCCACGCTGAAAGAGCTGCGGTTTGGGGGGAAATTGTGCTTTTTTTATCCTTTCTGTCAGTCGCTCCAAATAGATGCTTTCGCGCTCTTGTCTCCATCGACACAAAGGTCATTTTGTTCAAACTCATAACTTCACTAAAACCACCAGCAGCACCGTTGTTTTATTTCTTTCCTGGGGAGTGATACAGGTTGTCTTTCAGGTCATGATTACTACCATGAGGGTGCAGGGCCTATGCAGTTACCATTCTATGTTTATTTCGGCTCTGCTGCGATACGTTAGTGCACTATCTCTGCACGTTTGTTTTCTCATGTGGGGGGCTGGTTTTTCTGCCCGGGGCAAAACATTCCTTTGGAAATTTTCTCCTCAGTCAGCAGTTCAGTGCAGGAAGCTATTTCCTTCACCCTGAGCTGTAGCCGTGCGTGACAGCAGCCGTCTCTCTGATAAACACCAAGTCATAGCACAAGTAAGCAGCTACGGTGCCTTTCCACTCATGTTGCAGAGACGCGCGCAGCTGCTGATGTTTCCTGATCCATCACAAGGACCTGTCCCTGTCCCCACAGTGCTGCACCGTGTGGACACTGTGAGACGCCAGACCTCTGTATTCACGAGCGCATACTGCGTAGGAAAAACGGCACCCTCCCCTGGCGCAAGCCTGTTGCTCTAATACCAGACTTACATGGTTTGTGGAAAAGCTTACACCGAATTAGGCGCGAGCAGCTATTCAAGTAACTGTCAGCTTAATGTGTCTTTAACTTCAAAGTGCAAAGGCATTAGCGCACCTCGCAGAATATCGAAATCACGCCGCATATTCAGGTCCGTATCTGAACATGCCGAAGACGGTCTGTTTGTTATTCCAGCGATTGAGTGAGGATATTTTGTGTGGATTCTATTAGGGCTCTGCGTTGATTCATTTTAAATGTTTTAATACAAGTGTGGCCTCAGCTTTAAAAGGGAAAATGTGTTAAATTGTGTTTTCGCAGCCTGTATTGATTAGTGCCCCATGCCCCCTGTTATTTACACTGGAAGTACAAGGTTAACGCGGTAAAGGGCAGTTTAGCCACACGGTTGTGTTTTGATGGATGCAAGTTAGGCTCTGGTTATTAAGGGCGGATTTCATTTACGATTTCAGTTATTATTTCTGTGGCCCCAGGGCATGAGGCCGGCTCCCCCAGTGATGAATCACAGCTTGGCGTTTCTAATTGATCTCTATTATATAAATACCCATGTGTGTCGGGGAGGTGCCGGACTCTGCTGAGAGAGGAAGAATCTTTTCCTGCTTTTTTCGGTGACCTTAAAACATGCTCTGTGTGAGTGTGAAGGCAGACCTTGAATAATAATAGCAATAATCATCTGAGGTGCATTATTGCATTCTGTCTCTGCTTTGAGTCTGGAGTCTTTGTCTTAGTGGATGTGAAATACAGGTCTCGTCTCAATTGGCTTCATCCATCTATATCCATCTTTTCATCTCCACTCTCCCCTGCCTTGGCTTTTGGCTCTGGTTCACGCTGGTCAGCCGAGGCAGCGCGGGGTCGTGTGTGGGCCGCTCGTCTGCCCTTTCTGGTTGGCAAGAAAACATGGGCCGTGAAAAGATGGGTTGACCCTCGGGACGCCACAGCCTCGCGGTGCTCTGACGCAAGACGGGCCTGAAAGGGAAGAAACATCATGGCCTTCCTGTGCCATCATGTGTCTTTAGCAAAGCCAGCAGAGCCCCGTGGACAGGTCTGGGAGGGCTGTCGGGCACATCCTGCTCGCCTGCCTGGTATCGGGGGGTCAGTGAAGCCTGCAATCCAGCACGTTTTCCCAGGATCCTCTCTGCTGGACCCTCTGCCTTCCATCTCCGCACGTGATCGGAGTTAACAGCTGTTGAGGGCTGGGTGGGGGGATCAAGTGGAAATACACCCGTGATAAATAGGTTGTTTACTCTGGCACAAACACTGTCCCGTGTCGTCTGAGAAATCTGATAATCTGACACATGAGCATTATTCATAAGAGTGCGCCGCTTCGCTGTATCAGATTAAACACGCAGCCCCTTTCCCGAACATCCTGCATATGCATTACATCTCAAATACATTTCCAATGCAGGTGAAGGGGACAGACACCAACAAACACACACATGCACGCATGCACGTACGCACATACGCACACACAAACACACACACACATACAGACACACACATGCACGCAAGCACGCACACACGCACACACACACTGCCATCACACCGTGCCGTCTGGGGAATTGATTTTCCCGTGGCTCTGTTCGGGGACTCGTCCGTTCCTCCAACGCAGCGCTCACCGATAGCCCCTTTATCAGCCCGCTTGCCGAGATGTTAACAGCCCTGACTAATTGTCAGTACCTGCAGTTACAATGACTGATATCTTATCACTTCACATGATGAGCAATGCTAATTAAAATTGATTATGCCGGCGTGCTCTTCGGCGACCGAAAGCGGGCTCCTTCCTCGAACACCGTTCCGCGGCTGATTGGTATTCCGGTGCGTTAACCGGCTCCGGCGGCTCCTTTGAGCAGCAGCTGTCGATGCTCTGCAGAGGTAATTAGTGAAGAAATATTTGGTGATTCATAACCAATATGATATATGAAAGGAACATTACAGGTGACCTTATTTAGAAAGGAATTTGGGAAGAGTTTCATACTTTTGAGGAAATGTCATTTTTAAATTGAGACCATGTTGATACTGGTTGTGATTATAACTCTAATTTTATATTTTTAGTGTGAACAAATTATTGGACACCTGCCATCCTTCTTTCATTACTTTAAACACTCAATCTCAGTATGAGGGGTGATAAATTGATTCAGTGTGTTAACATGCATTCTGCAGCGTCCGGAGAAACACTTTTGCCAAATTAATAATTTTGCTTGTTGCTTGTCTCTGTGAGAGGAGTCTTGTGGATCTGCCTGTTGGCAGTTGTGTGAACCCCGCGTGGCTTGAAACAGACACTGATTTGTGCAAAGTGATGATAAGGTATAGTCATATACCGAGGATATGCCAGACGAACTGGAAGAGAGAGAGAGAGAGAGAGAGAGAGAGAGAGAGAGACAGAGACAGAGACAGAGAACATATTAATTCAGATCTATAGTCCCACATTTTTAAAACCGTCATATACGTCTAGAGTTTCTTTGTGATTTTCTCTTACAATCTTTGTGTTGTCCTTTGGCGGTTTCGGACCACAACGGGTTCTGACATCATCAATAGCAATGCATGCCTTCTCAGACTTCGCTGCCCCTACGTTTGAATGTGTAAACTCATCTGTGTGATTTATTTTCACGTCATATAAGGGTGCAGAACACTCAGCCTTTCTTATATAATGTTTACATTATCTGGGATATTGTGTTCCTTTGCGTTGGATTGTGTTTGTGTTGCATTTCCATAGTGCTGCCTCACTCACACACACATATTTACACTGAGTCACTTTGATCAATGTGAGAGAGAGGGAAAAAAGGAAAGTCTGTTAGTCCAGAGTCCTGTAACTCTGAGAGCCCGAGCCCTGGTGCTAATCTTTAATCATCGGCAGTGATATCGCACAAAACTCAACCGCGTTTTATTCAGTTGTCTGGATCTCTCAGGCTGCGAACCCGGACGCTCGCGATTCTTCCTGGAGACCATTTTCAGATTGAGATGCTCTCTGTCGGGGGGGATTACCTTCATGTGCAAAACACAGTAAATCCCTGGCTTAAAACATGGCTCGTCTAATGCCGTCCGTGTCTCGGTGTAAAGGACGCTTTTACACTTTGTCTTTGTGTGGAAACATGACGATAATCTCAGAAAGCGGTCGACAGTCATTTGAGATCCTACGGAAAAAAATCTTCATCTCCTTCAACATGGTACATGAAATGAAGAGGGTTTTGTCAGTGCCTTGTCTTTGATATGCCCGTACTTTTCTTAACTGTAATTCGCGGTAGAGCTGCAGTCGAAGGCAGTCAGCCATCTGCAACGTTTTGAAAAGCATGTAAAGGGCGTCTGTCGTTTAAAACGGTGACTGACAATGTTTGACATTTGACGGCAACGTTTCATTTAGTCTGCTCCGAGGGAATGCCAGTCAATTTATTTTTGGATACCAATTAATCCCAGACAGAAACTACCCGTGTGAGTACATTCATGTGCAGTGCTTACTGTATGGCATCTCATTGCCTCTTTTCCCACAGACTGCAGATATGATCATTAACTGCTCTGTTTTAGGAGATTAAAGATGTTTAATGTTCCTGTGTGCTTTTTCCCGTCGTGAAGCTTGATGGTGGGTGATGTATTAATGTGCGATCTCGAGCGTTTCAGCCTGAGCACACAGAGAGACTGCTTACTGAGAGAGCAACATTGTGCGAAACAACAACGCCGTCGTTCTTTGTGTTGTTTTCGACTGCGAGATACCTTGACTCGGCCCCTGGCCATCCAGACGTGGACTCTCTGAACATCAGCCTGGCCTCGTTGTTGCCATGTTGCGATATAGACTAATATCCTGTTTTTTTTTGGCTGCGTGTAAAACACAAATCTCATGTCATTTGTAGCCTGAGCTGGATTATAATCTGTCCCCTGGAGATGAGTGTCCTCCCAGGCTAATGAATTACTCTTCTGTGCCACACTGCCCCTGTCAAAAGGTTACAGTCTGAAAGCTCACTCTCTACTGTCCTCTCTCCGCTAAACCATGTTGTACAGGGGTTTGCCTCCCGTCTGGCCAACAACCCCTCCGTCTCCGTTTCTCCAGTACGTAACAACACAGCGTTTGGTGCTTTTGGTTAATCTGGATAAACTCACAAACAGACAAAGCAAGGTCATG
Organism: Amia ocellicauda; assembly: GCF_036373705.1. Lineage (NCBI taxonomy): Eukaryota > Metazoa > Chordata > Actinopteri > Amiiformes > Amiidae > Amia > Amia ocellicauda. The sequence continues at coordinate 25,639,600 of NC_089868.1, read as the reverse complement.
ATCTTTGAGTTGCTGATTCCTGATGTCGTTGTGCGGTTGTGTGTCACATGACTGCCTACAGTAGCATCCTACTCATAAAACACGCTCTTCCCCTGTGCAAGACGAGCTGCGGAGCCGCGGTCAGCGTGGCGTGCCGAGGGCTGCCGGCTGGGAATGACATCACGAGGTGCACTGGTGACCTTTGTGGGAATCCAGCGCAGACCGGTTCCACCCAGCTGACATTTGAGCTCTTCAGACAGTCATTAACAACCAATTCAGTGATAATCTTGCCTCAGAGGTTAGAGATTTGAAGCAGGGACCGAATGTAAGATGCCATTATGGAGCTTTAGTAAACTGGCATGCTGCGGTATATTGGCGGATGCTTATCTTATCTGCTGGTGTGAAATGGTATTTTGCTCGACACAAAACCTTCCCACACATAGCGATGGATCCTCTCTCTCCCTTCAGACGCCGTCCGAGCTGTGAGGAAACGGACAGAGATTCTCAGGCTTAAATGTAATCTCAGGAAATCCTGCTCTTTGCCTGTTTTCCGGGACTGTGCCACTACACACATGTATCCGTCCACACAGCGCAAATCCCACAAACCCATCATCCGTCTAACCGGCACATCAATCCACATTCCCATCAACCTTGAATCTTGGAAAGCGGGGTCTTTTCAGCAGCTGTGTACATTTGGGGACAAGCTGTTGATTTGTTGGCACTGATGAGCAGAGAAGAAGAATAGGAAATGTGTATGTATTTGTGTATATAAATATAATCTTTTCTAGGTGCTCTAGTAAAATGCTGATATGTTTCGGACCGCGGTAGGATTTGTTAGAAACATCTGCCGGCGACTCGACCATCACAGATGCTAGGAGTTTCCCATAAAGAATTTGTTTTCATTTCCTTCAGATGGAAGTATTACCTGCCTCCTCGCTGCACCTCAACCCCCCCGGCCTCCACAGGCAATCTCTTGATCTGGATATTTTGATATTCAGGTGGCGATAAACAGCAACTTCAGAGATGAAAAGACTGAGCCTCTCTAATGCAATCACACCAGCCCTGCAGTGCCGGAGTGGGGAGTGCGGCTTCGCATTTGAGCGGGAGCGGGGGGTTCTGGGTAATTTCTGAGAGTGATTTCTGAGGTCCCGTCAAAGGGCCGGCCTCGACTTCAGAGTCCGGTCTGAACAGGAACCTGCAGGTTTTCTCAGGCACTTCCTGCAAGGTTTGCTTCCTGTTTGGTTCCTCAGCTGTATAATATTCTCCCAATACAAATAAATACACAATTTTATCTCTTTGTTTTACTCGTCCTCCTGTGTTCAGGAAATTATTTCCACTTTCGAGTGATACAATCTCTCCGAGGCAGTATTATCAGCTTAGCCAATCAGATCCCTGCGTCTCCCAGCTCAGGCGCCATATCTCTGCGACTCAGATTTAACTCTTTGTGTGACGCTGTTTATTTGTGCTCTATTTATAGATTATATTCCCTCCTATTGCACGTTTTCCCAGATTACATCTCTTTATCTCCCCGGCAGCTCCTTCCTAAGGGTTTCAAAGCAGTTCGGGTCTGGAAAGGCGCTCCGATCTTGGTGTTCATTAAGTTTTTCCTCAGCTCCCCTTGTCTTCACAGCGCTGTCCGTAATTATATCTGGCGCCGAAATGCAGCGGGCGGACGCTGTGCCGTAAGTGCCAAGGGTCCCCAGCTCTTCACCTTCGGGTAATTAGTCTAAACCGCACAACAGACCTCATTTTCCTGCTCCCTCGTTATCTTTTGCTTGCTCTCTCTGATACACAGACGGGGCCGAATTTGAATAATGCGACCCTTTACAAACAGAAGAGGTAGAGTGAGTGAATGAATGGACGGATGGATGAATTAAAGAATATTAACATATGTAGTGGTAGACGTAGTTGATTTATTTCTGTGCAGTATATAAACTGAGCTGATGAACAGATATAGATGATGCTTTCCGGTCCAGAGTTTTGTGGTCTGCTGACATGGGGCAGGAATATCTCTGAACGCACACAGGTGGGTTGTGCAGCAGTCTGTGTAAAAAGCAGAAAGGATGTCATCTTTTGTATTCCACTCCTCTCTCTCTCTCCCAGTAATGAAATCTGTGGAATAAAAAAAATGCATAAGTGGAGAGCATCTGTCATATTAGACTCTTTTTTCCCCCCATGCTTTAATATAAACCTACTGAAGCTGGATTATAGCCCAAAGGCAACCTTTATAAAGCGATGCATTTTTAATTTTCCCCGCACCCTCTTTATGCTCACTTTGCAGAAACACAAATCGTATGTCTGAACCCAAAGCCGCCGTATCTGCGAATAGGAGCCTCACATTGCCCCCCCGTTCTTTTGGCTCCTGATTCGGGATTAATCGAGTAATGCCACTGATGGTTTCAGAGCCTGGTTCTCCCAGGGAAGAGCCAGATCCCAGGATTCCCGGCTCCCTCTTTGAATAAATCCTTTCACTGTTGTTACTTGAGTTCTACATTTCCATTTTAAATTGAAATGCAGGTCACTCTTTTGCCTTTATTTCCCACCAGAATGATTGCTCCCAAACCCAAACAGCAACACAGAGCGCAGAACTGATAAAGTAAAGACTAAACAGGAGAATACAGAAATAGACGGAGATGGATAGATGGCATGTGTTGTGTGTGTGTGTAAGAGAAAGAGAGAGCGAGAGAGAGAAGGAAAGAGAGATAGGGAGAGGGAGAGAGTGGTGCATACCTAATGTGTGACTCAGCAGAGCAATCCTACCTCCTGAACTCAGCCTGAAAAACGAGGGAGAGTTTTCTGTCTGCCTTACTGGAGGTCTGTCCCCAGGGGGGGTGAGGAGGCACTATTCATCCAGCCTGTAGCACTGCCATGGCAACGAGAGGGATGGACTGCATGGGGATTGAGGCTGAAGCACCGTGTGCACCAAATACGGTTCATGTTCGGTTCAGAGGGAAGGAAATCCCTTCATACCCTTCACATGAGGTCGTGTGTCTGTGATTATCCACAGCGTACCTGGGCTCAGGACAGGTAGAACATTAGAACATAAGAAAGTGTCCAATCGAGAGGAGGCCATTCGCCCCATCCTGCTCGTTTGGTGTCCATTAATAACTGAGTGATCAAGGATCCTATCCAGTCTGTTTTTGAATGTTCCCAAATTGTCTCTTCAGCCACATCGCTGCGGAGTTTGTTCAGATTGTGACGCCTCTCTGTGTGAAGAAGTGTCTCCTGTTTTCTGTCTTGAATGCCTTGAAGCCCAATTTCTATTTGTGTCCCCGGGTGCGTGTGTCTCTGCTGATCTGGAAAAGCTCCTCTGGTTTGATGTGGTCGATGCCTTTCATGATTTTGAAGACTTGGATCAAGTCCCCACGTAGTCTCCTCTGTTCCAGGGTGAAAAGGTTCAGGTCCTCAGTCTCTCAGTAGGACGTTCCCTTCAGACCTGGAATAAGTCTGGTTGCTCTCCTCTGAACTGCCTTTAGAGCAGCGCCTCTAGGTTAGCGCTGAGTGAACTCGATCAGGCTCGGGGAAGCTTGTGGACTCCCAGGAGAGGCGTGTTGTCATGTGTGTCAGTGTATTTGCAATGAAACGCACATTTTCAGTTTAATTTCAATCCAACCGGTGGTTTCTTTGTTTTTGCTTCATCTCTCAGGCTCTTTTTTTGGATCATCTATTAGAGAGATGGAAACATCTGGAGCTGGAGCAACGCAGTGTGAACCTGATTCTGACCCGTTTTCATCCTGCCTTTGTCCATCGTACCTGTAGTAAAGCAGCTTCTATGAGATCTTTCTTCCCCCCTCTTGGCACTGGGACCCCCCCACGAGGCTGATTAATCAGTAATGAAGCGGGGGTCTTTCTCTGGAGCAAGGTTTCTATCTGGTTAAGAATGTCTTTCAAGACATCATCCTATCATTCTTCAGAATCAGAGCCATAAAATACGGGCCCTTTTGTATTATTTAATATATATAATTCAGAATGGATTTTCAATAAACACACGAGTTAAATTTGACATTTTGAGTATGCAAATGAGGGAGGATGAATGTTTAATGAGTGCATTTATAATGCAAAAGGATTTATTAACTCGGCTACAACAAGAGAGGGGATGGAAATGTGCAGCTCAAAGTCAAGACGGTTTTGGGTAAATTAATACTAAATAATACATTTGATTCGGGATGGCAGGGGGTCAGAGAGACGGGGGGGATCTGTGAGGATCAGTGCTGTGGAGGCGTCCCGCTGCCATCGCACTCATTGTGAACCTGTTTATTTACAGTCACTCTTCTGAATCACACGGCAATCTGAGGCCAATTAGAGTCCTGCCAATTAACTCTCACATTAGAATCGTGTTCTTTTCTTTTTCTTTCTTTGTTTGTTTGTTTCTTTCTCTCTCCCTTCTCTCTTTTTCTTTTTTCTTTCTTTCTTTCTCTCTCCCTTCTCTCTTTTTCTTTTTCTTTCTTTCTTTCTTTCTTTCTTTCTTTCTCTCTCCATTATTTATATTAAAACCAGTTCCAGCAGTGGATTCGGAGTTAAATGCATATGTATTAGCAAGGAGCCAGGAACTCAGTAATCCTGATCGCTAACCCTCTCTGAGATAACGAGTTCTGTTTAATGTCATTTGTTGGTAATTATAAACTCACAGATGACACTGAAATATAAGCTTCATAACTGGTTTTAGATTCACAGACACCTGGCCATCAACTCAGATGTCTTTAAAGTGTCCTGTATGACTTGGCAATTTCAGATTCCAAGGCGTTATTTCTTTGGGGACTCAAAGAATTGGACATGTTCATCACAGTGCTGTTTTCAGGTGAACATATCTGTGGCTTCTGAACAAGTAGACTTCTGTTTACATCTGCCAAACAGCCCTGACCCGTCGAGGCATGGACTCCACTAGACCTCTGAAGGTGTGCTGTGGTATCTGGCACCAAGACGTTAGCAGCAGATCCTTTAAGTCCTGTAAGTTGCGAGGTGGGGCCTCCATGGATCGGACTTGTTTGTCCAGCACATCCCACAGATGCTCGATTGGATTGAGATCTGGGGAATTTGGAGGCCAAGTCAACACCTTGAACTCGTGATTCATCAGACCAGACCACCTTCTTCCATTGCTCCGTGGTCCAGTTCTGATGCTCACGTGCCCATTGTAGGCGCTTTCGGCAGTGGACAGGGGTCAGCATGGGCACCCTGACTGGTCTGTGGCTACGCAGCCCCATACGCAACAAACTGCGACGCACTGTGTGTTCTGACACCTTTCTATCAGAACCAGCATTCACTTTTTCAGCAATTTGAGCTACAGTAGCTCGTCTGTTGGATCGGACCACAAGGGCCAGCCTTCTCTCCCCATGTGCATCAATGAGCCTTGGCCGTCCATGACCCTGTCGCCGGTTCACCGCTTTTCCTTCCTTGGACACTTTTGATAGGTGCTGACCACTGCAGACCGGGAACACCCCACAAGAGCTGCAGTTCTGGAGATGCTCTGACCCAGTCGTCTAGCCATCACAATGTGGCCCTTGTCAAAGTCGCTCAGATCATTACGCTGCCCATTTTTCCTGCTTCTAACACATCAACTTTGAGGACAAAATGTTCACTTGCTGCCTAATATATCCCACCCACTGACAGGTGCCATGATAACGAGATTATCAGTGTTATTCACTTCACCTGTCAGTGGTCATAATGTTATGGCTGATCGGTATATATATATCTACAGCTCTGGAAAAAATTAAGAGACCACTCCAAGTTCAGAAATCAATGTTAAGTGGTCTATCACATGGGCTCCATGGCACAGGGCAGGAAAACAGCAACGCGTCTGTGTCTGTCGGTCTGGATCTGATCATGGTGATGGGATTCACAGGTTTGGAGAGAGAGGCTCAGTACTCTAAACAGGCAGCTGGTGATGAATGGAGTGGCTGTTCCTATGTGCAGAGAGATGCCGGTGATTATATGGCAGTCGGCAGCCCAGTCCTCCAGAAGGCGCGCTGTCGAGTCGCACGGAAACAGACGTGGTGCAGGAAAGAGCATCTGAGTCTGGAGGACAATTTTGTCAATTATTTTGGTTGAATTTGTATACTTCTGTGTTAATTTATTTATTTGCGTATTTACGTATTTATTTATTTATTTTCGAGTCTGGGAAATGTGGCCGATGTAGGAAGGGGCGTTAATTTTATGCAAATATATGAAAACGAGTGTGACACACTACGCTATCCGTATTAGTCCTATGCAAATGCTGTTTGCTAAACAAGCGTGTTGGCTCGGGTCCTCGCCGCCTGCCCGGCCTCGTTAGGGAAGTGTGTGGGAGAAATGATGCTTAGCGAAAATTTTGTCAAAATGCCTGGAAAGCAAAAATGAGAATCCAGGCTGCTTCTACTGAAATTACTTCTATTTGAATTGCTAATTAAAGGTTTCCAAAAAAAAAAGTGCTAAGCTTTATTAACCCTTCGACACAATGCAGCAGATCAGAGCATTGACAGTAAATGGCATTTCGGAGGGTTCAGAGCCAGCGCTTCTTAATTTGCCAGAGTCACGATTAACTGTTTTGTAACGCTAGGCTTTATCCATTTTTCCAGGACCTGGTTTCTGAACAGATTGAATAATAATTCTGCACTTCCTGATATTGCTGCTATGAAGATGTTTACAAAAGCTGTGCAGCTACTAATTTACTGCATCCTGCAACTAGGCCTAAAGTGAAATTTATCCAGCACAGATCTCTCACTGCGATCGAGTAAAGGAACGAGGCAGAGAGGAATATCTGGGGTTCGACCCACGTGGATCTGTCTTCTGTGCTCAGGAAGTGAGGGTGTGTGATGGAGTGGATTTAGACCAGTTCCGACAAGCTGGTGTTTCTCTGGGTTGAACGATGACCCTTTCCAAAAGCTCCTGTGTGTGTTCAGTTTTTAAAGTTCCTTATAACAGCTGTTCCCACCCGGGTCCTGGAGGACCCCCTTCCCACTTGGTTTTGTTCCAACCAAGCTCTCAATTACTTTATTTAAACTTAATTGAAGTAGCAGTCTGCTCAGATTTATGACTTTTTAAATTGTGTATTAAAAAAAAAAAGTTCCTTATACAATTCTATACTTAACTAAAAATCCCTACTGTTTAAAATTAAAAGGATCTGATTTATGGAATTATTATTTCAATTAAGGGTTCAATTAAGTAATTGAGAGCTCGGTTGGAACAGGGGTTGGGGCTCCGTCAGGACCGGGGTTGCTAACCATTATAAGACACAGAACTAACAGAAAACATGTTTCATACTTTTACCGTACAACAACAACAAAACTATCTAAAAACAAATCAGCTCAAAGAGTAGTCGGCCCAGATGTTACTGTGCAGGAGCCCAGTCTGTTCCTGGAGGGGTCGGGCCGTGGGGAGGGCCATGCACTGACAGGTGGATCTGTAACGCTGCTCAGAAAGGAGCGAGCGCCTGCAGCAGCCCCGCAGCTACACACCTAGAGGAGCTCCGAGGAGACAGCGGGAGACGCAGAGTCTGGAGCGGGTTTGAAGTCGGTGCCGAAGCACGTGGCGGTTTAGTGACGTGGAGACTGATTGTGTCACCCCTGGGTCTCCCGTGCACCTGCGCTCACTAGGATGTGGCAAGGATGAAACACATTGTTTTCTTCATGTTTTTTTGTCTTGTTTTGTTTAGTCTTGACATGAAAAGGAGTTGCCTTCTCCCGTTGGAGTCGCAGAACTCATAGACGGCACATCCGCGTTCATCTCAAGGTAACAGAGTCGTATGGTGATGCCAGACTGGTTTTCAGAAGGGAAAAGAGAGAGAACCCGGTGACGGTTAACGCCGCACAAATCCTGTTTGTTGTGAATGTTTTGAATTATTAATGTCCTGAGAATCGTACGGCATCATAGCGTTCACGTCAGTCATACCTGCGCAATGTGAGGAATCAAATAGCTGTGTGTGTGTGTGAGAGAGAGAGAGAGATTTTGCATGAAAGGAAAGATACAAAACAAACAGAAAAACATATTTCAAGGAGTAGGAAACTAGGAGTGACATACCTCTTCCCATTTCTCCTTCTTTCTCTCCCTTTCTTGTTCTTTATTCTTTCTTTTTGCCCTATGGAAGCCGTGTTATCAGAGTCGAATTGGCTGCCCTTGGACTGTACGCCGAAAAACTCCCATTCACAATTTAATCTCGCACCTGCCTTTAATACTCAACATCGAAGCGGCTTTGCCACTGTTCTCTTCACAAATCTACTTATTTCAGCCCTTGAAAGCTGTGATTGACTTCCCGGCAGATTAGTCCTGCTTTAACAGCTCACAACCCCTGGAAAGGGAGCGATGCCCAACACGGCGATGCTCTGAAGTAAGCAGACCCCCCATGGTGTTAAATAGGCGGTTGCTCAGAATAGCCGGCAGCCGTTCAGTGGCGTTTACAGAGAATCTGATCTGATGCATCTCGCCGTGGAGATAAACCGCCAATTTATTACCAGCTTCGCAACATAAAACAGCTTGGAAAAATCACAGCCGCTGATTGGATAACGGCATCATGTGACTGTGTGTTAGCATATTCTGGGGCCAGTGAGTCCAATCACACTAATAAATCACTCCACAGACCACAATAAATGTTCTCAATTTCATAACCAACTGCCATGTATAACACCGTGGAAGTATACACAATATAATGTCCTGGTTTTGTTTAAATTGAGTTTTGGATTTATTATTATTATTATTTTGCCGTAACCGCAGGTAACCACTTCTGGACAATTATAGGTCAATTCAGTGACACCAAAAATCTAAAGATGTCCAATACAATTAGTGATTGCTTCAATCTTCCCTCCTTTTTTCTAAACCCACAAATCATAGCATTTTGAGGATTGAAAATCCATCAAATGCTTGATCACATTGAAAGCCCCCAAACTGTGAATTAAAGTGAATTTCATATCCATGGAGTTGTTCCACTTTCATTCTTTTCCAGCAATATCTACCACACACAAATGTGAAGGAATCTGTTATAAAAATGATCCAAAGGTTTGTGAATCGTCTACAAAGTAATGATATACAAAGAAAAAGATGTCAGAGGTTTGAGAGAACATAATGCTCGAAGGATGTTTGTACTTTTGGAGAGTGTTCAATAGCAGTCAAGTGTTTATCTTCATACCAGAGTGTTTTTGATTTTGTTTAAAGCACTCATGTCTTGATTAAAAAAATTGTATTCAAGTCAGACCACCTGATGCGACTGATTTAGTTTCCTTTGTCGTTTTAAAAGTGGCGGCAGTGAAGCGATGTTCGGCGTCAGGTTCAATTCCAGCTCGTAGATTTGTTTCTGCAAAGGCACAGTTGATCTGAAGCTTGCGTGTCAAGGTTCCCGTATATTACTCGCTGCTAACATGACACTCGGCACCTCTGCAAACACCTGTGTGGTAATTGTGCGGTGCTTTGAAACTGTCGGCAGTCAGTAATTGGCGGCTCCGTGCTTACAGTAAAGGACTCTCTAAAGGAGTTCACTGCATGTTCTCCTTTGACCTCTCACCTCTGCTGGTTGCTAAGCTACTGCCAGCTGGGTTCGGTTTGTCAGCCGACAAGATAAAATACACTCTTGACAGGTTCCATAAAATACACACACTTTCCCGAGCTATATATATATATTCTGATCACTTTTGGAGTTAAAAGAAGTGGAGAAGTCATTCGAAGACTCACACGCTCTCACACACCCACTCACTCACTCTTTCCGGAGATTAATCGTATTTATTGGTCGCTTAACTGAGACATCTATCAATAAAAACCCTGCGCGCTTGTGCTGAACTGTGTACGAAGTGACACAATTCGGCAGTGAGGAGATCCATCACTCCCGGCGGCGCCCCCAATGCGCAGACGCATAATTGCTCTCGACACAACAAAAAGAGACCCCCTTCGTCTCCTCGGAGAACTGTCAGCGAGACGGATTCCTCCGCTAATTTCTGCCTTTGCTTTGAGCCTGTTAGCTTTGCGTCGTAATATGGAAAATTGCATGTTTCTCATTAGACGTCGGAGGCCCCCCCCCGTGTCAATCTGGACGACAGTGGAAATCAATTATCTAAAAGCCCCCGGCCTTTAAAGCCCATTCTTAATACGGCCGGTAGGACATAATGGCAAGTGACAGAAGTTAAGTGTCTCTTAAACCTATGAAAAAGGGAAAAGCAGAGCTCGAAACATGTACAAATGAACGTCAAGGCCTGTCTCCTAACCGCCAGCCTGTTATTTTAGCCCTCGATTCCTAGTGGCATGTCGCTGTGCTGCCGATTCCCCCCACAGCATGCCGTACCCTTTGTTCTGAGTCACAAGTCCAACCATGTCAAACATAGAAATTATCGTATCTGCAAAGACAAAAAAAGAAAAATATTTCTACCAACATGCCATCATATTGATATAATCCAGGCAATTGTACACCAGCAAAAACAAGGTGGATGTGAAGTGGATTAAACACTTTATTGTGTAACATATGTTTGTACTTTTGTCTTTTTCTGCCTTTCCCTTCTCTTTTAAACCTCAGTGATGCTACAGCCTTTGGATTTTATAACCAACTATGTGAAATGTTGATGTGATTTGCTGCTGTTCGGTGCTGAGAGCAGTTGTGACAGAGTGCGTTAGTTCACAGAGGGACCTGGTTGTTTTTAAGCACCAAAAATCGTCCCGTATTTCCGTGGCTGTGGCACTGTCATTCAGAGGGAAGCATTAATGATGTTTTAAGTTAAAAGCAAGTGAATCTGATGCCCCCATATGTTCCCAAATGCATCCCCACCGTCACACGCTTTAGTCACCGATTCAAGTGCATCCGTGAGAAACTGGAATACTACACTGCGAATTTAAAGCAGCCCACGGTGTTGAGATATCAGATGTGAGATGAGACGGCAGACGCACACCCACACACGGCCACTCACACCCACACAGCGCTGCTGCTCGACAACAGAGGCACAAGCTATCAGGTGCCGGGAGAGCATTAAATGCCAATTACGCCGGCTCCGCACGCCGGTTGGATGTGTGCTGGCAATTTCCCTCCGCGGCGAGAGCTGGTGGGGTAGCGTGGTGCCTGTCACGGCAGCCCTGGTGTTTAATGAGCTGCACTCCTGAAAGCGCAGACGAGTCGTGTGCGTTTTACACCATCACATATCCATCACACAGGAAGTGAGGGGGGGATAACCGAGGGCCACCCTGCATGGCGGGAACATTTATTTCCTTTCTTCTTCCTCAAAATATTGTAGAATCTCTCGCCGACCGGTTACGTCAGAGTTACGGCACAGTCCATTACCCGTCGCCGGTCCCTCCGTGGTACAAATGTGGTGCCATTTCAGACCATTAATCAGGATTTCACATCGCGATCATGCGATACAATAAGGTTATATTCCTAATAAATAAGAGAGCAAATCAATTAGGCGCTGATCCCAGGTCAGGAGCACTTTTAAGTGGTTTTCCATCAAGGCTTGTAAAACGAGTTACTCTACAGTCAATCCCGTCACTGGAGGAGCTACAGAGATGCCGGTGATTATGGGAAAAAACGGTGAAAAAAAATGACCAGGCATCCTGTGATATTAGCATATGGGTTTTTTTTTCATTTGGTTTCATGATAATTTCATTGAACCCTCAATCATTCATCCACCCATGAGACGACTCACAAAGTGCTTTTTGCTGTTTCACTTGCTTTTGTGCCATGGTTTGGTTTCAGAAGTTTCTTCTTTACATGCACAATGAGATGCATTTAATTCAGATTTCACAGTGACAACCTCTCTTTCTCGTTGCAGGTTTTCTGTCGTTTCCTCCCCCCCTCCTGCCCAACAGCTAGAATGTTCTCCCCGTTCCCAAAAACAGGGACGACCAACTCAGTGTCAAAAGACAGCTGTTTGCAGCGTTTTAACATGGCACGGGCTTCGCTTTAATGGCCGCTGCAATCCGACAGAAGACTTTTCCGTGCTGGTAAATGTGTTGTTTCCAAGCATAACCATTCCACCAAATACAGCTGCTTCTTGAAAGCACACCCTTTAAGCACAATCACTGGCGGAGGGAGGACTGTGCCAATAATTTGGGTCATACTGAGCAGTTTCATTGCTTTGTGTACTCAAACCGAAATGCTGATTTTAGCAACGCCCTGCTTTGTGTTGTATAATGTCACGGTTACACTATTGCATTTTTCCTCGAGTTCCTGGTGTCGAATAAAATAAGCAAAAAGCAACTTTAGATCTACTTCCTATTTGAATTTGCCAGAGCCTGTTAGCTCCGAATTTGGATCCGACATGGCACAGATTCCTAAACCCACAGCTTTCTGAACACAAAGCAAAGTTTGCTCTGGGGTGCTGCAGACATAATTGGAATTGGAGAGGATTTAATCACCACTGGCTGCTATGTGAGCTCGCACAGCTTACTTGTGTACACAACCGTCTCGATCGTCTGCAAATTGTCAGTTCATCACAACTGGCTTATCGGAAAGGGGAGAGAGAGAGAGAGTGGGATGGACTGAACAGCTGGTCGGGATCAGACACCGAGTCTTCCTGACCAGATCATGGTCCGCACATCTGCATTGATTCAGTCAGAGCTGATCCAAGCTGCTGGCCCAGATTCCCTGATTATACTGGAGGACAGAGTAATTTGTGTACTTCTGTGTCATCGAGATCCCAGCCGTTGTGCATTATTTACCCTTACACAACAAACACACAGGAGAAACATTCACTTCCCTTTCTAGGAAGATGGTTTGGGATTGTATGGGTTGAAATCGAAGATGCTTAGTGGGATATGCGGAAGGATTTGGCATTTCTGACCGAGTTGCTTTTTAATTTGTCAGATTAAAGTCCTCAGCGTTTTGTTCTTGCCTCTCCTGATCCGTGCCGATTCACCCGTGCTCTTCCTGTGTGCTTGTTGTTTACCTGTAGTGCCGTGTTCAAATACTGGAGTTCCTTCAGGCCAAACAAACAAACAAACACAAATAAACAAACAAACAAAAGAAAGTGTAGCAGAATTCCCCGTGCTAAATTAGCCCCTGATGGTCTGATTACATTATTTTCATCTCCGAAATGGCCATGTGCTCCGGGTAACAGCTAATATATTGACTGCTTACTGAGATGGGAAGTGACAGGTACCCAGGATGTGTGCACATAGGGGGCAGAGAGGCACAGAGCCCAGGGTGTAAGAGCACAGAGTGGCACAGGTCACTAGATAGAGTCAAGTTTCGCTGTGCTACTGTCTTGGCACTGTTACCTACAACAAACATCTTCGGAGTCGTGCCTCGCCACAAAGAACACGAACGTCCCGCATCTGTAACCCATCTCTGGCGTTCGACTGGCACAGCCAGGAAGGAGGCTGTTGAGTTAATTGCAGTAATCGGATGTGAGGGGCGTTGCGCTGTGCTTGGTGAAGTTGGCATGGTTTCGGCTCTCTGAGAGTCCGGGGGTGTGCGTTACTCTCATCCACTGGTATGGGTTCGGTCTGTCTGTCGGCTCGTGGGTTGTCTCCAGCCCGTCCAGGACTCTCCACTAAGGGGAAATATTAAATCTTCGGCATCCGTTCTCTTTGGTACTTCAGTGCTGTCCATGTTGGCAAAAGAGTTCCACTGTCATATAATAATACTGTATTTCCAAACAGAACCATCTGACATGTACAGCCTTTTTGAGGATATGTGTGTGTCTGTTATGTAGAGTGAAGACCTTGAATTCCAGTCGCTCTACGCTCATACAGACCTAGAGTATCCGTGGGTCTCGTAAAGGGGTTTTTCTTTTTTTCCTTTCACCCTGAAATCCAGCAGGGTGCCGTGTGCCATGCCATGTCGCTTCTCATTAGAGTGGATGCCGAGCCGTGCCGCGTCCCCTGGGCTCTCCAGCTGCCGTCTCCCCGGTCTCGCGCACGGCTCAAGCGACCAGGGGAACAGGGCCGCCGCTCCGCAGGGCGCTAGCGTCTCCGCGTGTTGAGCAAATGTGAAACAGCACCCCTGACCTTTCTCGGAGACGGAGACGGAGGCTGGTTTCAGGTGCGCAGGGACGAGCTGGGGCAGAGCAGTAGACCTGTGACTGAGTGTGTTGCGTGGATGATGCCTGGCAGCCCAGGAGTCACCTGCGTTTCAGTGTCATAGTCTGCTGTGCTACCAGAGGGGGAGTTGCGCCAACGTTTCATTATATGTTCAGAGGAGGCCCAGCTCTCTCTCTGTCTCTGCAGCAGCTCTCAAAGGTCAGATTCCCTCTGATCAGTGTCGGACTCACAGAGAGTCTCGCTGCAGTTTTGGAGGCAATGGGGAGACTCGGGGGGCTTCAGGACTGGGATTTGGGCGATCGGAGCTTGTGATCACTGAAGACACTAAACTGGAATATTGTCAAAGCCAATCAGTTTAATTAGTTTTGCTTTTCTCTTAAAGGAACCAACAACAACAGAGCATGGCACAATAACGCAATCCATCTTCAGACAGGATGTGGTACCAATGACAGGGTGACACAACATAGATGTGCAGATTCCTACGAAGGGTTGTAGCTGTAAGAACATACTATCCGTGTTGTCAGACTCATTTCATATGGAGGGACTGGTGTAATACATGCGTGTCTGGCCCTCCATTGGCGATGTTCAGGCATGGCAGGAAGAAGTTCTGGTTCCTCAGTAGAAGTGGAGGTGGACACAGGTCAGGGGATGAGAGATTTGCACCTGTTGGCTTGTGCTGGGCTAAATCTCAGAACCTATCAATAAGGAGAGACGCTTTGATTGATCGATTGAGCTGGGGTCATGATATCCCAATAGTTTTCCATAAAACCTTCTTCTTTCAACGTGATTCAGGAAGTCGTGAATCTTCTTGACCTTGAGGATCTGCTGAGAACGAATAAAACGCCACAAAATGAGCTCTGAAGGTCTGAATGAAATCCGAGTGGCTCTGTCTCCGTACCCCCTTGATGCGCCTGCAAAACAAGCAGCAAAAAGCCCTCTGGGTATGAATTAATGCCTGTATTTAAAGGCCTGAATCACAGTGCGCTGCTTCAAAAATAATATCTCCCACAGATGACTGAGTACAATATAGTCTTGCATACATCTTTATCTAAAGCGCGATTTCAACTCGCCACCCCTGGCTGCCTTTACTTCGCTGTGATTCCACTCTGAATGATGAAAAGGGCGCCTTTAATTACGGCGCTTCGTCACAGGGAAAGTGCATCTCCCATTAAAATGTAAAACAGCAACCTTGGTGATTCAGCGGAAAGAGGGTTCACTTCCTGAGAGGCGCCACCCTGCTCCTCAGACCTCCACAACCGAATCAAATAAGCACAGTCAAGTCAGAACTGTAGTGGACAGGTCTGTGGAAAGGCTGAGAGAAATGTAGTGACCCCCCCAAACAGCCACCTCTAAGAGCCTCGGTGGTACGCAGAAGACCCCGCCTCACAGATCAGAGATGTTTCGGTCCAATCTGCCCCTGCTGGGTCCTCAGTGTGATTGACTTGGTTCTTACAGCTTCCTGAGTGTTTTTGCCGCAGTGTTTCGTGCCCATATGTCTACGTGTTGTGGTATAGATTCCAGCTGAAGGGATTAATGCAAAATCAACAGGATTGCTGTGTATTTAATAGACTTCCTAATTTGTCGAAAATTGCTCAATACATTATAAATCCTCCCAGCGAATTGGAAATGCGGTTTATTTCTTATTTGCCTCCGTTCTCCATCTGAGAGCTGGTGGAGCTGCGGAGGGGGATGCAGGGAAATCGATGTTACTCTGACGGGGGTCTCTGTACCTCTGGGAGTCCTGTTTTGGGTTTTACTTTCGACTTTGGATTTGCAGCAGAGAGAAAAGGCTAATTCTGAAACACAATGTATGCAGATGCTTTGCCAAATTGCTTACAGCTGCAGTCGGCAGACAGAAAATTGTGTCAGAATGGTAGCTTTTTTCATTCCTTTACAGACAGTCACAATCATAGATTTGCACGGGGCAATAAAGAGCAGGGAGGTGTACAAGTCTCTCTGAGGGCTGTGGTCGGACGTTTAATTTAATCATTATAATCCCATCGAATGTACCATGAGATGCTTGGAGGGTACGGTTATCGCTTATTCCCATCAACGTTTTGCGAGAAGGCTGTAAAGAAAAGCAAAGAAATGGCAAATAAAAAAGCTACCATCTGCTGTAGTGGGAGTAGATTTGCAGAGTGAAAGGGTCACATTTGAGTTTGAAAGACTTCTTTGTTTGTGTTATAAAATATATGAGAGCGACACACAATCAGCTTGAGTTTCTATAGTGCCTTTCATTGCGGTATAATGAGTGTGTTTAGTGGGAGTACATTCTGATAAATAAATACATCGGTGTAAAAGGATACATGCAATATTGTATGCAATTTAGGTTATTTGTCGGGGGTGAGGGGTATTTGTGGAATTGTGGATGATTTTCTTTGGGGCAAGAGGGTGAATTATGTTTGGGGACACGTGGTAGCCTGGTGAAATGGCTCAACCCTTCGAAAAGGACACACAGTTCGAGATTGGGTGGGAAAAACATCCTAATTAGGTCTAGACTTCACGATTTTTGGCTAATATGAAATGAAAAAGAGTATTTACAATGTCTAAGAACCATTAACAAACCAACTGGAGTGGATGAGGAGAAATGCTAAACGTAGTGACTTAATACTTTGCACAGCTGTTCACTAAGAACTAAACAAATACAGAGCCTTGGCTGGAGAAGAATGATCTCAGTGTAAAAGTGACACGTTTACAAGGCCTGGGAGCAATTAAAACAAACATCGCCCGGTATTTTGTTTTATTGTGCTTAATTCACTGTGCTGGGGGGTGCGATTAACCGTAATCTGTCAGGAGACTCTGAAGACGTGGGTGGCATCATTACAGACATGAAGACGTAGTACCTATCAAAAGAAAGGTGGTGGGCAGAGTATATCTGAAATAGATAAATACGGGTCAATCGATTGTGCTTATTAAACATGAATGTTAACAGTAATGAAAATCAGATTAGAAGATGGTTTACAGATTGCCGGGTAGTCAGTATGGGTTCTGATTGGAGATGTTAGAGTTTTAATGGTCTGTTGGTTTTCTTTGAGTGAACAGTGGAAGAGCTGTAGGTTCTTCCAGTTTATTTTGCTCTTTTCTCAGATCACAGATAGGGCCCTATGCAGGGGTAGAAGATGGCCGTTCTGCTCGGGCACCATCTGAGACAACAGCACATCCTTGTTTTTCTTCCATAGCTGTAGATGACTTTAGCATTACGTTACCAATAAATCCGTATGGTTTCAGAGCGAGTCAAACTGAGTCCAGTGGAGTGCAGGACAATGCAGAGATAAAATTTGCTTTAAATATTTCCGGCATACAAGATAAGGTATGACTGAAGTTGTTGAGCGCGTCAGAGAGAAACTTTACAGCAGGAAGTATCTATGTGTGTACATGCATATCCAGGAAGTAGCTATTCCTTAGCTGTGTTCCTTTTTTGGGGGTTTTGTTCATCATCGGAGGCACTATAGAGCTAAACTGCATGGTCTGCTGACTGGAGGACAGTGCTGTGACTGTACAGGTGTACAGTAGGGCGTTACTGTCAAACTAGCACAGGGTCAATGATTGCAAGGCTGTCGTTGTGAAGAATAAATGTTGTGATTCACTGGCGCTTCTCGGGGAGGCGTCATCAGTGTCTCCCTCTCTGGCTTGGAAGACCCTGATTTCAGGTGTGCGGGACCTCTATGGGGCCATGTTGGCATCTCCTTAGTGGTGGTCTGCTTCCTATAGCAGGCGATCTCTCTGGTGTCGGCTCTTGGCACTAATATGCACATGGTTGGACATTTTCTTCCAGAGAAGCAGGCTTGGCCGACATGACTTGCTTGATGTCCAATGGCAAAAGTCAAATATATTTTACGATGTACCCTCCCTTTCCGTAATTGCTTCTGAAAATGTTGCAGCCGCTGCTTTCTTTTTCAGCAGTTGCACTTCAGGGCCGCTACTGTAAATGTTTCACACACTCCTTTATTTTTCCAGCAGTTGCACTTCAGGGCCACCGTATTTCTCCCCTATGTGATGTCTAAATCACTCTGTCTGTCGAACTCTTAGGGATTGTTTATCTCTGTCCACCGCAGGAACGCTTGGGAGAGCTGGGGCAGGGGGGGATCTGGCCTCTGTCCTGTTTGCACAGAGAGGCGCCCGTCTGTGTGAGACTCAGTGCCGAGCCAGCGCACCGCGGACGGTGTTTCTTGGAAGGCGGCCGGTCTGGCGCTCTGAGGATGAGGTGGCGCAGGTGTGCGAGGAACTAAACAGACGGGTCCGCCTGTGGAAAACACTGGTGCTGCCAGGACCTGTGGATAAACACTGCGGCGTCCGGCAAGCAACTGCCAAGCGAGCTGAGGATGAGAGGGGGAAAGAAAAAGTCATTTTATCTCCTGAGGGGCCCGAGCTGGATGGAGAGGGGTTGCTGGACACGAACTGTCTGAGTGTAATTCACGTGTTCTTGTCCAGAACCTGAGAGTGACCGCAGGACTCTAATTGTCTCAGTGGGACACGTGGACGCCGTCTATTGCAAAGCAGCCAGGGCCATTTACAATATTTGGTAATATTATTCAGCCTCCATATGCCTTTTATGATCGCAAGAGCCTCCACATCAAACACTTGACTCGTATTATTGTGAAATTAAGTCCGATCGGCAGTTCCAGTGACTCTCAGTGATGTGTAGTTATTGTAACTGGATTTACTATTGTAACTGAAATTGTTTCATTATGTCCCTTCGCTAATATTTGCCTTTGACCATCGGAATGATTCAGATGTATGTAGGAAGAACATTTGCATATTTTTAATTATGTGTTGGATTTCAGAGATAATTAAAAAATAAATATAGCGCTTAATACTTTTGGTGCGTAATTAATGTGGGTCTCTGTTCTTGCACTTGTTAGCACCGTGTTGTGTGTTTAATCATTAATGCAAGGTCGTTTTCTTTTAAAAGGCAACGTGGAGAGTTTTTTTAATTTTATTTTGAGGAAGAAAAGTCCTAAACTAATATTAATAATGCAACCATAACTCTCTTTAATAACAGCCTTCAGGTTAGGTTTGAAACTCTCTCACCGTGGATAATCGAGGAAATCTGTTTTCTGAGGGGTTCAGGTTTGGTGTGTGTGGGGGGGGGTATTTGCATCTCATAAACCCATTCAAAAAGTGCCTCTGGTGCCGGCAGCTGAGCGGGAGCCTGGCTTCAGCCAATCGCACGGTCCTGAGGCGGTTGCCATGGCAGCAAGCATCCTGGCCTGCCGTGGAGTTGCTGAGTGGGCAGAAAAGGGAGAGGCGCACATGCCGATGAACTGTTGAACGGGTTCAACACCGCGCTTATCTGGCTCTACGACTGGCTCTGCTGCAGCGCTGGGCTTGGCCGAGTCTGTTTCATCAGTCGCTGAGTGACAGAGGCAGGCGGGAAAGACCGGCCACAGACAAGCCGCTCTCCAGCCCCCGGTGGCTTGTGTGTGTGTCTTCACACGCGCGGCTGCAGTCAGCTGTCCTGGAGAATGAGAAGGAATGGAAATTGCAGTGGATGACAGAAATGTGATGTAGGAATGTCCGGAAAGATTCGGCTCCAGTCTGTGCACACCGTGTGTCTGTGTGCATTAGTCAGCGTGTGTGTGTTTCAAAAACCTTTCACTTGGTTTGACTTGCAGTTTGACTTTTTAAATGATGTCCCAAATTGGATATCCAGAGGAGCCGTTCAACTTCCTTCCACAGGGCATGGCAGCGAGGTGGATACTAACACACAGTGATGCTCTGGTAGCGGAGACCAAAGCATGCACAGAAGAGAACAATCACACCAACGAGTTTCAGGCTAAACAAGCACAATCAAAAGCAGTCTCTATAAGGCCTTAATTGCATTGAATGTACACGATATATGTCAGGAATTATTCACCTTTTTTTGTTCATGGCGTAGGGGCCCTATTGATATGCAACTGAAACGCCCAATTAGCAAGCCGTCCTTTGAGCCGGGGGGCAAAGGCTGGCATCCGAGGAGGAGACCTCAGCTGGTTTATCTCGCACTCTTCCCCTGGAGACCCTCAGACAAGCATCCTGGGAGATGAATGTGTGTTAAACAGCGCCGCCAAACACCAACACTTGTCACACAAACGAGGTCCCCGGCCCCAGTGGCAAGTCGTTATCACAGCGCACTTGTGTAGGCAGGGCAGAGGTTGTGTGTGAAAAGGCCGGCCCTGATTGAGATGTAAATGGCCTGTTTCAGTTCACAGCAGGCTCTAGTAATGACCGAGCGCAGTGTGAGGGACCTGGGCCTTTATATCCTGTATGCCTGCTTGCGCTGTAAACACCTACATTAGCATCGGAGTAAGTAAGTGAATATCTAAACCACACATATATAAAATCCACAGCTGTGTATTTTTAGACAGGGTGGAGACGTTTCACACGTTCATCAATCGTGGAAGAGAGAAATCCCAGCTGAACGTCTCTAAAGGGCTTTGAACAATAACAGACACAATGGGTTATGTGTCTCCTTTGCTTTGTTATCCATGATGAACGTCCTGCTGATTTCACAGGTGACTGACCTCGAAGTAACTGACCAATCAAGCCATTTCAACCTTGTTACACTAAAGGATAATGAAGTTAATGAACCTCACACCCCAACTAGCAGGGTCAGTCTCCATTGAACCCAGACACGGCTCTTGTTCAACTCCTATACAGTGCATATTCATCCATACATGCTTGCAATACAGTATTTTATCATTTGATGTAATTTTGGTAATTTTATTTATTACTGTGAAAAGCCTTTGGCAGAAGAAGTACAACCTAGATCTCTATGAATTCTTCAGAAAACTATATTCCACTGTTTCCTGGGTTCCTGTTTTGTTCTCATTCTGGAGAGGATGGTGTCTTATGTATTTATTTGAGTTCGTATGTATGTATGTATTCAATCATCTATTAATTTGTTTGTTTGGCAATTTCGCACAAGTCTGTTGTAGTTAAGCTAGACTTATTAAAAGCAGAACAGCCACAAGAATTAAAGGGCCACAATTGATGCTCTTTATTGCTGTAATTAATCCGCATTTGATCTGTGAACGACTTATTTATTCCTTAGATCTGTTTCATCACAGTGGCTTGATTTACAGCCAGGGCGTTCTGACTGACAGCCAGGTTTGCAGGCCATTTGAATGTTGTAGAGCTTTTAATCACAGCGCTATTAACATTGTAATTAGGGTGCCGATGCACATGCAGTTGTGTGTGGTTGCCGTGAGCTCATGGGTGGACGGCTGTGCGTTTCTGCCGTGATTGTGTGTGTGATTGTCGTGTGATTAGTGGCACAATGTGAACGTTATCAGCACAGTTTTATCTCACCGCCGCACGAGGCGCGATGTGTTCACCGACAACCCGATTGTGGAAACATGAATTTCCCACGGGGTGAGACGGGGGTGACCGTTTCATCATTGTGTGTGCGACACTTTTATAGGGAAGCTGAATAAGAGAGAGTGTATTGTGTTGCTGGCTGTTTAATTTAGCACATCCTCAGTGTGTTACCTTCCCCCCACTCCTCGGCCCGTGCCATGTCGGTGTGGAGGTGTGCCGGGACGAGAAGCAGATACCGGGGGCTGGGCGGAGGACTGCACTGATGTGTCCAATGTCCCTGCCGGGCTGCGTCTGCCAGCCAAGAGAAAGAGAGCACAGACAGGTGCGCCGCGGTGCTGTGCCAGTCCAAATGGCGTCTCCAAGAACCGCATCTACCGCAACAACATTCGTCTGCCGGATAGAAACGCAGCCAGCAGGCAAAGCTGTTCGGTGGCCCACTTTATGAGCCTCCCCTCATCGGCCCCCGCGGTTAAATTATAATAATGAATTGTTCGCAGGTGCTTTTAATGAGGTTGGGACGATCTCGGGGAGCCCAGCGTGCCGGAGCCGGCCGAGCGCAGTGGAACAGATGCGATGGCAGGGCCCCTCCGCAGCGGCCGCACAAAGCCCAGTTTAATGAAGGTCATCACACCGGCTTGGCCTCGATAGCCGAGCACAGGAGAGGGGGGGCGGCTCGAGTCCTAGCATGAATTACGCCAGAGCTCGGGCTGTTTATTACACGCTATTGATGAAGAGGTAAATGTGAACGAGTGCCGATAGCTGGGACCACAGGAGCCTGTTATAAATTAGAATATGCCGGCGCTTCTGCCTGCACAGCGCAATATACAGCCGAGGGAGAGCAGCGCGATTGATGGGCCGGCGCTGTGAGGCATCTGGAGCTGCTGTGGAAGGAGCTGGAGGCTCACTGAAGTGGGATTTCTGCAGCAGTATAGCACAGAGTCTCTAGCAGTATAGCACAGAGTCTCTAGCAGTATAGCACAGAGTCTGCAGCAGTATAGCACAGAGTCTGCAGCAGTATAGCACAGAGTCTCTAGCAGTATAGCACAGAGTCTGCAGCAGTATAGCACAGAGTCTCTAGCAGTATAGCAGAGTCTGCAGCAGTATAGCACAGAGTCTCTAGCAGTATAGCACAGAGTCTCTAGCAGTATAGCACAGAGTCTGCAGCAGTATAGCACAGAGTCTCTAGCAGTATAGCAGAGTCTGCAGCAGTATAGCACAGAGTCTCTAGCAGTATAGCACAGAGTATCTAGCAGTATAGCACAGAGTCTCTAGCAGTATAGCAGAGTCTGCAGCAGTATAGCACAAAGTCTCTAGCAGTATAGCAGAGTCTGCAGCAGTATAGCACAGAGCCTCTAGCAGTATAGCACAGAGTCTCTAGCAGTATAGCACAGAGTCTCTAGCAGTATAGCAGAGTCTGCAGCAGTATAGCACAGAGTCTGCAGCAGTATAGCACAGAGCCTCTAGCAGTATAGCACAGAGTATCTAGCAGTATAGCACAGAGTCTCTAGCAGTATAGCAGAGTCTGCAGCAGTATAGCACAAAGTCTCTAGCAGTATAGCAGAGTCTGCAGCAGTATAGCACAGAGTCTCTAGCAGTATAGCACAGAGTCTCTAGCAGTATAGCAGAGTCTGCAGCAGTATAGCACAGAGTCTGCAGCAGTATAGCACAGAGTCTGCAGCAGTATAGCACAGAGTCTCTAGCAGTATAGCAGAGTCTGCAGCAGTATAGCACAAAGTCTCTAGCAGTATAGCAGAGTCTGCAGCAGTATAGCACAGAGTCTCTAGCAGTATAGCAGAGTCTGCAGCAGTATAGCACAAAGTCTCTAGCAGTATAGCATAGTCTGCAGCAGTATAGCACAGAGTCTGCAGCAGTATAGCACAGAGTCTCTAGCAGTATAGCAGAGTCTGCAGCAGTATAGCACAGAGTCTGCAGCAGTATAACATGGGCTCCTGGGAGTGCCGCTGTACTAATGACATGCGTTTCAATAGCCTGGCCAGTGACCCGTTTAACAGCCCATCCCAGGGAGTGTGTGTACACACTCTGAATAATTCAGAAAATGAAACAAGTGCTACACAGTACAGTACAGTACAGTACAGTATAAGAATAAGTACACTACTATACGCTGTGTTAGCACTCTGGCACTTTAAATGTTGTTTAATCATTAGATTAATTATTGATGTCTAACTAAATGCAAAACTTGTTAAATGAATCTGAATAAATAAGTAAACTTCGTACACAGACAGATCTGTCCCCGTTTTTACTAATTACTGTGAGATTCAGCCTCATTGTTTGTGTTTCTTTTATTTCATTTTCCAGTGCCTGTCCGTTTGAGAGGGACTTTCGTGGTTTTTGCTGTTGTTTCTTGAAGCGCTTTATTGCACAAAGTAACGTGCCATATCAGCAGAGATATGTAGGGCGAGTTATTTAGTGATTAATTGTTTGTTGCATGGTTTGACTTTCCCCGTCTGCCTTCAGTAATTCCTGCAGCGATTGTTGCAGCGGCCGGGCGGGACTGGGAGACAGCTGGACATCTCTGCATCCACAGGCAGTTCGACAGCATGATGCCAAGGCGTACAGACAGGGTGGGACTCCGCTGCCTCATGAGGGGACAACAGCAACACACAGCACAGCAGAACGACACACACAGCCGAGCTTGACGCAGCCTGTGCCGTCCACATACGTGAGCAGATTGGGGTCCTTCAAGACGAAATCCCAGATGAATGTGGGGATTTATATCAGTATAACTGTGCGTCTCTCTCCAAGCCATTTCGAGCAGCTGTGGGGGAATGGCGGCAGAGACACAATTGGCAAGGAGCGACTCGTCCGATAGACAGCTTTCTCTCTGTGCCATTTAACACCATCAGCTTAATTTGCAGCCTAATGCAGCAGATGCACAGGCCAGTGCATGTATTTTGTTCTCTCCCCTCCCCCCCGGTCAGCAGGACACACTTTCCCCACAGTCAATTAGACCGAGAGGTAGTGGTGTGACGGACAGCACAACAGTCCCTCAGTTGCTAAATAACATGTCCTTACGGGGCTTTTATCACTTGTATTATTACTTTCTCGTTTAATTGTGTTTTCTCTTTAAATGGAGTAAATCAGTTACCTTCAGAGGCCGCCCAGTCTATGTGTGCATGGGTTTGTGTAGCTAGATCACAGACGAGAGGAACACTTTGTTGTTCAGCACTGATTTCGGTTAGGCTGGGATCTCCAACAGAGTTTCAGCACCAATACTGTCCACATCCCTCAGGGGTTGTCACCGTGCAAAGATTCACTGCTGAAAACACCTTGCCGTTCAAGGGAGAGCAGAATTTGCCTCAATGTTTTGGGAGTTATTAGGTCAACTCTGTATTAGAGAAAGCATTTCATTGTTGTCGCCATAAAACTTTTATAGGAAAGGCTCCAAACAACAGAGAAGGCCCCAGGATTCATGTTCATCAGAGAAGGGAAATTAAATCCCTACACAATTCACAGACGCTTGATTGAGCCGCAGATAAATAAGAGAATGAACACATGAATAAATAAACAGCTGTGCGCTAAGTAAATTACATCCGATCACATCTTACTTAAACTAAAAGCAAAGGAGGTTCCTGTTTCTCTTCGTTTTTCCCAAGGGTGTCGTAGTGATATAGGACTTGTTTTCCATGTTTGTGACCCTTTTAAAGATTACCAGTATAGTGTTCCGACAACAGGGAAGTCAACCACGCAACTGGTGTCGAAAACAGCCCTCCATAATAGCCTACATGTTACAATGTGTCTTTCCTTGTTAAACACAGAGAAACATTACAGATGTGAGTCTCATCAAGGAAACAACAACAACAACAACAACAACAACAACAAAATAGGGCATATTTAAATAGGAGACTCTCTCAAACACTGTTCTTCATCCTTGCGATTAAATAATTAATTAAATGTCTTGTTTTACGACTCCTGGAGGCTCTCTTGTTTTCATTTTGCGTGTCATAAACATTGGTGAGGACTAAATTAAAAGGCTGCTTCTCCATGTAGAACCACACGCTCTCCCTCTCTCTTGGCACCATCTCTGACTAATTTAACACAATTATTTCAATTAGGTAACAGAAAAAGAGACAAATTATCATTACTTAGTCGTATTAACCGTTTGGGAAGCAGCCTCTTTCCTAATCCAGCGTCATTAAAGTTTCAGGACTCTGTGTTCAGCCGTTGCTTGGCAGGAGTCCAGACTCGCATCGGCAGAGCAGAAGAGAGTCTTTTTAAGAGCTAAAGAAGGGGCCACATTTATTAAACACCCCACCACCGCACAATCATTCACACCTGCCCCCCACTCGCACATACACACACGTTTATTTATTTTTACACAATAGAGTTGTAAATATTTCAAGATGCTCACTTAAGAGTCCCTGAAGACATGTTGAAAGGCTAGATGTTGGTTTCATTTCTCCTGGGGGGGAGAAAAAGGACTTGTAAATTAATCATGGACAAAAACGCAAGAAGAAAACGGTGGCTGTTTCATTTTACAGATTTGAATGTTTTGCAGGTGAACTGGGTGTGAAAGTGCCCTAATTAACCATGAAAGCCACACAGTTCAACCTTAATTGGAATTTTAATTGGGTTTGCGTCACCTTCCCCCAGCCAATGAGAAGCTGTGTGTGGATTTGCCTCACCGCGCTCAGAAGACTCATCGCCCGGAATTAAGAGCCTCCGGGAGGCAAATGGAGACTCATCACCACCGCAAACGGCTTTTTAAGCTCCGGCACTGGGGGAACGCGCATTAATAAGGTGGCTGTTTGTCGTGATGCACAGCGCGGGAGGTGGGCTGACGTGCCTCCGTCTCCTCTCTTGCCATGCTGACAGATTCCCGGAGCCTCGTTATCCACATCGTATCCGCGTTGTGTTAAATCAAAGTAATCCGTCACCGGCGATTTTCGCGGTTTCCGCCATATTTTGCGAGCCCAATTCACCTAAGTGTTATTAGAGCTGTTCATTCCTAATAAGGGGGTAAAAGAGAAACACCTGTTTAATTGGTTATCGCTTATAACACAAAATTAAACGGTGCCATTAATTAAAACTGGTAGGAAATGCTGAAGTAAAATGCGTCTCGCTGTTTGCGTCTCATTAAGGAGAACGATTCCCTGATTCTTTAGTTACATCAGGACACACGGCTCGGGATTTCAAAGAGTGAAATATCACCAGCGTTTACTAACAAGTCCCTGAATGATATTTTCAACACCCATGTTGATATTTCTTTCTGTTGTCATTTTGAAAAGCATCATTGCTACTGTTTTTGTACACTGTTGCGGTATGGCGTATGATCGCAATCTGTTTTGATTCATTGTCTGGTCCTACAGTATATATACAGAAAATGTATATATTTGTAATGAAGTGTATACTGTCTGTGATGCAAATGCAGGAGTTTAAATGTTCCCAGGTGGTTTGTTGTCTATTTGAATTGTGTTTTATTTTAGTTTTTCCAGGTGTATACAATTTTATATACTCATAAAATGACTCAATATATATGAATATACAAAACATATTAAGACCATGTGGAA
Source organism: Amia ocellicauda (assembly GCF_036373705.1). Classification (NCBI taxonomy): domain Eukaryota; kingdom Metazoa; phylum Chordata; class Actinopteri; order Amiiformes; family Amiidae; genus Amia; species Amia ocellicauda. Next base: position 25,612,871 of record NC_089868.1, on the reverse strand, counting down.
ATTAAAACAGAATACAAAGATCATGTGTAAGAAAGTAAGAAAGCAATTTTACTGTTTCTTTGATGAATAAACCCTTCTATTTGAGATGTGGGGTTTTGATACTCATTCTCATTTCTGTGAGAATTCATCAAGAACATACCTCCTCCTCTTTCTTCTCCTCAAACTCTGCTTTTCACTGTTTGCTGAACTTTCCCCGTATGCCGAGCTTCAAGCATCCCCAAATGTGTAACAAGTGTGGTTATTAGCCTTTATCTTGAAGCACAATATCCAGCACGACGGAGGTTTTATCTGCTAATTTGGCGATGCTCTGTTGAAAAAAATATTTGAGTTAATTAGGGACAGACAGCTTGATATCCAGCTCCTCTGACCTAATTCCACGCTACACAGTTTAAAACAGCATATTTAATAAAGAGCTGTTGGAAAAAGGAGAGAGAGAGGAAAATGCACTCTTTGAAACGAATCAGCCAGTGGTCATTGCTTGGGTTTCTCTCTTCATAGTGTGTCGTCTTGTCTGTGCTCGATTGGAGTGGTTCTTTCCATTTAAATGTTTGTTTTCTACTGACCTCCCAGCCTCCTTCAGGTTCTGTCTTCATCTAATGTATCTGTTAATCAAGGGAGGCATTCAACATCTGTCATATGTAAAGTGGGAGCCTTTTCTCTTCTGCGATGGATGGGCATCAACGGCGTCCATCACCTGCACATTTGAAAGTCAGACACGGGAACTGAACTGAAACTGTTCGCCTCATAAAGTCTTTTCTTGTCTGTTTGTCTTTCTAGGTGATTTCCAGCTGTAAGGACTGCCCTGATATGGACTCCAACCACGGCCAAGTTAAGGTAAGTGGTGTGCTTTCCCTGTTTTAACCGCTGGCTCTGCCCCTGCTCTCAGTTACCCCAGCCTTCGGGCACTAGATTCTGGGGTCGAGGTGTGGCTGCCGCTGAAAAATGCGAGGGTTTAGCGTAATCCACGATGCACAATGAGGGTTCAGTTCATTAGAGGTAGGAAAGTGCCATCTAATTGCCATGGTTAAAAATGAATGAGGACAACATGCATAAGAAATGATTTGTTTAATAATTAACCAGGGAAAACATCCTTGTGTCAGAGAGCAACGCATCTGTGTTCATCGGGACGCCGGGCTGGGGAAGCAAGAGCCATCCCCAAGTTGTCCTGGTGGCCTTCAGAGCCGAGACACTCGCTGCAGCCGGGCTAAACACGATGGCAAGACCACAAAAGAGAAGTGCGGTGCGTGTGTCACTTCAGAATAATGTCACCAACACATCCTGGGGCCGTGGATTCTGAAATAGCCACGTTCCTCAGTATTTACACAGCATCCAGCCATCCTGACAGTTTGGGCCAGAGGTCCGCGGTGATGTTTAGCACAGTTGTCACGGCTGAGAACAGTCTCATTTGGTGTCTTCTTCATCGGGCACTTCACTTCATGGGGTCCCCTTCTGCCTCCCTGCCTCGTCCCGGTGCCACCGCGGAGATCTCTCTCCTCCGTAAGGGTGTAGGATCTAGGACTAAAGCTGTTGCTGCTGCTTACGCTCCGGAGGAGTAGATATCTGCTGATTGCTTTAATTAAATCAGAAGGATTATCTCCAGGGCATTATTCCAGAGAGCAACATCTTAATAAAATAATAAACATGTGCAACATTCTCGGCAGCACGTTTTACTTTCCCGGTGCCTGTGTGTTTCTTGTGCTCTTGTCGAGCTTCTCAAATGGCAGAAACCCGCATCGGTGTTTGTTTCACGGCTTTATTGTTTCCTAAGTGTTGATAAATCAAATAAAGCATTTTGGTTTAATTGCGGGCCGTGTTAAATTAGACAGAGGGTCCGCGATGCCGAGGCGCAGCTCGTTTTCAGTCTCTCTCGTCAGCGCCGCAAGGCATCGGATGGGTTTGTGTGCAGAACTCGCGGTTCACCTTGTAAGGTCATTGTGATTCCTTTTCATGTGTGTCGGGGGGACGGGGGTCTCCTCGGTGCCGCTTCATTTAGAAATGAAAGAGAGAGGGAACGTTTCTAAAACACACTCACATCCGCACATCACTCACACGCCCGGCAGACCCGCCGAGCCTCCCCGGTGGCCAAGTCGCGGTTTTGTTCTACCGGCTTCAAATGCATCATCGTTTCTGTAACAACTTGGTATGCGTTCCCAGCGAGCGGCAGTAGTGGCCTTGACCCCCTCTACTCTACTACACTACTCTGCCTGAAACTCAAGAGACTTGAGTCATATCAGTGATGAGTTTCTGCGTTTCTCTTCTTCTTCTGGTTATTCTTCCTCTTGTCTCACTGCCTCATGGCCACCAGTGGGATGAGTTAATTTCTCCATTAGTTGTTTTGTAATTATCTCTGGACGTGACTTGCATGAGTCTGGCACCTTCTTGTCTTTCATTTCTGGGACAACGTTGTGGGTTTGTGTTCGCGGAGCTGTTTCCGAGTGTAGTTTGTGTTCTGACGAGACTAGACTACACTTGCAGCCTGAGCTGAGTGAAGGTACCTGGAGTGTGTGAGATGGAGGTGGAGGTGGAAGTGGAGATGGATTTGTCTGGTCCATCTCCTTGTCCTCACCACCCCTTATTCAACCCCTCAGTCCTTCTAGAACGATCGTTGTCAACGTGAGGTCAGGGTTTAGGCCCGGCACTTTTTAAACGCATCCTATCGAATTCAGAAGCCAGAGAAGATCAGTTTTGGCCTGTTGATTCATAAGAGAATGTATCGATTTCGCTGGTATATTATGAACCCCTCAAGCAGCATTTATCCCTTAAACGCGCGGTCAATGTGAGAAGGGTGGCTCCAGCAGAAATGTCAAGCCTTCTGCTCGGGGAACTGGAGCAAGGACCAAATCCCACTGCGGGGAGAGATGTCTGCAGCGGGCTTAGAGAGAGAGAGAGAGAGAGGGAAGGAGAGAGGATGCTTTTGCTCCGCTCACCACGATGAAGCCCGTCTGTAAGTCCTCTGGAAGCTGCATAATCTGGCATTATGGAAAGCCAGATGCAAATGAAAAGGCGTGCTTTATCCTTTTAGTTTAAATGACCCGTTTTGTGTGTGTGTGTGTGTGTGTGTGTGTGAGAGAGAGAGAGAGTGTGTGGGGGGTGTATGCGTGTGCGTGAGTGTGTGTGTGTGTGTTGGGGGGTGTGAGTGTGTGTGAGAGTGAGTTTGTGAGAGAGAGAGTGTATGTGAGCGTGTGCGGGTGTGTGTGAGTGTGTGTGTGAGAGCGAGAGATAGAGTGTGTGTGTCAGTGTGTGTGTGTGACAGAGAGAGAGAGAAAGTGTGTGTGTTTCCCTGTCTACAGTGGAAGGCGTTAAAGGGGAACAGTGGGGGAGCAAGTCGGGGGATGGGGGGATGGAACGAGGGGGAAGGGGGTTGAGGGATTAAATAACAGAGCCGCTCATAAACAAAGTGTGGGAGCACAGCAAGATGTGCGGGTCTGAAATGGCAGACACTGCGGTGACCGGCGCCCATCTGTGGTACCACGGGGATTACAGCATTGCAGGGCCGCGCCACATGGTGTGCGCCGAATGCCAGGGCATCTGAGTCTGTACACTATTCGCTCCAGCGCCCCGATTCAGGCCGTGTCCCCTCTTCCCCGGTCGAGGAAAGAGTTCATTCTGTTTCCCCTGGTGAAGAGATGCGGCTGAGATCGCAGGCACGCCTTGGGAATGCGATCAATACCGGACCGTGTGTAGCCCCTGCTGAGATCTACCCCCACCTCCGTGAGACAGGGCAGGCTCTGAAGACCCCCAGTGTCCAGCCTGGACTCCCCTGCTCCTCCAGGCCAACGTCACGGACACTGACTCGGACCTGAAACCCCCCCGACCCCTCTGACACACGTGTAGGACCGCAGCCGGGGAGAAGGGGTCATCCTTCACCCACTGACAGTGATTAAATCTGACAGAGGCTTCTTCTGTGTGATTGGAATCAATAGAACGTGTGATGAGGCGACTTAGAGGGTTAAAATTTAAAGTCACCCGAAGAGAAAGGGGGATGAGAAGCAGGGGCTTCTTTTAGAATCTATGTATCTATCTCTCTCAATATCCATCCACCTATCTATCTATCTATCTATTGCTCTCTCAATCTATCCACCTATCTCTCCCTCACTCCTTTTTATTTCTTGACTTCTATCTCCCCCCTGCCCTTCTACACACTCCTCAATCTCTCTTTTCTCCCGCTCTCTCTCTCTCTCTCTCTCTCTCTCTCAATAGAACGCGTGATGAGGCGATTTAGAGGGTTAAAATGTAATGTCACCCGAAGAGAGAGGGTGATGAGAAGCAGGGGCTTAGAAGATTTAGACATTCTTTTAGAACCTATCTCTCTCTCTCTCTCTGTATCTATCCACCTATCCATTTATCTCTCCCTCACTCCTTTTTATTTCTTGACTTCTATCTCACCCCCCGCCCCCCACACTCCTCACTCTCTCTCTCTTCTCTCCCGCTCTCTCTCTCTCTCTCTCTCTCTCCTCCCATCCCTCTCTCTCTCTCGCTGGTGCGCTGGTCCAGGGACTCTCTCCGCCCCCTCGCCTCATCTCTTCCCCCGAAAAGCAGGACAATGGGAGAGGAAAGAGTTAATCCCCAGCCCGGCGTCTGATTGGCTGCCGTGTCGGTGGTTTGAGCCGCCCTGGGAGAGAGAGGTAACTAGGCAACTTCAGCTGGAGCAGCACAGGCACTCAAATCCTCGCGCGGTGTAGCGATGGGAAGGATGTAGTCCAGATTACAGCGTGTTCCTGGGACGGGAAACGGGATTACCCTTGTTTTAGACACAGCATGGACCTTCGCAGACTTCCCCAGCAGGAGATAATTGGGTTTTAACGTCTAGAAGCATGGGAGACAGAGCACCACAGATCAGTAAAAAGGTCAGTGCCGAGGCTGCTGTGTTCTTCGTGTGCTGCCCGTGGTTCCAGGCTGCACTCGGATCTGTTCGTACTTTATTGATGCATGTATGCGTGTTTATTACATGTTGATGTGCCACTTCTGTTGGCCTGCTTGGCTCTGCTGAGGGTCCCCAGCCGTGGCACTCTCAGATGTCTGATTTGGCCAGGGAAGGTGTCAGAGCAGATTGGCTGGAAGCAGAAGTTGAAATCATCCTTCGTGTGGGATATGTGTGTTGTGTGGTTGTGGGGCAGCGGAGAGAGCACCTGCGAGAGGTGGGCATTGGGAGGAATTGTGTATTTCACGTGTGTATGTGTGTGTAAGTTGGAGTGAGTTACCGGAGTCTGTGGAGTAATCTCTGCTGCAGAAAAAAAGTCCTTCTGCAGAGATTCAACGTGCTCTCGTCATTGTGGTGTTTATCATTGCCGTACGATTGTGTACATCGCTGTGAGGTGTGTGTGTGTCTCCTGGAATTGGTGCATGAGAAACAGAAAATGAATTGATCCAAGCCATGCTTCCTCCCCAGCTGCTACAGAGTGCATTTTCACTAGCACAACTGCACACAAATGCTGTGTGTTTGTGCGTTTCTCAGCTGGGGACCTTGCAAGGGAAATGTGTTGTTTATGTGCAAGATTTAAAAAAATAATCCAGGGTCTTTCAGAGGTAAAGATGCTGCTGCTGCAGAATTCATTAATTGAATGAATGCATATTCAGATGAGAAGCTGTTCTGGACTGGAGGGCAGCAGTGGCTCATGTGATGCCTGTCGAATACGCTGCTTTGTAATTCAGTAACAATATGTGGACAATGGTTATGCTAAGAAGGCAATCGTGAACAAGCCCACTCTGTGAAGGCACTGGGGTCCGCTGGAGCCCCTGCGTCTGTGACTGGCGCTTCTCATTAACGCTCTCCGGCTCGCCGCTGGCTGTAGGATAAGAGCTCTCCCCGGCGCTTCTCTTGGGGGTCATTTCCTCCGGTGCATTTGAAGAGGGCAGGGGTTTCATGACACCAGGCAAGCTTTTAAAGCCACCTTTCTGTCAGGAGAGAGAGTTTCAGAGCACTGCTGAATTCAGGGCATGATGACAGGTCCACACCCCCCTCAGAGACGACCCTGATATCTGCCCTGTGTTGCGTACTGTGTTGTGTGTCGGGCTCGGGTCCGGCCCCTGCGATGGGGGGAGAGGCGTCCCGGGTCGCCCTGCCGGACGGCCGAGTGACTCCCCGTCTCTGTGGGTGACGCTCGATCCTGCCGAGCGCTGGAGAGGCGTGTTAGAGGTGATTTGTGTCCAAGGCCGAGCGCGGTCATTATTAACCCCCTGTCTGCCAAAACTGCGCAGGAGCAGCGGGTGGGGGGGGCATGGGGGGGGGGTCTGCAGCTCCACTTGTTCATGCGGGGTGTTTTAGATGCGGCTCTCAGGGTTTCCTACAGTGACTGGCCCGGACCCCTCTATATGAGGAGAGATGGGGTTTAAATATTGGTGGTTGTGTTTTTTCCTGTTGACAAGATTCTGACAAGATGACAAGAGAGAGAGAGAGAGAGAGAGAGAGAGAGAGAGAGAGTGTTTGTGTGAGAGAGAGAGTGTGTTTCTGTGTGTGTGTATATATATATCAGATAAATAAAGTGGTTCCTCACTCACTCCCTTTGCTATTCCATCAGTTTGAGATGCATGATCATGTGAAGGAATGTGGGACAGATGCTGTGAAATCTCTTTGGTTGTTGAAACTTTTCAATCAGGAATTTGGGAGAGAAAACAGTTTGATCAAGTATTGTGTGAATTTGTTCTTTACAATTAAGTTAATTGCTCAGCTCTGCTCTGTTGGCGTCTCGCTCTCTGCAGGACATGGTTGTGTTCATGGTGCTGGAGCTCAGTGTGACAGTCATGCACAACCTCATCCACTCACACGCTTGCTCATCATGTCTGTTGCTTTAGCAACACATGTTTAAACACATCCGTGTGTAGCGCCTCCCTCCTCTCTGGCTGTGATCTGACCCTAGTCATCTACAGCTTCACTCACTCGACTAACAAAACCATTACATTATTAAAATGACGTTGTGTTTTGTTGGCGTATGAAATATTGGACAACCACAGGGATGGGAATATGACTGTCGTTATTTGATCCGTTTCAGATGGGAGGCCCTTCAAATTGTTCTGAAGAGACAGCAAAGCAATCTTAGGGAGTGATGTTCGCACTGCACATCTCCAGCTACGCAAATATATTGAAAAATAAGGTAACTAGTCATGTGGCAAGCAGCCTCTGGATCCTGCAGCTAGCTAAACCTGCAACGGACAATCCTGCTGTTCGATAGGATGAGCAATTCGTTCCCTGTCAGCTGAGGCTCAGCAGCTCGAGATCCCACCCATCCCCACGAGACCCCCAGCCCGGCGGAGACCCCAGGCCTCAGCCCGGCCGCGTCTCAGGGACAGAAATGTCTTGGGTAGTCAGCCAAGTGTTTGAGGAAAAATACTACACTAAATCCCGTCCTGCCCTCGTTTATCCGTTCTGCGAATAGAAATCTACTTCAAAACCCCAGCCTTTTCCCAAGAAGGCCGTGCAAAAGTAAACAAATTAATTTATATGAAATCAAATTAAGCTGAAAAGGCTGCTTCTTCTGTTGTAAGCACCACCCTGGGGTTTCTGCCTTCATCTCAAAGTGGTTCAGTTCCTCACAAGCAGCCCTGTGTGTGTTTGTTGAGCTCCCCTCATCCGTCGCCTGGGCTTCTCTGGTCGAACCGCGTCCAGCCTTGCGTGTCGGCCCCCATTCAACCCACGCCTTCCCCGTCCACGGCTCGCAGCGCGGAAAGGCCATTCGCCACGGCCGGTGTGAGCCCGGCGAGCCTCAGCGCGTCTCCATGGAAACCACTAACACTGTGTGTAAAGCCACAAAGGACACATTGTTTCGCTCTCTCATTCACTCACTTATTCATTGTGCTTTCTGTGCTCGGAGTCGCATAAAGGAGCACCAGGGAGCTTCTGTCTGGAGGAAAATCTTCCCAAACTTCTGATGCGCCACTTCCGAGAGGTTAACTTGACTAAAGGATGGTCCCCCGCCCCCAACACACACACACACACACACACACACACACACACACACACACTGTAATCAGCAAGAAACGTTGCTGGGCTGTCAAAAAATGAGTCCCTGTTCATCCTCCCGTCTTCTCTTTCAGTGGGTCAGCGTGGAAACCCATTGACTCTCGCTCGGCTAATCCTTTAAGTGCAAATCTGCGAGGATTTAAAGTTGTCACATCAAGGCTAATCCGATAGAACACCTACGCAAGTGCATTGTTTGTGCCGCATCGATTTCTCACGTCACGCTGGGATCCCGCCATTGTGTAAACTCGACTTTATATTCGGCGGGGAGAGTCCCTTGGGAAAAAAAAATGGATCCCTTGGAAAAATACAGGAATAGTTACCCAGGGTTGTGCCAATATTGTGAGGTCATCGGTGATGTAATAACTACAGGCCTCCATCATATCTTTTTGTGTGGCGTTAATTTTCTGGGAGTTATTGCTGGAATGCTTACTTGATGGAACAGATGACATTCTCACAGGGATGGGCAGAATATAATTATGCCAAATACACAGCCACCGATTGGCCCTGAACAAAATGACAAAAGTGCCGGATCTTCCCTTGGTGAATTACACCTTAAATAAATAAAAATAAATTTCATCTGATGAAAATAACACACAGCCGGGCTTATTGTCAGATTCATCCCTCATTATCTGACCGCCTTTTTGGAAAATCAAAGAATTCAATTAAAACGAATCGCGGAGTTCATGGCACCCTGCGTGATTATATTTGGATAACCTGAGTTAAGTTTGAACTCATCATTGTGGTATTGCAGTGAATCCGCCGGTTCTCCGCCGTGCCGTATCAAGCCGCGCGGCACATTTAATTTCGGGAAATCAGCCGGTGTAAGTACATGGGTAAAAGCAGGCAGAGGTACGCGGCACTAATCCATCATCAAATCTGCTTAAAAGAAGCACAATCTGCCAGTGCCCCTTTTTTTATCATCATCTCATGTTAGAAAAATTAAATACAAAATAAAGACCGTGAGACTGCGGCCTTGAGATGCTTTGCGTGAACGAGAGAAAAGCTAAGGAAAATCCTGGTCTAAAAATGCTAATGACTCACAACAATTATAACAATCATCATCGGGGAGGGGTGACATGTTGACAGAAGGATTTGATGGGTTTCGAGGTTTTTTTCCCAGAGTACGTTGAGAGTTTGTGGCCCCTCTGTAATCGTTACCCTGTGAGCCCAAGTTTGTACTGTTTCCCCGTTACGAGTTGTGAGTGTTTCGAGCTCTGTGTAGCGTGTTGGACTCCGAATATATTTGACAGGTTTTGTCAGCACATTTAAATCATATTTTACCCATGAAGGGGGCAAATGTAACATCTAGGTGAACACAGCTTGGCTCGTGTGTGTAATTACAGTGTGCGGTATTGGGGTGTCATATGAATTAACCCACAGAGGAGGTTGGGAATGTATGTTAATCACTTGTCTTCGTCGGTGCTGAGACTTGCATGGTGCACACAGGCGTTAGGGATGAAGTCTGATGCTAGAGTCACAGCGCATTAACACTTAAATTAATCTGTGTTCGTATGTTTTCCACACACACACACACACACACACACACACACGCACACACGCACACACACACCAAGCTTCCCGTGGGGACACGCCACAGAGAAAGGTGGCTCACATTCATGTCAGATTATTCTGGTGCTCTGTGGCTCCCAATGGATATTTGGGATTCATCTGACATTTGACAAGAATAGCGGCGCAGTGCAGTAAAGCATCATAAATTAAATTTTAACTCATAACGTTTCTTCTCCTCTCTCCATTGTTGTCTTAGCTAAAGGAGCAACGGCTTCCTTTCATGCAACTCTTTTATCCGGCAAACACAAAGGCAAATTAAAGCTCTTGGTTTTGTATGCACCCGGGGACGCTTGTTGCCGTACATTTCCCACTTGTGTTCTACTTTGGATGCCGACGAAACGTGGCGTGCCTTTTGTTTGTGCCTTTTGTGTTGCCGTGATCCTGGAGAAGCAAAGACAGGGGAAACTCACAGGAATTAAACGCTATTAACGGGCTTTGGTTTGTGGGCTCCCCTAGTTATTACACTTGACAGTTGCCACCGCCATCAACCACATGTTTTACATCTGTAACTCAGAAGCAACATATTTTCCCATGGATACATTAACCGCAGCAGCTTGATCTCAGCTCTGAAGATCCACTCACACACTTACACATACACACACACAATCACTGTTTTAGGTGACTGTGGGGCACTGAAATAGAGAGCCAAATCGAATGGACCCATTAGGGACGAATTTTACGTAAACCGATCGCTGAGTTGATGGCTCTCTGATGGGCAGGGCAGCATGGGCAATGAATCGAGAGGCTCACAAAAGCAGGTGAGAGGGCTTGACTCATTTAGGGCAAGTCACAGTGAATTTGACAACTTCTGAAGTGAGAGCCTAGATGTCGGGGCTCCATGCCTTGAACGAAAGCCCAGCACAATCCACCGACCTCAGTACCTGATGTATTTTACTATCTTTACTCCTGTCCTTTATGGTAGCAGTGTCGGAATCACTGCAATTGTCTCTCGAAGGGAAAGCTTGTTAAGTCTCCTCCGGTCCTGCCTCCTTTGTTGTCCTGAACTCAACAGCAAAGCTCGTATGCGGCTCCATTTCTTCCTCTCGTAACAACCCAAATTAACGAAGACCCTGAGAACTGGGGAAATTAATTCCGAGGCGGCGTGAGGTAATTATAGCAACGCGGGACGGGGAGAGATCCCACTCTGCATTCTTAACTCTGTTCCTGTTGAATAGCTGATGAAATGCATCTTTCTCCTCTGTCGGCTGGGTCAGTTTTCTTGTTTTTCTGATAGTTAACTTGTTCAAAGCATCGTGGGTGGACTGGGGTGACGGCAGTGTGGGAAAGCGGTTAGGGCACTGGACTTATGCATTCATGGTTTTGCTCACTTGATGTCCAAGGTGAGACTTATCTCATGAGGTCACTGTCCCCAGCGCTACACAATACTCATTTTTGACTCATCCTCCATGGTTGTGCATTCTGCAGATTCGGTGGCATGTGTGTCATGTTGTGAGTAAAGTCAACCCTATTAACCAGTCAACTTCTAGTGGTTGGAGATATGGAGAAATTGGCATCTTAAATTTGAAAAATTATAATCAGAAATTTTACATTTTAAATCACTCAATAAATTGGGAACCCATCTCTGAGAGCAGGGATTGCCGGCACAATGTGACACAACACAGAGAATTAGTCACTTTTCATTTCTCATCCCTTGGAAGGAAAAATAAATCAAGAGATGGCGCATTTTAAATTCACAAACCTTTAAGTAGTAAACAAATATTCCACATGGACCCCTGTGTATGCCCCACATTTCTAATTAGAAACAAAATCAACACATTTCTCATAAAATAAATAGTGTGAAGTTGAAAACATGTGCAATACATCCTCAGATGACTTGTGAATAGTATTCTTTGATAAAAACATCTTCAGCTGTGAGTTCACAGAGCAGACCATGTGATTTGGTAAAAACAAAATGCAGTCGGTCCCCTTTAAAGAACGATAGATTTTTTTTTTTTTTTTCCTGCAGATGGAAAATGACATTTTTCTAGCCTTGGCTGAGCAAAATTCATCCATAAATCTATTTCTCTTATCTCCTGCTGGAACAGGAACAGTTATTGCTCTGGTCGGAAGTGAATAAAAAAAGGGCGACGCAGTTAAATGCCTGCCACTTCAGAGTGATAACATGTGATCTTCGATTTAAGCTCAATCTCTCAGGTTCAGCCGCCCTCTGCAGAGCACTCTGCCTCCTCGGGCATGTTGTCGTCCATAGAAGAAGTCCAGCAGCCCGGTTAAGCCATTGCCGGCGCTAGTGCGTTAAACTCCCCCCACGTATGCAGTCTCACCTCACAATCGATGGCATCCATTAGACGCTTATTTGAAACAATGGTCACTGAACTCAGTTTATCTCTGAGTTTATTTATCTCTGTAACTTCTCTTCAAAACACCAGGCATACTCATAGAGGAGACAGGACCAGACCTGGTGGAGAGATGCTATCATTTCCACCTAGCGGGGTCGAGGGAAGACAGGGGTCTTGCCTCATGGGGGGGATCTAGACTAGAGATCTGTGCCAGCCCCCTTAATCATGCCCTGGACGTGTCTGTGCCACAGATAGACTGACCTCTTACTTCAAACCAGACCGCAAAGGAGAGAGAGTTGTTTTAAAAGTGTTGAATTAAACACCTTTTCTTCTTCCTTCTATTATTCTTCCATCTTTTCTCTCTCTCTGTTTGAATATGAGCCGCGTCTCTCTGAGGGAGGCAGCTGGGCGCGGGTGTGGAGCCCACAGAAGACTCTTTCTGTCAGCTCTTTGTACAGGCAAGCTGATTGAAAGGGCTGTTCTGTGGAGCGCGTTTCCTGTGCTGTAATTTGTTTTGTTCCCTCCGTTTCTGCAGCCAAAAGAGGCCCTAATTACGTCTTTTTCATCTTTGATCTCTTCTATCTATCTATTTAAAAGAAATCCAAATGAATCACAGTGCCTCCTCGCCTAATGCCTGCTGTGATTGTGTACTGTGTGCCCACGTGAATAGACATCAGAGCGCTGTGTAGCTCAAAGTGCACAATCGTGTCAAAACGCACGTCAGAAACATACCAAACAATGCGCCGATTTCCTCCTGTTGGTGCTTAATCTCCGGGATGTTCTCAGTGCTCTTTCTTATGAATATCTTCTGCTCCGCATCCGGTGTCGTCTGAGTGTCTGCTAACGAGGGGTGTTTGGAAAGGGTGACAAGGGGTCCAATATCTCTGCAGTCACCTTGGCATTCACCTCGAACAAACCTGAGGCGCGTCGGGTTTAATTTGAGCTGCTGGAAGAACAAGGCAGCCATAATGGGCCCAAATCTGTTCTTCGTGTCGCCCATCCTTCACGGGCTGTAGCCGCAGAAGGTGCTCCAACGTGGAGAGATAAGGGGCGTCTAATTGAACGCACAAAGGAGAAGGTTGTTCTCGCTCTGCGGTGCATTCAGAGGCTGTTCAGAGTGTGGGGATGGGGAGGGGGCATGTAGGATAAAGAACTGCACCGCTTCGAGGGGCCGCCACCTGCGAAATGAAAACGTAACCCCAAGGGGTGCCTCTCACACTCCAGAGCGGTGTGCAGTGGCGTCTTTGATCCCGTTAGATGAGTGTAGTGTGTTCAGATGAGTTTGTTACCAAAATCTGTCAAATATTTCCCGTCCTCATTCTTGACTCAAATGTCTCCAGATGCAGCTGGTTTTGACCTCTCTGTGTCGGTTGATGATGTGCACAAATGCACAAATGTTATACTGGGTTGAATGTCTTCTTCCCACAACAGGGGTGACTGATGTTGTGTAGCCGGTCAGTCTAATATCTGCCAACCCATTCATCTTGCATTTGAGATGCACAACAGTCTCCGGAGCACATCAGGAGACACAATGCAGAAAATACGACGCTCAATTACTACATCCACCGTCGTGCCACTCAGGGTCTGGCCCCAAAGCGTGTCGGCGCTCCTGTAAACCACTGGCACAGTGAATGGGATGAGCCGAGAATCGCCGAGTAAGTCTGCAGCTCATCGAGAACAAGAGAGAGCAGGACGACTCGAGTCCCTCATCTATAATGAATAGGTGCAGATATGGCGAGTGTGTTCAGTGCGGGAGAGAAAATGTGCCCAGAGAAGATAACCTAAGAACAGGACTCTCACTGGTGCAGCTGGAGGTAGTGGAGGACTTGCAATTATCTCTGCGCTGTGAAATAAATTCTTATGGAGCAGGATATGATTGCATGCATGATTTATAGGAAGCCTCTCCATCTGGCCTCCTCTGCCTCCGGCTGTGCTACGAAGGAAGGGCCACCGAGCCGCAGGGAGCCCCAATGCTCAACTATTCATACTGGACCCCGCTGCTCTCGCTCCCAGCCGGGTCCGTTTGACAGCGGAGGAACGTTGTCTAATTTTCTCCTCTTCCCCACGAACATAAACACGCACCGCCGGATGCAGATTGGGTTTGTCACGCTCTGAGGGACCCGAGGGCCGTTACCGCAGGAGTTGAGAGAGCTTCGGTTTTCTTTCAGGTGGAGGCAGGGGAGAGCAGTCAGAGAGCCACTGACCTGCTCGTCTGCCATTCAGCCGGGCAGATCAATTCAAGTGTTCTGTCCGTTTTCTTGCTGCATTTACCTTTTGAACTTCTTTAGCTTCTGCTTTGAGGGGAAGCTGTCTGAGCTGATAGACAAAAGAAAACCAAACATGAGCACAGTGGAGAATACAAACGTGGTTAACTTTTTGAACGTGTTGCTGTTGTGACCTTGTAAACAAACAAACAAACTCATACATAAATAAGGACTACAAGCAGCACCGTCTGTTTCTGTCCGCGGCCCCCCAGGGATCCCGAGGTGAATGAAATAAAGAATGTGCCCCATCCAACTCGGTTCAGTCCCTTCACTCCGACCGGCTCTATCCAGCTCTCCCTACAGTCCAGCCACCGAGCGCCGAGCGCCGAGCCATTCATTGCAATCTCTGCTCGGCTTTACACTGGATATAAATCACCCACGATTCCCAGTTTGCTGCTGAAACTGGGACATGCAAATTGTAAAGGAGTGTAGCTTTTACAATCAATTATTAAGCACTGGATGGATTAGAAACAGTGTGTGCGCGTGTGTGTGTGTGTGTTGGATGGGGGTCTTGATGTAGAGGGGGGTGATTCACAAGTGCCTCGGATTCACAGTATCTCCTCTCAGGCGCTCGAGTCTCCGCTCCCCCGTACAGAGGCGCTGCTCGCGTTCGGAAATTTGTTCTGGTTGGTTTCAAAGTTCAAATGCATTTCCTTGAAAGAACGTGTTGTAAAATATGAGAACGGCGCCGGGGAGATATATACGGCCACGCTGGGGAGGAGGGACAGAGGGGACTTGAAGGACCGGTGGCTTAGTTTGCGAAGGCCACTCCATTATTAATCCACTGCGACTCCCCCATGTAGCCCCCGCATACACGCACACGCACACGCACACACACACACACACTCTGTCACCATCAGCAGAGGAAGCCGACTCTCCCTGCAAGATGCCGTCAGACACACAACCCGCCAGGTACCCAGGATGACAGAGGAATTAGTTTCTTTCCCCCGCTGCCTAACTTAGAGTCCCTTTATAGCTCCTTTTCAGCACCATACCTTGAGAGAAAAAAAACAATAATAACAGTAATAGTAATAATAGTAATAATAATAATGAAAAGCCCAGACGAGAGAGGCTTAAACGGGTGTCGGAATAAATCAATATGAACAAAACAGCCAGGGCGCTCCAGGAGAAAATGAGGTTTACACAGCGCCACAGCGCCCCCGAGGCACGAGTGCTTTTTAAAATAAATCCGATTCTGACACGGCGTGGTATATATGAGATCGGTGATATATGCCAGCTTCACATGGGGAGAGAGGTTTCGTGTTATTCCCTCTCTCTCTCTCTCTCTCTCGTGTTTTGCTTTCTGCTGGCTCTCTGTACGTAATGTAATTTAAGGCACTAATACAGCGCGCCACGGTCTGCGGTGAATACCAATGTGCCGGCAGGACCGTGCCGCCTCGCTGGGAGGCTGATTGGGATGTGTGCCATGTAGCCTCCCATTAGAAAGCTCTTCTCTTCTCTCCTTGCTTCCCCCCACCCCTCTCTTTTTCTTTTTTCTCTCTCTCTCTCTCTCTCTCTCTCTCTCTCTGCGCTGCGTCATTTTCCCAGACTGCTGGAGGGGAGCTGACCTTCCTGTTTCCGAGAGCGAGGGTCTGTCCAGGACTGGGCTGGGTCGGACCCTCGGGACCCACCCTCCTGTGATTTAAAAAGTCCCCTGATGCCAGGTGGGCTGAGACAGATCTTTTCCACAACCCTATCCATGTATGCACTGCAGTTTCTCTCTGAACACGGTACGAAGTGACAACAACAACAAAAAATCCGTGTTCCCTTTTTCGGAAACCTCAAAAACTCCCACGCGGTTTGTGACAAGCCTGTTTATAGGCACTGAAACTTGTGGAGGAGTACAAACCTCAGTTTGGATCTGACTGCCACGTTAGATTTGTCTCCAGAAAAGCAGGAATGTTTGATAATGAAAAGCAACACCTGGTTGGTTTCTCAGCAGCGAAACGCCGGGTTGGCACCGTGGATCTGTCACTGAATGGCACTCTGTGTGAACTCAGAGACACAGACGAGGAGTTATGGGAGGAGGTTTGAAGGTCCCTGCTTCGATAGGACGTTTGGGAAAGCAGCAGAACATTATCCCAAAGTCTGCCATGCAATTTATAACTCTCTGTGTGGGATTGATGTCAATTCAGCAAATTACCACAAAGTCACGGGGCAGTAAGCAAGTATCTCGACAGTAAATGAAGAGTATCTTGGCAGCCAATCCAGGGCTTCATGGTTAAATGATGACTAGGGGGGGGGATGAATAATTAGGCCCTTTGCTAAATGGACTCAAAACCGTTTAAATGGTTGAAATGACAGGGATCGTCTCAGGGGATCCTAGATGGACCTAATCACACATTCAATCTAACACACAGGCCGTTTGCAGGATGAATGCAAGGCGATATACAGGACATTTTCTGTTTTTCACCTTTTGTCCATGCGTGGGTTGTCGAAAGAGGCCCAGCCATCCTCTGGGTCCTTCAGTACAAACATGAGAAGTGAATGTACTGGTCCCAGTCCTTCCTTTAATGGATTTTTGCATTGCCATCTATAGACAGGTGACAAATTAAAGAAAAAACCAACATAAAGTGTCTCAGTAAGGTGTTGGGCACCACAAGCCCCAGAACAGTTCCAATGCCCTTGGCAGATTCTGCGAGTCTCTGTACTCTACTGGAGGGATGAACTCCATTCTTCCAAAAGATATTCCCTCATTTGGTGTTTTGATGATGGTGGTGGAGAGCGCTGTCTAACACGTCGGTCCACAATCTCCCATAGGTGTTCAATTGGATTGAGATCTGGTGACTGCGAAGGCCACAGCATATGATTCACGTCATTTTCATACTCATCAAACCATTAAGTGAGCCCTCGTGCCCTGTGGATGGGGCACTGTCATCCTGGAAGAGACCACTCCCATCAGGATAGAAATGTTTCTCCATAGGATAAAGGTGATCACTCAGAATGACTGTCATGATTTGCAGTGACCCTTCCCTCTAAGGGGACAAGTGGACCCAACCCATGCCAGGAAAATGCCCCCCACAGCATAACAGAGCCTCTGGACCCCCTCACTGTAGGGGTCCAGCAGTCAGGCCTGTCCCGTTCTCTTGGTGTCCCACACATGCACTCGCCCACTTGTCTAGAACACGAGCCAGTTGAGCATCTGTGTGACTGAAGCTCCTGCCATTCGTGCCCCAATAATGACCCCTCTTTCACAGTCACTTAGATCCTTTCCTCTTGCCATCTTGATCCAAAACCGAGGTCAACTGGACCTGCTCAGCATTTGTATACATGCCACAGAGCATGACAGGATGTTAATTGCTTAATTGTATCATGCAGTACACCTGTTTGGAGGCATCTGCCTTCGTTATGTTCCTCCACTCATTTATTCAGGTTTTACCTTGTCACCCGTCTGTATTTATTTATTATATTACAGTCATAATTTAAACCTGCATTTGCATTTGAAGGTCCCGTGTTTGGTGTCCATAAAGATCACATGAGATCTGGTCGTCGTGCTCAGATCCTGTCTGGCTGACGTGACAATTGAGCACAGCGTTCTCCAGGGGCTACCGAACAGCCAGAGACCACCAGAACCCCGGCACATTTCTCTCCGAACAGAGTTCCAGGTGTTGCAGTGAGTTTAATTACTCACATGTGAAATTAGCTAGACAAACTGCACAGAAGACACACTCAGGTGGGACTAATTAAATTGGCAGCACAGCCCCAGTGTGTCTGAATGCAGGAATCTGTCTTTTCCCTCCTCCCTCTGTTCCCCCTGTCCTGGGTAGCCACCGGTATTTCAAGCAATTCATTATTGTGGTTTTATTATTGTGTTTAATATTGTTCATGGGAAAATTTCCTCCTGCCTCATATTAGTGTCAAATTAGAAAAGAAAGATGGATTACTCTGAGTCAGACGATCCAAAATGAAGAAAGTAACATGATTTTTTTAGAATCGCTAAAGACACCCAACACAACACCCTGTCCTTTGAAACCCTGTGGACCCCCCCCCCACATCACGACTCCCTCGAGCCGTCCTGAGCGCAGACGCATGGCAGGCACCGCTACAGGTGATCTCGACTCCATGCACCTGTCGCTGCTCCAGATGGCGAGAAGGCGAGGGAATAGCCAGGGACGACGCTGTAATGCGAGACACTCAGCGGTTTGGGGGATCTCCCCCCCGAAGCACCTGCTCCGCATTGTCTGCATTGCTGCTCCGAATCCTGGGGGGACGCGGCCACCTTAAGTGATACATCTATCTGGGTTTATCCGCAGTCACGGGCCGGCACGTAACACACACACAAACACACACTCACTCGAGCAAATTCAACTGTTCTTCAATGGAGCAAAACCAACCACATGAAACATCATAACCCGTAATAAAGGCAGAGAGAGCTGTTCACCAAGGACTGGAGGACGACCTCTCCTGCCTTCTGTAATTGAGGAGCCTTTTTAAAAGGGTTCTGCTTCATTTTAGTTAGTTTTGAGTCTGATGTGTTTCAGTAGAGATGAATCCCGCTTCAGAGAGCAGCCCACCTTTAGTGAGTTTCTGCTCACTGACGCCCAGATTTAAAGACATCGCCTCTGTAACCGACTCCTGCGACTCTCTGGGTGGTGTTGTTAGACAGCACTTGGACCCTCTCCCTTTTAAAGACCTTGAGTTCAAGACTCAGCCTCTCTGATCATTTTGCAGCCTTCGTCTGTTAAAATTCAATCACCTGGCTGCTTCTCTGTGGCCCGGAGAGCTTAACAATTCAATCACAGCGACCGTCTTTATAGGACTGCGAATCGCTCAGTCAGGGGAGGGTTTCACTGCGGGCAGGTTCATCTCTCGGGGTGCCCTCGGACCAGTCGAGCTTCCACTTTGGCAGGCGTGCCACAGTGTCCCAGATCGCCATCTCCAAAGACCAGAGAGTCCCACCACCTTCTGTCTGAGTCCCATTCAGATCCGCACCGCTTTCCCAGGCAGGTGATATCCTGCTCGAACATTTGCATGGCCTCTCTCTCCTCTTTCGATAGGATGTGAATGAAAATGTGGGCGACGATCAAATAATTTGCCTTTTATTGGAGTCCAGTCTTCCTCCTGAAGTAAATGCAATCTCTCTCACAGCTTCACATCTTTTCATGGAATAATAAATACATTAATTAATAAGTAATACAGGACTCGGGTGCGAGAAATTGAAATGACATAACTGCGTTTCAGATCTACTGACGGTTCTGTTGCATTGTGAGGCGTTTGTTCTTTTCGGGATCTCTGATGGGGGAGCGAATGGCGTTGACAGGACTCCTGAGCGCCGTATTATTCCTGCTGTTTGTTATTATTCCTGCAAACGCGAAGCCCATCGCTGAGCCCGGCTGAGTGGTGGGGGGCTCGTGTCAGACTGAAGTGTGGAAGTCGGTCTAACTCTCTCCTCGGGGCACGGTTAAGCATAACCCAAAGTGCCTGCTTTCATTTTCCATGAGGTCTGGGCTAAGAGAGCGAGAATTTAAAGATTAGAGATTCTTTAACTCTTTAATTAATCCTCTGCTCACATGAAACCTGCCCTTATCTCTCTCGCCTGCAAGGCTGGCGTCTTAATCTCCTCCTTCTGCTTTGATTAGCATACCATAACAATATTTAAAGGAGCAAGGGAGGAAATCAGATACAGCTTCCTTCTGTTTGTTTTTCTCATTCCACGTATTCTAGGAATTTTCCTTCCTCCGTCTTACCTGATTGGCCAGCTCTGCTTTTGGGACTGTTTAAAGCCCCACCGGATCCTCACATAAAAGGCTGCCGGGTCACCTGTGGTTTTTAATTCTCCACATGCCTTCACTTTAACCCTTTAGAGACAATAACCCAGAGATCCTGGGGGCCCCAAGTTCTTACCGATCTGAGAACCAACCTCAAAGTTTGCCAAAGTTGCTTCTCTCATCTGAAAGGCTGGTATTGTTTAATCATGTTCAAAAGCCAGGCTAGGCTTTCCTGGGAAGAGTAACTCCTATAGGAATCATAATTTCAGGACCATACTGCATCACTTTAGCATCGTTCACTTTTGATTTACACCACTTAAAGACGGTAGTGTCTCAGTGTTTGTTTTCATATTTTTTTGTTTGTGTGTATGGCTGCTGTAACACACACCTTAACACCTTAAGGATGATGGGTTACACTACAGTTCCGGAGCTGAAAAGAAGTACAAAGCTGAGAATCTAAAACATCAAGCAAGCAGTTAGTCACAAGCTTAAAACATATATTTCCTGCTTAACATTTATTCCTAAAGTTTCTCAAGTTGGTTTAAGAGAATCCTGGATGTTAAAATGTTTAAACATAACCATGACAGCGACGGGAGACATGACATCAGTATCAATGAACGTGCCCTGTGATGTCACACTGCTCAGAGTTCTAGAGTGTAAACATAATTCACAGCATTCCTTGTGGGATGGCGTTCCTTCAGTTCCGGGGTGCGGGCCTGGTATCTCTGGGTCGCACCAGGCGGGTCAGAACCCTCTCCTGGCGCTCTCTGTAGCCGAGCACAGAGTCCTGATTGAGGATTCAGAGCACAGAGCCACCCTCCCTGACGCGGACACTGTCGACAGTTGATTCACTCCTTTTCATGCTCCCTGCCTCTCGCTGCTTACGGTGGCTCTTATGCATGAGTCCATCATTAGCACACAAAGCATGATTGATGGGTCAAGGTGCCTCTTCCCTGCGAAGTTGGGAAAAGCTTCTTCAGCAGCCTCCCAGGGCCGGGCTGGCTCTCGCACAACACAACCTCGTTACAGATGGAGGAGGAATATTAATAATTAGTTGCACGCTCGGGTGCCTGTTCTCTGTCGTATTTTAGCAGGGGGAGAAGGGAGAAGCAGAGACAGAGTGAAGTGTGAAGGAAGGAGGGAGTAAAGAAGCTGGAAGTGGGTCAGTTTATCCCACAGTTTGTGTTGCCGTCGATCTGGGGGCATTGGCAGAAAACTGGGATGTTTGAGTGACATCATTAGTGCTCAAATAGAGGGACAATCAACCTTCCTGTTTCAGGTCTCTATTGAAAGGTTGACATTCCATCTCCACAGCCTTTGTTGTGTGTGTTAACACCATTTCCAGAGTATTGTAGCATGTGTCTTTATCCTTGTTTGACAATACAGCCTTTTGTTGCCTTCGGAATGGGTTCTTAGCCGCGAGGGTGACTACAGATGTACCCCTTTTATTGACGCATAGGCTGGCAATTTTACAAATTGGACACGAACACCCTCCTTCAATCCTTGGAGGGAAGGTTGCTGTGAAAATGGTTAAAACTGCTTATCAGATAGTGCGACTGGGGTGAGCAGTGCAATAATAAAAGCCGAGCAGGCTGTTAGTTTCTCTCTACAGAGTAGCCGAGCGGTGAGAGCGAACCGTATCGACACGCAGGGTTTGAACACGATCGATACGCCAGGGACTGATTTTCCAGGACCTTGATTATTGCAGTGCTTTGGGTTCAGGCATTCACCCCGGATAGCAGAGCAGTAAAAATCCAGTCTTCTGCTTGGCTTTAGCATCAGCACAACAATGCAGTGCTGGCGAAGGATTATTATTTTTTTCCAGCAGCTCACAACGAAATTGCTGATGTTTTTCCCAGCTCAAAAGTGGCCACGTAATTTCTTTCACCTCCAATTAGGGGGAATTATTATTGTTTTCTTTGTAATCTCGGATCAGGGGACAAGAGCTGCAGTTCACTCCACAGCGCGGTTTCGTTCGAGGCGCTGAAATCATTTCCGTCGCAGGAAAAACATTATCACAGCACTTGACCTTTACTGTGCTAATGCACAAACTAATGGAATAACACTTGAGAGAGTTTTAGACAGACTATTTTAACCTCCGCGGCCCTGGAAATCCGTTCGGTGTGGGGCTTAATTAAAAATGTCAGCCGCGAGGAGAGCACTTGCCGTAGTGTTTAAATTATTGTCCACACCATTTTGTGCCATTGTCCGTCCCCGTGACAGAGAGACCACACACTCCAAGGTCTTTGGTGAGGCGCTGAGTACCGATGCAATCGTGGAAGAATAGATTGAACTCGCCCACTCACTTATATTCCCCACCGATATATTTATTCAGCCCACATCCAGGTCAACGTTGCGATCAATCCTTGACCTGGATTTGTGTTGAATAAATATATTTGTGGGGAGTACTGGTGATTGTGCGAGTGTTGTCTGTCTTGCCACAAGCCGCACAGACAGACGAGGCCATGTCAATCCTTCACGGGTTTAATTATTGTCTTTTAGATTGCTAGTAAAGTCAGTCTTGAGCTTGTTTGGCTAAAACCAAGGAATCTGAAAAGATTATTAATTAACCTTCACCACAACACACACACACACACACACACTGTAAATAAGGTTTCACATTTTGCACACATGGATTTGTATTTTTTGAGCGGCATTATAACTCAGCAGCTTTTTAATAGCCCTTTTACCCTGCTGCCCCTGCTCTGAAGATGCCAGCCTGGGCCCAGGTCTCCCGCTGGGCAGTGTCAGGCTGGTGCGGGATGCAGACCATTTATCCACTGTGGTGACGGGGGACACTGATAGGTCCAGTCGCTGTCATGTAAAGCCGAGAGTAGTGGATACTGTGTCTTGGTATTGTCGGTGAGCAGGTCCTCAGCCCACCCTCCTGCCTTCCAGCTCTGGCGATGCGCTGCTTCTGACGACCTGAACGCCGAGGGTTTGACCTTTGAAAGCAGGGTCACGTTCCGGGAGTCTGTGTCCCATGAAATAGGTTTTGACGCGTCTCCTGAGATAGATTTTTTTCTCTCACTGGAGCAAAGAGGTCAATCATTACGAGAGTAATCATCGAGCGTAATCTCTAAAAGGCTTTCAAAAAATCCTACCGAAAAAAAGGAACTTGCATTTGAGGACTGAACACGGCTAGACTGAGGACTTTTGGTGAATCCGTTTCACTTCATGGCGTCTCTGTCCGTCGGCACGAGTCCGTTCTCTTCCGATGCTCTCAGCAAAGGGAATTATAGCAACTGAATCCTCCCGCTCTATCTCAGTAGCTCTCAGAGAAATGGATTGTAATGAGCCTAAACTACAGCATTTTAGTGCAAGGCTGTGATTAAAGAAAACATGCAGACCATCGCACAGGGCTGCTAATAATATTTTGAGCATTTTTAACATGTGTGGCAGAGGCCCGTTCCCCAGGCATGTGTCGGGGGGGAGGGCGGCATTTCTCTGGGATTTATCGCTGCGCAGATGTACTTACTGTATTTCTGAGATGGATGTGCCGGGCTAATGAGCGCCAGGGCCCGGCGCTCAGTGCAGGTGCTGTCCGGGGCTGAAGATGGATGGAGCTGCTAATGCACGCTATTTAGCCAGGGACAACAGAGGGTCACTGGATTGATCAGCAGAATATTTTCCTGCTGGAGGAAGGCTGGACAAATTAGCTAAAAGCAAGGATACAATATCAGCACTGCAGTGGACCTGGGGAAGTAATCATGATTAAAACTATATCAATTATTATTATTATTATCTAGTTATTTAGCTGACATCTTTATCTACCAAACATTGGCATACATATATATGACATTGCATGGGTACCATTCATGATATAACTAATCACATGAGAGCTCAGCGTTCGTGATTCATGTGCGCCCGTCGTTGTGGATACTTTGTGTACATTTATTAATGAGCCGAGACTTGGGAGGAGCTGACGACGGGACAGCAGCAGGCGTCGGAAAGCAGACGCATCCCAATTCTGTTCAAGCAAGTTAGCGCCAACCGATATCATCTCACCGCACGGTGCTTTGCCGAGGATCTTGCAGAATCACTTTCACTCCGGTTCAAGTGTGTGTGGGGAAACACAATTAATATTTTAAGTGACAACATGTTTTGTGCAACGCGCTTCGATGTGCATGAGAGGAGAAGGACATACGAGCGAGGCTTTGAGTGTGTAGGAAAGGCAGGGTTTTTACCACATTAAAAAATAAATAATCAGAGACACACGCGACTCAAATGGAGCTGATAACCACTTGCTGAACTCAAATTGGCGTGTGTGTCTCGGGTTAGCAATGCAGACGCGTCAGCTGGAGAGATGAGATCAGCAGTCAGGCAGACGGCCCATGCTGGGAAGGCACAATCCATCAGATACCCAGCTTGTACCGATCAGGGCCCTTTTAACGCCACGCGCCTTTTCAGCACAATTTCAATCATGGCAAAATCACAGCGCCCGCCGGAAAAGTGCGCTGGGAATATCTCACGGGAAGTGGCTCTCGTCTGGTGAAGAGACGCTCCGCAAATTGGCTGTTGCACAAATACAGAGGGGCCCCCCTGCTGTTGTTATCATCATTATGCTAAACTGATGAGTATGGAGGGAAGAGGAGGCTTCAGAGATCGCTCTCCCTGTCCCGCTCCCCCGCTGGCAGCACTCTGGTCTTTCCGCCAGGGAGTGGGGGACGCCGGCATTAAAGCGCCGACAGTCTTTCACGGGTCTTTCCAATCAAGGGGGCTGTAATTGAAATCTCCCGTGCGTCTCGCCCCCGCGCTGACCTCAACTCCATTTCCTTTGTCTTGTCTTTTTCTGTGTTCACGGCAACAACATGCACAGAGGAGAATAGCCTTTCAACAGCATGACAGATAGTCCCGTAGTGGATCGTTAAAACGCACTGAAACACATGTGTGTAGTTAGATGGAGAATTAAGCTTTGAAATACATCTCTTTTGCCCTCCTCTCTCTGTCTCAGTAAGTGTCCTCTTGCGGGGCCTCGAACCACGCGTTGGTCACAGAGAAATAACTCGTCTGTGCTCCCGGCACCAGGTGTCAGAAAATTAAATGTTTTGGCATTAGGAGCTGTGACTGGACAGATAAATATGGTGCATAATCTAGTTGTCCATCACTGCTGGTGGAAATATAACCTCTCTGACAAGGTTGTTCTGTCTCCCACAATCAGAGACAAGAAAAACTACAAAGCCAACCATGTGATCTTTCTTGGACGTCTGTCTATTCACTGCATGTCGTGTAGACTTTGAAACGTGCACTACAGTGGTTATATACTTTAATTTAGGTCTGTAATTGTAAAAATCTGTACCAGGAGGCATAACTACATGCCTCCCTGGATGTAGTGTGGGGCAGATGGGGTGTTTGAAACACAGTGAGAGGGGAGCAGGAACCAAATTCGACAGCATGGCGACACAGTCTCACTTTTGAACTTGTTGCACAAAGCGAAGCACAAAATGAAAGCTTGGAAACCTAATTAGAGCCGTCAGAGAGCTTTAATTTTCCACGGCAAGCTGAAACGAGCAATGTGATTCCTTTCTCTTTTAAACATGGGAATCAAGTGAAGGAAAGTAGCCCGTGGGTTTTTATAATGGTTTCCGAGACCGCAAATTAATGCAGTTGCTTTCAGAGTTCAAATTCTTCAAAAAAGAAGAAGAAAGAAACCTCTTTACATATACATATATATTTTTAATTCATGTACATGAAGATTTATAGCCGTTCTCAGTGAATGACGTTGCAAGAATTTATAGTGTTTAGTTCTCTGTAATGATTGCTCTCTGGGGTAAGGGTTAACGATTTAACCACCTGGAGTGGCAATCCTGCTTCTAACAAGTACAAAGTTTAACCACCTCATATTAGGTTTACAACTAAGCTGCTAGGTCCTGGTCTTCAAGCCCCTGAAGATGATCCTTGGATCCTTAGTGGTTGTGTATCAACCCTTCTCTGTCCTGTATTTCTTATCAAGATCTTTTTCACAGGTAGCTGCTGTAGTGATTCAATATAAATCAATAAAACGAAATAAAACCAGTAGAAGACAAGGAGGCGAAGGATCTGGGGGGGGGGGAGAAACATGACTTTGTAGCACGTCGTTCTGCCGTGTTTAGCACACGCTTAAGGTATTATCTTTGAAAGCAGAACATGAATAGACTTTTCCCACGGGTCCTTGCAAGATGCCAAAGCACAAAGTAGCAGCAAATTTCCCTTATTGATCAGAAAACATAATTCGGAAAGGATTAGACAAAGATGCAGCTGTTCCTCTGGAGTTTCATAAACAAAATCACGTGAACGTTGGGAGGAAGTAAAACCATTTAAAGTACGCTCCTGGTAAAGGAAGAAAATCATTTTGTCAGGAGATTTGTTTACCAGACAGCCGTTTGTGATGAGAAGATTTAGTGCCTTGAATTACAGATGATTACCTCCATCATTAAATCTCCGTTTTCTGCTCTCGTGCTTTTTTATTTATTCATTCGTCGCAAAGGCCGTTTTTAAGAACGACTGATTTGAATAATGTTAGTTTTTACCCTCGACGCCTCACAGTCGATTGTAATACATCTGTTGGGAAACCAAGGTGAACTCGCTCTCAAAATCCATCCTGCTAGGAAAATCCACAACAAAATATCTTTTTAACCTTAGACATCCTTTATCATTCAAATTCTGCAAACTAAGCGACATGCCGGCCAATGAATAATGGAAATATTTAAAAGACAAAGCAGTGGAGCGGGAGAAAATACTAATTTAGGTGTCTGCTGGCACGCAGTCAGAAGAGTCGTCTTTTTTCAGAAAACCACGGGAAAATAAGGGGTGAACAAAGTCCAATTTACATTTAAGCAGAAGTAACAAGCTACTGGATTGGGACACGGGAGACTAGAATACATTTGCTCGGCTGTTTTTCTTGTTCTCCATCCTCTTCTTCCCCCCCAAAAATATGAAAATTTTAAACCCCACGAGGTTAAAGGCAGTGGTTTTGCTCTCTCTTGTAAAGGAGTGCTGTTCTCAGCGTCGGGGGACCGGCTCGCTTATTTGCAGAAAGCCTCTCTAAGCTCAGACTTAAAGGACTAATTTTAATTTGTTGTTTACAGCACGATTAACTCTAACAAACATGGATGTGTGAATAGCATGTGACGGCAAGTTGGCCATGAACCTCAACCGTCATATGTGAAACGCAATTTTGTCAACCGGAAAAGAAACAGACTTTTTACTGGATTCAAGATGTTATTACCTAAGCAATGTTCTCGATATTCACACTAATGAAACTATTTGGTTATTTATAAGTCTGCTTGAGTTCAAATGAAATTGCAAATGCCCAACCCAGTACTGTGTAGCAACTGCACCGCAATAAATCGGCAACAGACCATCGAGGTTTTTGCGAACGCCGTTGTGAGTGGAAGTTGTGGTTTAATCTGGGCTCTGGTCCCTGTTCTCCACCACCTGACTGAAAGTGTAGAAATTTTCATTGAGACGCCCAGTCGGTCACCTGTATCTTCAAACCTGGACTGGTTCCTTTCTTTGCCTGGGCGTGGCCACTTGATTCACATGCACGGTACAGGAATCAGCTCAAAGTCTGTCTTGTAATGACTGAACTCTTCTGATAGGAATGATCCCTGAACGCTAACATCACGTTTGCAGAGCTTTTATGATGCGAGTCTTACGCAAGACAGCTGTGAGCTCTGAACTTCTCTGTCTCAAGTTAAAACACCAGTCAATTTACTACCTGCAGAGTTGTTGTGCTTTGGGTGTATCGGCAGTACTTTGATCCCACAATACTGTCCTTTGGTGTTTGCTCTGCTTGAACAATTGTGCTTGAACAGTGCTTTTTAGACTCACGCTGCTAGTTAGATGTGGAAGTGCTCTGTGTGTCTGACCCGCGTTATCTCACGGTTAGCGATTTCTGAGTGTGGAATAATTTAGCCGTCTCCTAATTGCCGTTGCGCTTCAACTTTGCTCTCTCCCTCCCTGTCTTCACCAGCACCACAATCTCCCGGCCTCTCGTCCCGTGTCTGTACCGCACAAAACAAGGCATAGGAATCTGATTTCATTCCCTCCCTCAAATCCAGAGACCAAAGCTGTCAGGTAATGTAAAAACTGTAATGCTGGTGTCTGCTCTGCTGTGCTTTGTTTTGACAAAAGTGAGTATTGCAGCTTGTGCTTAGCAGACACTAATTTGAGGAGACAGAGTCATCTTGTTAACCTGACATCATAAAGACTATTTGCTCAAGTGGCACTAGGTGGTATTTTATACGGATTTGCAGCGTTTTCTTCTACCAACACCATTATACTGACTACAGCTACAGTCATATTGCTCTTACTACTTTTGTGAATGTGATTACTACCGATAGTAACAATACTAAATTATAGATTATTGATTCTTAGCTCCACCTGGGTCCAGCTTATTGCCATCTTGGTGAGCATTTATTTTTTGGACAATAAGAAGTGATAGATAATGACAGAGAGAGAGACAAAGAGACAGAGAGAGAGGGAGATCTGTGGAAGGGTTGTTTTTCCTTGCATGTGATTGTCTGAGTCAGGCTGTTTGTTACCTGGAGAAGAACATCAATAGCTACCTGTTAAATAAATGTGTTTCGCTGTGAAACCCTCACATCAAAGTCACTTACAGTTTGCATTCCCACAGCTAATGAAAACAGTCCTAACTAATAAAACCCTGTTTACTGATCTGGAATATGCTGAGCTGAATGCAAATCAATACTTTTACAACCCCTTATAGTTGCGGCAAACACAAGATCCTTTTAATTGCTTCGACAGTGTCTTTGTGTTCCAGTGAAATAACGGTGATGGGCATTAGACATTGGACGCACAGACCTTGCTTCATTGCACTGTGACTGACAGCTAGAGTGGGGATTGCAGCAGGATGGAGAGGAGTGGAGAGAAATACGAAATACCAAGCGCAGCGTGATCTTATGAAGCACGTTCTAGCAAGGAGCAGCACAAATGGACTGCAACCGAGACTCATTCTTTGCAAAATGCTATATCCTACCAGGGGCAGATAATAGGCTCCCATCACGGTATTCGAAGGTATGGTCAAGATTAATTTTTTTATTACCATGCATACTCTTCCAACGATGGGCAAAGGGAGAGTTTATCACGGGCGCACCCACAATATCCGTGCAGCGGACTCTCAGTGCTGTCTGATTTAGAGGCTCAGTCCAGATCAGAACCTATAGTTTTAAAAGGGAAAGAAAAAATAATTGTTCACAGGCTGAATCAGTCGCTCAGGGGTTGATTCGTGGTTCTCTGTCCATACGACTCTGGGGTTGTAATTCCACAGGAGCAGGAGAAAATGTTACCCCATATGAGAATGGAGCATTGTGCAGTTCAAATACTTATTTATCTATCTGGGTACGTGTCATGAAACACCAATGGTTGATACCAAACACCTTCCTTTGTACCTGACAATAAGGGAATATATATGTACATTTATTAGGTTACAAGTTCCTGAAATATTATAATCACCCATTCGCAGGGATATTGGCCACTATGTGTCTGTCGGTGTTTTGAATACGTAACACTCGTAGTTTAGACAATACAAACCAATAGTGCGGAGCAGCAGGGACTGCAGGCAGGAGAGAAGTGGCTCAGTTTACCTCTGTTGTGAGAGCGCAGCTGGTACCCAGAGCTGGGAGCGATTTCATAAAGACATCCTGGATGCCAGGCCATGTTCACCCCCTTCACAGGTCAGTGGTGCCATGGCTGGGCATGCTCTGCCAAAGGGCAAGGGTCCAAAACTGGGGATCTCTCTTTCTCTCCAAGACGGGCTTAAAAGCACAGAGAGAATGTAGATATCGGTGCGGGCCTGGATGCCTCGCTCCTTTTCCTCCTATTAGATGAATGCCAAGCAGGGTGGGCTCGTGTGGAATTAGTTTTATTCAATCCTTCATTTTACCTGAACGGCAGATATCGGGATAACTGTTGTGTGGGCTACTGTGTTTGTTTTAGTGGAAGTGTTGCCGATTCTTCGATCTCCTGCTTCTACACAGAACATGACCAAACTTGACATGGGGTGCCTTTGTGCTGCAACTGCAAACAGATCAGCGTTGCATGGGGAAGTTTGCGATGTTCTCATCCATAATTGACTAAACCAAACACAAGAACACGGCAATACGGTGCTGGAAAAGAGAGGAAAAGAAGAAAAGTAGGAGTATCTGCCTTACGTATCTGTCTTTCATAAGTTTTTGCTGATGAACGTACTCCCATACATGATTTGCACCCTGTACACGTGCACACACATATGTACACGCAAGTTTATTTATCAAGCGTCGCTTCTGTCACCGGGGAGGGCAATTGGTCATCCCGGGCTCATTGCGGAGGAGCTGGTGAACTTGCAGCGCTACAGCGGCGTCCGCATCTCCTCCGAGGGTGACATCAGGGGAGCCACTATCCGGCAGGATCAGGGCACTGCTTTGTTATGTGTTCCCTGCCTCTGACAGATGCTTTACAGCAGAGCAATGTCATCTCGCTCTGCTAAGCCAGGCAGAGACAGCCCGATCCACAGGAAATAATGGGAAACACGCACACTTACAAATCACTACCGCAGCTCCAGAGCTGAGGAGGAAAATGTACCACGGATTTGGTGGCTGTAAATGATGGCGCCTGTGTTGCTTAGGAGATTTGGGGAGGTGGTTGTCCAATACGAACCACACTTTCCATGTTTTGTGTGTTTGTTTGTACGTGCGCATAACAGCAGACAATTAACCTGACGCTACTGGTTTCCCCAGCCCGGCCTTGATGAACTGATTTCTGCACTTTCTTACAGTAGCTGGCAGGATGTGTAGTGTTTATTAACTCTGACCTAAATTAAATGAGACAATCAAAGCTGTTAAAGCAAAGAACAGCTTGAGAGCCACAGTGACCTAGATACCAGCGATTTGAAGAACAGGCGTACAGAAGATTTGCTTGCTTGGCTGCCTAATACAATAAAGGGAAGCATATCTCGCTGCATTGTAATGGAAATTAAATTGCAATTGTTTCCGTGGCATAAAAGAAAGCCTATTACTTGGGTACCTTCTCTGAGGAGATGGATTGCGTACAGTAGCTTCTCCAGATCTACATGCTTAGAAACTGCAGAGGGATTGGTTGGATTTTTAATCAATATGGACACTATCAGCCTTCAGCATCAGTTGAGTTACTTTCTATCTTCGCCTTGTCTTCCCTTGTATTGTTTTTGTTTAATATGCAGCCATTGTAACTGTTTTTCACATGTGAGTCATACATTGAGGTTGAACAATTCTCGGTTTAGTCCAATCCTTCAGAAAGGTGTCAGTTAATGTGTATCTTCACAGGCAGGGTGATGATGAGATGTTTAAGGAGTAGAGAGAACGGGGTCCTAAAAAAATCTGTCCTAGAATAAAAAAGGCAAAGAAAACAGGTTTGAGATAATTTATTCGGTGCGTATCAATAAGTGAAGAGATCTGCAGATGTTTCATATGAAAGGAAAATTCTACGCAAAGGAAATCGCAACCCACGTAAAAAAGACCCCCTCCACCCACGCCATCTCTATCCATCATTAATGTTGCTGTTACTTTACTTCTATAAATATGCACCCGACTCCAGTCATCAGCATATGTTAACCGCAAGATGGAGAGAAATGTTTTGGACGCAGATGGTCGAGTGACCGTGGGAAAGTTCCCCCCCTCGTGATGGGGTTGTGGTGGCCTGGGTTTGGAAGATGGACCAGCTGCGTCTCCGTCATTGTGCCCATCTTGCCTTTGTCCTGCAGGACGGTCTGAGGGCTGTGTGCGAATAACGAACCCCGCGTCTCCGAGTCGCCCTGGCAGAGCCCCGCTCTTAGTGACATATGATTTACTCGGATTAAGCCGCTCTCTGCCACAATCCTGCTCACCGACTCCCAGTTTACAGCTGATTCTTTTCACACAGTAAATAAAACAAGAATATGAAGCATTCCTCTAGCTATCTATCTTTCTATCTGTCTGTCTCTGTCTATCTCTCTCTCTCACTCTCTATCTATGTATTTCCTCCGCTTCATTACTCTAATAGGAGAATAATGACTACATTGCTGGCTGATCATGTGCATTTTATTTATGCATTTAATGTGAACAAAAAGTGTGTGTGTGTGTGTGTGTGTGTGTATCTGTTGTCAGCAGTAGCAATGTCTGTTGATCCTCCCCAAAATTTCTCCCCCTGCCTCCAGGTTTCTCCAGAAAGCTTCTCATCTCATCCTCTTCTCTTCTTTGTGGGGGTCGTCCTGCTTGTGTTTCATGTCTTGTGACACCTTCCTCAGCATCCTGTTAT
The DNA here is from genome assembly GCF_036373705.1 of Amia ocellicauda. Classification (NCBI taxonomy): domain Eukaryota; kingdom Metazoa; phylum Chordata; class Actinopteri; order Amiiformes; family Amiidae; genus Amia; species Amia ocellicauda. The sequence continues at coordinate 25,580,824 of NC_089868.1, read as the reverse complement.
GTCAGTACAGCTTTAAACATTGCCCTGCACCATCACAACATCTAACCTCCTCTCTCTGGTTACGGCCACCTGCGGTCCTAATCCATGGACTCCCAGGGAGCACGTGGAAACATGTCTTTCTCATACCAGACCCCCAAACCCAGTCATGTCAGGATCTGGTTTGAGAAATGAGAAAACATGCTAGAGACAGGAGCACAGACCGGTCCCTCTACCACCCCATCCTTCATTTCAGTGTCTTGTTTTAAACGACTCGAGTGAGCTAATTCAACCTTTGTCTGCATCTCAAGCAGATAATTAAAAACACAAGAAACCATGGGATGTGTTGGCGCTGTTCGAGAGCAGCCGAGCGAGGCTCAGCCCACAAGCCTTCCTCCCCATCGAGGCTGCAGGGCATCGACCAAAATAGGAGCAGTAATTCCAGCAAAGTATAATCTTTTATGAAACGGTACAGCGGGGGGTGTGGGGGGGGAACAACAGCAAGATGAATCAAATCACAGCGCCGTGATGACGCATGGTCAGAGAGAGAGCAGCGCTCTATTTCGAAGGCGTTGTACCTTTAAACTGCTCTGTACAGTTAACAGTTAGTCACTGTTCCTCCCGAGCAGGACCTGAACAGAGCCGTTGATTTCTGGGTGAAATGAGGAGAAGGATTTTTTTGCTGAAAGTGTGGATTCTGCCGCAGGGACAGTTAGCATATATTTAAAAATCAGCTTTCAAGGACCGGGTCAGGGTCTCTTCCTGGACAGGGAAGATTCGGAGGATTGAAAGAGGATTGAAATATTTGGCGGAGAAGCGTGAGGTGGAAAGAGATTCTGTATGAAAAAACAAATGTGGCACGTCGGATAAGTCATTTTGACTGAGAGGGTAAACAGGCAGAGAGGAGAGATGAGGACAGACCTGCCTCTGCATAATGCGGCGATATCCTTTCCAAAGAGAGGTTTCTGAAATTAAATTGTCATGTGTGTGTTACAGGGTATAAGCCAGTGCTGTGATGTGAATCCAAACTGGATGTCATATACGATGCTTCCCCACTCCCCCAAGTGCTCAAGTGACTAAACAGGAATAGGAAACTGCAGTGTAGGTAACGATATGAATAGTTTGTTGTTGTTTTATTTGGAGGGAGGGTGATATTTGTGCACAAGTCGTAGTGTGTGACAGATGACAGATATATATGGAAATGGGGGGAGGGATGATGAGAAATGAATAACTACTGCACACCCACACCTCCAACACGGAGAACCGAGGAGCAGCTTTCACTCTGAATTAGCACCGTTTCCATGTCCTGCTCTCTCTCTCTCGAAGCTTCAGTTTTCACAGTGTCTGTTCCACGTGGGCAGCACCAGCGAAGAACTGTCTAAGCAAAAACTGTATACCTCCCACACACACACACACTCTGACACACGCTTCTCAACACAACACTGTGCATGTGCAGCACATGACAGCAATGTGTGTGTCAGCGCTTGATGGACTTATTTACGCCCAATGTGTGAAAATAAACGATGAAGGGGGTGATTTTCAGTTGAAGAGAGCCGTCAGCCTTTTGATAGCTTATGAACGGGATTGGGGTGGGGGGGGATTCTCCACGGCACACACTGGCGCCAGGACCACCGCAGACTCGCTGCTGTCACCGGGCCCAGTGTCAGGAGTCCCTCGTGGATTTTAAGACGTTTTCTTGTTTTCATGTCTGAAAGTATATTGTTATAAACTTACTGTTATAACCTGTGTTCATTCATTAATATTATGATATATACACACACATCTATCACATCTCTCTCTCTCTGTCTCTCTCTTTCTACCCACATAGCTGCACTAATTTCTGAGAAATCTCTCAGAAAACAAAACGACCAGTTCAACCCTGAGAAACGAGCTCGGCAAACACAATTAATAATTAAAAGCCGGAGAGTCTTAACGCTGGCAGTCGAGGCACTACGATTATGCGCCGCGTTAACCTGACTGACAGTCGGGCTCTGTTTATCTCGGCGGTGTCAATATAAATAATCAGCGACGCACACAAAAAAACGTGACACAAAGGCAAACACCAGCCTGCCTTTAATGTGTGGCATCCGCCGCGCTTTATTATTTATAAAGTTCACGTTGTTTGAACCCGAGAATCAACTGGCACTGGAATGATGTAGATTTCAAGTGAGGCCAATTAGCACATGAAAGGTGACAACAGACGCTGGAGCTGCGTGTGGGGGGGCACCCGTCTGAAGACAGCTTGAGCTCCAGGAGAGAGATGAAGTGTACACACACACACAGTCCTGTAACAACTCTCTGTGTGAAGAAGTGTCTCCTGTTTTCTGTCTTGAATGCCTTGAAGCCCAATTTCCATTTGTGTCCCGGGTGCGTGTGTCCCTGCTGATCTGGAAAAGCTCCTCTGGTTTGATGTGGTCGATGCCTTTCATGATTTTGAAGACTTGGATCAAGTCCCCACGTAGTCTCCTCTGTTCCAGGGTGAAAAGGTTCAGGTCCTCAGTCTCTCAGTGGGACTTTCCCTTCAGACCTGGAATAAAAGAGTGAACTTCTGTTCAATAGTTGAAATATGTGTGCTTCTTTGTGTGTGTGTGTGTGTGTTTGTTTGTTTACAATCCTCTTTATGGAGGTGAGGGGATTTTTATGATCCCTTAAAGACATTGACAGCTATTCGACACCCTGCAAAGACACGTCCTGTCCCCTCTGTTCTCTGCACACTGTCTTCCTGTCGGGGGATTACGAAGCAGCGATTATCTTTCTTGAAGTGTGGAGCCCAGAACTGTCCACAGTATCCAGATGAGCTCTAACTAGTGCATTGTACAGTCTGAACATCACTGCCCTTGTTCTCAATTCTACACTTTTGACAATATACCCTAGAATTTTGTTTGTCTTTTTTATTGCTTCCCCACATTGTTTGGATGGAGAAAGTGAGGAGTCCACATAGACTCCTAGGTCTTTCTCATGCGTTACTTCATCTAGTTCTATTCCTCCCATAGTGTAATTATAGTGGACATTTTTGATACCTGCATGTAATACCTTGCACTTGTCCACATTGAATTTCATTTGCCAGGTGTCGGCCTACAACTGAATATTATCTAAATAATGTGCTTAACCTGTGTCTGTTTCTCGTCCCACAGCCCTCAGCGGGAGTGACTGTGATGCTCTGTCAGGGCTAGAGTCTCCAAGGCGCTGATTCGCAGTCGGTTGGGAGAGCCGCGCTAGATGAGCCCGTGAGCGCTACTGGACCCGAGTTGAAAAGGACCAAGGACTGAATAGGATGTCAACAGAGACGGAGCTCCAGACAGCTGTGAGACCCAGCGCGAGAAAGGAATCCAAGAAGAAAGGTAGGAGCCCCTTTTCCTCACTAACGACCCTGTTTTGTGCAGTCACTGATGGCAACGCTGATGTGTGTAAATAGATAAATACACACACACACACACACACACACACGCATGCACACACACGCATGGCACCTGTGGCAGATGACGTTTGCATATCAATAAGTAACTTCCCAAGACGTGTTGACATGCAGGGGTGTTCTCTCATCTCATCTCCCCATCTGCTGCATCCTTTTACTGTTACTTTACCAAAGTGTATCCCTTTATTACACTGTAATAACGTTTCCATGTGTTAATAACATTCCCTTCCTTCTGCATTTCTTTATCTCAAAGATAAAAGGAGACTCCTGTTTTCAAAGTGCTTCTCCTGAAAGGACATTCATCTAAAACATGAGAACGTGTCGCACAAGATGGGGAAACACAGACACACACACACACACACACACACACAGTATGGTACATACATAGTGTTTGGACACATTGAATAGCCTAATCTCCCTTAATTCAGACCGATGTTTCGGTGCTGAGCGTGTCAGAGAGGTAACACGGTCATAATGCTTCTGTAATTGGTATTTTCTATTAATATAAAGCGCTGCCGATCAGCTAAGGTTTATTTAGTGATTCATTTGTTTGTTTGTTTATTGTTTTCTAATCTTCTTCTCGAGAGTTGTGCCTCACAGCTTGACCTGGCGTTGGATCACATTGGCCTGAACAGTCCATATTGGCCTGAACAGTCTCTGTCACTCACAACACCGATATTCTCTTGTGCAGCAATAAATATATGAATATAGATATGTTATAAAAATTCAATCTGCACAGCTGGGGTCAATAATCTTGTACATGCGTGTCTCATTGGTGTGCATCCTTAATTACACGTCATCGATTGTGCTTTAATGGGGATTCAACATTCAACCGAATCAATTGTAATAATTAATAAACCCTTTATGGGGGAAATTGTGTCAGCAGGCCCAAGGAGGGCGAATAATGAGTACAAGATTGGAATATGATTTGAGCGGGGCAGGACGGACACTCGTGGGACTGCGGTTAATGAATACGGATATCATTAACGCATATTAAACTGTGAAAGGACTAATGTATTCAGAGATGCCGTGACGAAAGGACGAGGCGTTTGCTGAGTGCCTATTGACCTGGCTTTTTAATTACGAGGAGTAAATAGCTTCCTGACTGACTAAATGACTGTACCTTATTGTGTGGGACGAGTTCTGGGGGTCTGAGGTGACACCACGCCTTTCTACCTGGCAGTGATATTCTCTGCACCCCATAAATATACCTTTACCTTCGTCCTGAGGTCTGAGCGAGAGTCAAACCTCTCAGGTGCAGAAGAAACGCCGTCTCTGTAATTCTGTCTCTCCTGCACACTTTGGAGCCGCGCGTTCGGTCCCAGTCCAGATGAAACTGCGCAGGGACAGAAACAGATCACTGCAGCTTTGTGCCATTTATCAATATGTTGTTCCAGTTTTAAACCGTCGCTCCACTGATTTGTGTATTTATGTATTTTAGCCATGACTAGAAATCGGCACTAGTTTCCACAGTTTTGCTGTTGCCACTGGTGGATGTGCCTTTGACTCCCCCTCAGTCCCGTGCGGCTGCAGGTTTACAGGAGGACAGCCTCGCACTAGGCACTGATTAGGAGTCGGGTAGGAGCTCAGAAGCTCGTTGTGCCTCCTGCCCCCTCCCCCTCAGCGGCTCAACAGCGCGAGCCGGGTAATGGCAGAGGTCAGAGGTTGCTGGCGGTGGACGGCCTGATGTGAAATTGAAAGGAGATTGATTCACAGCTGTACGTCCTGTCAATGACACACTGCTCTCTAGTTGGAGATGACTAACATCAGTCCTGGAGTAAATTCAGACAGGAAGCCTTTTATTAAGGAATTTGGTAGAAAGGATCAGCCCCTATTAGTCCTTTCTGCTGTTGCTAAAGGAGACCCACGTCTGGCGTTTCATCGTTACCCTGAACTGCATTACTTATAGACGTCTCCAATAAGCCCATTCATTTTTCTTATTCATTACTACATTATTCATATGTGGGGGTCAGGTATAATTGTACAGTACCTGCTGGGACAGACACATTGCCTTCGCATAATGATTCATTAGTAAAACTGTTCAACCTTGCCCACAGTCGAAATGATGAGCTGCCATCCGCACTGCTCCCCATAGGTTGTTGTTAATATGCTTATATATCAACACAGCTCCATGTATACTTTGTTTGTTGATGATACATATTGTGTGTTCTTTCATGATCAAAACTATATTAAATAAACCAAGAACAGATGTGTGGTGTCAGTGGAAACGTTTGTAATTGTGAGATCAAGACATTCAAGACATCAGGATTTATTTATTTTAAGTTTATTTTGGGGCGTTTTAAAGACAGCAGTCATAGTATTTCAGAAATAGATTGTACTTAATAAAACTAAACATAAACACCTACTATTTTTGCATGATCATGAAATTACTAACCCTTTTGATAATCTCTCTCTCTCTCTTTATATACACACATATATATACATATGCACAAACAAACATTGGACCTCATACTGTACCTTGTGGAACCCCTTGGGCAATAGAGTCTGAAAGGAGTGCAATAAACATACTGTGAGCGCTGCAGGCCAAAACAAGAATCAAGTACATCCAATTATTATAAAAGCAGTTGCACTACAAAATGCCTTTGAAAAACAATCTCTTACCTCTTCAAAGCAGTTTTTTTGTGTGTTTTTTCTCTCGACAAATGTCACACAATGTTTTAAGAAACCAGGCCCTAATTGTTTACCGTCCATGAGTAAAAAGGCGATAACAAGCAATAATTTCCCCGCTGCTGAAAGCTTTGAAGTTCTCCCAAATGGAGTCGCTTGTAAGGCAAATTGAGATTACAGTAATGGATTCTCCAGCACGCATTTCTGTCCTCCGTCCTCGTGAATTTATCATATTGTGTTCGCCGCGCACACGTCTGCAGAGTGGGGCGCGCTATGGAGATAAAGTGGGCCTTAATGAAGCAATGTACGCCATTACTGAGTACATGAATTGATTGCTTTATTTCATTATGGGGGCTGCCCTGCAGTCTGCAAGAGGCTGGCATTCGGAGTCCGGCTCTGAGTTGGTCTTGCCTGATTTTGTGTTAGTTTCACCAAATGCAGTGGAACGGGAGGGGACTTGAATCCTGCAGAACAGTGTAGAACCGGGAGTTTGTAATGTAACAGGAGAAATTAATTACTGGATGGCTGTTGGACTGAAGGAAGTGATCGTATGTATTCAGCGATGGAGGGATGGAGGGTGGAAGTGTGTCACTGCATGTGTGCATAAGTGCGCATATACATATATTTGCGTGTGTGTGTGATGTTGATGTGAGAGTGTGGGGTATGAATTGCCTGTTGCCTCGTGTGCAGGAGGGAACCTATTTATCAGAAAGATCAAGAGACCCTTGTTTGCCCAGAGACGGTGTCTACATAAGGGCTAGGGACTCTGTGTGGTATGTTCTCCTTGCAGGTTGTTTCAGTCTATGGCTAACTGGAGTGCTGTCAGGGCTCCCGAAACACATAATCATCTCCAAGATTAAGAATAGTAACACATGCTAAAACATTCCAAAACAACATGTGTCACGCATGTACCAACAGGCGAGGATCGAGCTCTTGGGTTGACTGATGTCTGTTCTTGTTTTATCCTTGCAGGCAATGAAAACCAGTGCGTAAAGTATATAGTTTTAAAGATATATATATTGAAAGGAAGAAAGAAAGTAATTTAATGCTGAGTGGGATTACTCTCCTATCTCACCCGTCTATCCTGTAGCTATAATACTAATACCCACACTATAAAATCTTGAATACTGTACTTTGCAGAATATTTTATCATTAAACGGTGGCGGGTTCTATTAATAGGTGTGTGAAAAGCGGCCATCGAGGATCCGTCTCGATGCTCTTAGAGGCGAATTCTGCGCTGGTTCTTCCTTTATGAATTCCTCTCGCTCTCTGATGAGCTGCATCCATGCTCCAACACGCGGCCCCCTTTCGACTTTTCAGCTGCGGCTCAGTGATTTACGGAGCCCCCCCCCCTTTGAGCGAGACTTAAGCTGCTTAGTGCGCCCAGTCCGTCCAGAGGAGCGAGGCTGGGGGAGAGCATGGAGGAGCGATTCTGGAGAGTGCTGAACCCGGGGTCGAGCAGCAGCCCCGCGTCCGTGGAGATGGCCTTCGAGTGCAGGTTTGCTGATGCGTCTCATAGGTGTCGGTACACCTCACTCCTGCGGTGAGGAGCCAGGGGCCACACTGTTCTTCTGCTTCCGGTTCCCACAGACAGATTAAAAACAAATCTTGGCCTCGTTATCTTTCCGATCACCACCTGAAAGGGCAATTTTGGCACCGCTTTAAATCCCGGTCCGTAATAGTGTTTCTTCATTGTGATTGTGATGTCGTGTGTGAGCAATTTCAATGCCAGGGTGTGTAACCAGGGTAGAGTCAATTCTTACCTGGAGTATTCATGAATATATGCAATAAAAATCATAATAATCAGCCGAGCATGTGATTGGTTGTTCCAGAACTTCACCTGACCAATGACAGCTCCGTTTCAGCTGAAGACGTTCTTTGTGTTGCGGTGACCAGCATTGACAACATCGTAATAAAACACAGGACCATGAAAAACCGGGACACACGATTTTATTTTGTACATGGACACTTAACGTATATATATTTAAAAAAATCTTGGGCGGTTACAGGAACTTTCTGGTGTGTTTGTGTGCACCTCTCTGGGTTTAAACACACATTTGCCCATGTGTGGGTCATACTGCGTGTGTTTCGGCGTGGAGGGCAGGACCGTGTGGAATTGGACATCTCAGGGTCCGCAGCACGGCTACAGATCCCAGGTAGGGTCATCCCAGTAAGCAAGTCTCCAACATCTAATCAGAAGCCAGAACTAATTACCATCCTTCATCTCGACTGCGCTGTAATTATGATTCTAAGAGGTTTTTGCTGGAGGCGTTTATTCTCCTGTTCATTTTTGGTCTTTTTTATTATTAATTTCCCCCCTACTTTGAACACTGGAAGTGCTTCTCCGTTGGTCACAAGACACATTGTTACTGGTAATAGATACAGGCCAACCATTTCATACGCAGGGCCCTCCCTTTCCTCACACAGCGATGATTTATACCGGGCTGGAGGCTAAAGGCTTCATTGAATAATGCAGTTGTTACCCGACTGAGACGTCTGGACACCTTATATTGGCTTAAGCCGAGAATATTTACTGAGGGTCTTTCAAATGCATTAAAGGCCAAACGTGTTATTCAGGCAAGTAATGGCTTTCATTCTCCCTCTCCTGCTGTCTTGATACTCTGGTGCGACCTGCAATTGAGTCAGATAACGGCCTCAATCCCCCCGCCGTGGCACAAACAGCCATCGAGAAATGAAGAGCGGTTCTGTCGGTGGAAACGTACGTAGATTACATCTAGATTATAACGCCAGCACCTTCGCAATGAACTCCGGCCAGCGTTCACCCCATGCTGGTGTGTCTGTGTGAACTGCTGTGTGTGTGTGTGTGTGTGTGTGTGTCCGGTGTCTGTCATGTGATCTTAGATCCTCTTACTTGAATGTCTTTGTTGAAAAGGAAAGGTCAAACAGGGCTGCAGTTAAAACACAGGTAGATATCAGGAAGACGAGTGAGGTCCCCCCCACTGATCTGCAGAGCAGGAACTCTTATTAATGTCCTGTCTCCCTGTGAACCACCAATGAAACATACAGTGAAACATTAAGATACTAATTACGTTTCACCCACAGCAATGCATAGGTGCAGACAGAGAGAGAGAGAGAGCACGCAGGGGCCAGTGCAGTGTGTTAGGGTGTACCATGTCTCAGGGTGTCGGGGGGGAGTGGACAGCAGAGCAGGGATGCGTTGTGTGTCTGGAGAATCCAAATACGTGTTTCCAAACACTTTAAACTGTGCCGTGGCTAATCCAGTATGCCAGACTTGGGTCGCAATGGATGTTTTAAATGTGTAATTAATAAAGTCCAAACGGCTTCGGCTTAATTAAAGGATCTGGAGCGCAGGTTGGGGGTGGGGGGGTGGTACTGTGTAAGCAACACGAGCTTGCCAGGAAAAATTAAGCAAGTATGCATTGTCTTAGAAGAACACGGCTCGGAAATTTTAATTAACGTTTGGTGGGAAGTGATACACTATCAACAAGACGCACGGCGAGGAGTGAAAAAATAAAAACAGTCTGACATTTGCATGATTGCTCCGGCTCAGACGTCCTTAATATAGCTTTGGTAATGATCCGCCCTAATGAAGTTGCGCGTTGTGCGACGTGCTCTGTGCACAAACAAGTCGCAGCTGCCTCCTGCGCCGGCACCAGTCGGCACCGCCTGCGCTCGGGCGCGGCACATGCCTGAGGAGCCTCGCCAGCAGATGCATTACCTCCGAGAGCAGATCGTTGAACCTGGGACAGGACACCTCTGGACCTGCACTGCGGGGCTTCGATCCAGCCAGGGCTGTAATTAGTTAATTGACTGCGCTTCTGGAGATCGCTCTAATTTATAGGGCTGAGTTGGAATGAGGAGTTCTGCTGAGTATCTTCCACCTACGATACAGTAGCACAGATGTGTTCACCCAGATGTGTAGCTAAGGCTGTCTGCCATGTTTTCATAGTTCCATGGCCGTTGTAAACGTCCCGGTGCTGCTCGATAAACGGATGAGCCAGGGTGGACCGCTAGCCCCCACAGCGGTCATTCTGTTAACGTCCTCAGCTTCACTTGGATACAAAAGCAATTCACCTTTGAATAACTTTCAAAAGTATGTCTCTGTTTAACACAGGGCCATTATTATAAATCGCCTGTGGTTTCTGAATGGGGCGACTGGTGAAAGAGCAGATTAAAATCCCAGAGCAACCCTGTGAGAGTCAAGGTGTGTTCGTGGAGGGGCTGCTGAATTGGGGGGACATTTTTGTCAGGGAGTGTGATGCCAAAAAAGAAAAAAGTTTCTTCCCCTCCCCCAACTCTCCATTTCTCTCTGAGAACCCTGCGCAGGCCCCTGGAATGACAGTTCCCATCACGTTCCTGTCAGTCCACGCGGTATCATATTGAATTGTGTCACCGAATGGCAACTCAGTAAATAAAAGGCGCCGAGGCGTAAAACCCCACTTTCGCGGCTGTATTAATATGACATGGTATCGAAATGGCTTTGCGTTCTGAAACAGCTATCGTCCGGCTTCTCCCAGCGATTCTGAAATCAGGTTCTGTGGTAGATTGCTTTGGGAGCCAGATAAGCATGAAAATAAAATTGTACTTGATTGTGTGTGTGAGTGAGTTGACTCAAGTGTTTTGTGTGTACATTTGTGGGCATGCAGTCCTTTCTCCGGAGGTGTAATACACCACCTGTCTCGGTAACGATGGACAGCTCTCTAGGCACAGAAAATATGCTTTTATGGACGATGGATGTCTCCCTAAGTTCACGATTAATGTTAAATTGCTGCTGTTCAGTCTTAAAAGCAGTCAGGTGACCGAGCAACCGCCGTGCCGCGAATTATACTCAGACAATGTGACTTGCAAGGAAAAGCATGAGAGCTGGTGGTTTAGGATTTCTGTATCGCCTGTGATAAGGGGTTTCATTCTGCTTTGCAAAAATGTGGAAGACTAAAGACCTCAATCCCCTCATGCTAATTAAAGCTCACTTACTGAAGAGAAGGAGAATAAAAAAATCGCTGGATATTTAATGCTTTGAAATCTGAAGTTACTGAACTTTTTGCTTTTATTTCTCCTCGATAAAATATGAAACTTAAAGGATAACCTGGCCTAACCACTTCACATTTAGGCATGAAAAGGTGTGCTAATGATTAACCGTACTGGTATTTAAAAAACTAAGTGGGATTTTCATGAGCGATATATGGGAAAGCTGGTATTTTTTCTCATATAATATAAGCCCTGCTGGCCCCAGATAGACCTGGGCAGATTTTAAAATTTCATAAGGCCTCCTGTGAAGTCTTTAAGAGGCTTTGAATGCAGTATCATGAAGGGTTGATATTGGCAAGGTGTCCACTCTGCCGTGGGCTGCGAACCTCGCTGTAAAAGTCCATAAACTATTAGCATGAAAGATGGTCGGTGGCCGGCATCTTTTATTCATCGAGCCCTTGGGTGTGAAGGTCCAGGCTGGGGCAGTTTGGATGTAGTAGGTACAGCATGTCAAAGGAAGAAATCATCAGAAACTTGATCACGTCTGCTTTTAATCTCACCCACCTGGCCATTTGCAGTAGTTCTTCTCCGTCTGCAGGTGTGTTTGAGAACATGAAATGCTGTCCACCTGAGGATGAATATAAACCTGGGAAGTGTGTACAGCTTCCAGTTCAAACCCAGGTCCTCAGAGCTGAAATCTGAAGCTGTTCACTTTGGTCTCCTCACATCATGCTTTGCAGGGACTTCATTGTGAATGAGTTGCAGATGTGGGGAGAGTTTAAACCTGCCGTAGAACTCCAGATTTGGAGGGTATCTTTAAAGTGCACTTTGGTATTGTATGCATTGTATCCATTGTATGGTAGACCCCCGGGAATTGGGCACTCACAGGGAATTCAGGATAATCTCACAATGGACGTGTCAGTAAACACCTCCAGAGGACCTCAAAGTTTAGTTTTTTTTCTTTTTAGTTTTCTTCTCCTGTGTGTTTTTCTTTATCTTTTCAATCACGTCTCCCAGCCTCTGTGTGCTCCACCATTCTTGTTCGTCACCATAAAGGTCTCCTTCAGCCTATTGATGGGATTTTTGACTGCATCGCTAACTCTGGTCTCCATAGCAACTGTTGCTTCTCCCCAACAGTCCTTTCACGCACAGAAAAGCAGGCTTGCTCCCTCACACACACACGAGCTCTCACAAGAAACACACATTTGCATTTTCTTTGCGAACATTTCGACAGCAGAAACAACAGCTGTTCCTTGATGAGACTTGCATATGTATATATATGTATATAAAGTACTCTTGTGTGTGTAACCTTTTACAGCTAGTTTCTAAAACTGTGAACTTGGTTCCAAACTAAGTCTTATAGATTATATTATATATAATAGCAAATACTGTATCGTATTTTATAATAGTGTTATATATTCTTTCCATCTTCCAGTCCCTTAAAAATGCTTTATATCATGACTACCTTTGAACTCTAACCAATGCAGTTTAAAAAGACGGATTTACACATTTCACTTCATGGCCTCTCAGCTGCAGGTGTCGTCAAACGGGAGCTTCGGAGAAAATTCCCCTTCCCCTCTTCGTTTTTTAAACACTCCTTAATTGTGTAGATGCAAATGACTGTGAGACTCTGATCTCCCTGCATCTCATTCCCCAATATCTATTACGTTGTCCTTGTAATTATCGCTGCGGCATTGTTGCACATTCTTGCGTGTGTTCCTCCGTTGGGGTGAGAGAGCCCCTGAGATCGTGCTAATTATTCAACTGATGATATGTCTCTCCGTATTTGTTCCGCCTCTCTCGTCCGGGATCGGGTTTCACGTCCGAGCGCGATCCGTACGCTGCAACTCTGCAAAATCTCTTGTTTTTCCTCTAAATTAATATATATTTTTTCTCCTGAGGAAATACTGTTGTAGCAATCAAGGCGGAAAGCATGTTCTCTGCCGTAGTGTCCGCATTCAAATTTAATGTAGTTCCTGCGACCTTTCTCTTTTCCGTCTGAGGTTAGCAATCATCCATCAGATCGGGGGCTGGTGGAGCAATTGCTTTTTTCCCCTCGCCACAGTGTGTTCCAAATGTATTCAAACCCCAACATTTATTGATGCCAGTTAATCAGATATCTCTAATTGTGTTTACCACTGCTTAGTGTACACTGACTCTGTAATTGGTGCCATCATTAGACCAGCCTTTATTTTGTCGGAGGGTTCCAAGCACAGCTCTCGCACAGTAATTAACAGTCTTGATTTAAAATGTGTGTAAATGCTATTAGCATACATGCAGAGAAGGAGGCAGATGGCGAGAACAGATTTGCCCTCTTGGTGTCTTTACTTCATGCATTGCTATGCCGCTGCTCCTTAAAACACAAAAGCTTGAAGGAAGAAACAAATATGTACATTATTGTGGCTGATCAAAAGCGCAAAGCAGAGGGGCAGCACGGCTGAGTCTTTCTTTGTTCTTTGAAGTTTGAAACCCATCTTTAAAGTGCTTTAACTGGTTCCTGTACTTGATAATCTGTTTTTTACCACAAAGACTGCAGTGTTGGTGTGTGTGTCTTTTTTATGTATTCATGTCAGTAGGCATGAGTACCTTCTAGGAAATAATACACTTAATATAAGTAGCACAGTTTCTGCTCTTGCGAACTCAGATCTGACTCATTTTGTGTCAAACCAAACCTGCTTTACTGTGTCCAAACTCCCAGAAGAACTGTTCCCAGTGAAAGGCCTGTGTGAGCATCTTGCGCCCCAGCTTTGATGCTTTGGCTGGTGTGAGGGCGTCTCAGAAGATGGATGGAGATATAACACGTAAATCGTAAGAGGATTCGGTCTTGGTGTTTGTTTGCCTCTCTAATTCCCGAGTGCAACACAGGCTCGAACACATCGCAAGGAAAGGGAAGAGAAACGGGGAAACGAAAGACGCCGCTGTGGAAAACCACACCGGACTGCGAGCGATATTAATAACACAACGCGAATTAAAAAAACGGAACACGCGTGGTTTTGATTTACTCCTTAATCAACAGAACATGTGCTGTAGCGCGGCCCGTGTAATTGTTTGCCTGAGTGTCTTTGTGGGTCCTAGACAGATGAGGCGGCCGGGGGAATCATTTACAATTCTGTACGGATCGGTCCTTAGGGCCTGTTTACAAGCCATTCTGTCTGATCTCGTGTCAGTCTGGAAATGAAATAGATACCTCCACAAGACACTCGGGGCGCCCAGGCAAATGGAAATGCAAATATGAACCGGGCTCTAATTTAACGCAGCGATGGAATAAATAACTAAATAAATAGAGGTAAAGGATCTGAAGACCCCGTGTCCTCTACACCCTGTAAACATGACGCTGGTTTGTTCCCCTTTGTCTACCGGCCTAATTGCCTTAATTAATATAATTCCTCACAACAGATTAAGAGGCAAACACAGTTTTGTTTGGCGGCGTTGGATTCTGATGTCGATGAGCCACAACAGTTTGGTCTTGCGGAGGACTGCTGGACAGGAACCAACTGAAAGCTGCGTCCATGCCGTAACAATTATGACGGTTGAATTATCACCGTTTTTGAACCAAAGCCCTGATTATCTTCCTGATTCAAAAGAAATTTGACTAAGCATATACATATATATAATTTAAATTGCTTACCTAGACAAGGGAATGCTATGAAGTGATTGCAGGGTTTCTGGAATATACTGTGAAGCGTCTGTATGGTCACAGATGGAGATGGAGCAGCTCTCTGTTGTACCATGCAGACCCCAAGGTGACAGGATTCATAAGGAGAAAAAACAGACGAGATAGTATGAGTATATGTTGAGTATATATGTGTCTGTTATTATATATACGTAATATTACAACAGGCAGAGACAGGCACACAGATGATTTCCCATTAGTATTCTCATGAATTAGCCCTGCGCAATCATGATTAATTATTACAGCTTAATAGGAAACACCTCCCACCTGCATATTATGGTGTGAAAACATGCCGCTACATATTAATAACTGCCCCTCTGTCCGTCAGCACCCCCCATCCTCATTTCGGAGCACTGTGAGGCGTGTGCCCAATTCTGTGGACAGAGCGGAGAGGCTGACATGTTGTGGTCTCGGGATGGCACGCCGCAGAGCACTGGCTTGTGCCAGATTAATTTCTGGAGGGCCAATTATATACCACCTAGTGCCACCTGTCCCCTTCTCTGCTGTTGGAAGAGTCTGGCAGAGGCGTGGCTGTAAAAAGAACTATAAACCAAGAAATTCAGCGTAATTACGATTTTTTTTCCCATTTCCGGTGACGTCATCCTGGTTGTGTCTTTCAGAGGCATCTTACTCGTGGTTTATTTCTCTCTCCCCATTCTCAGCGTGGTCGTTCCCATCTCTCCACTGATTTCATCCCAGCATCGTCTTCTGCCGAGGGACGCAATGTCCCGTGCATGCATACGAACATTGTATTTAACTCAATAAACCCTTATTAAATCCGCTTTAGTGTTATATTTGTAACATATGACGCCTAATTGCATTTATTGCTTCTCAGTTTGCAGTTTATTTGGCTTTCCACACAAATAAATTAGCACTTGACTGTAGCGTGTTTACATAAGTTAACATAAGGTATCATAAGCACGAGGGCTTAGCCGTGGCGTCTGCTTGTTCCCAAAGATATCGGAGTTTCCCATTGCTATAGCATGCAAATGAGCAGAGATGGCAGAATACTATTCAACATCATCAACAATAGGAGTGGAGGTTGAGGGAAGGATTAGCAAATTGGGAGAATATGATTTTTTAAACCTGCTTGACACAGCTCAGTAGACATGGCCCTGGCTGTTGGCCTTCATATCCGTGTATGTCTGTCGCCGAGTACACAGTCCTGATCTCCCGGCGCCCGACGGCACGAGAGGCGATTGTAACTGAAGTCCCGAACACGCAGAGCAGAATGAGAGGCAGATTTATTCTGGGCAGGAACGTCTGCTTGTCTGCTTGAGCATGTAACAACGCGTCGCCCGCCCGCTCTCCAGTCAGGGTCCGGTTCACTTGGCTCACATCAAGGCATCGTGCCGGAGTGTGTAGAAATCGGCAAAGATTAAGTAAAACAGGCCTGACATTCACAGCTGGCCAGATGGGGACATCTCTGAGTCAAGGAACTAGGCCCGCTCATTCATCTATAATTCAGGACACTTGAGAGTGGCTCAGTCTTTCTAGGCGGGGAAAATCCTCTGCGTTGCGCGAGGGAAACGGATAAACCACAACGGTTAGCAAGATAGTGGTACTGGAGAATGAGAGAGAGAAGTCATTGCCCCACTGAATGAACAAGACCTAAGATGTCTATAATATTGGAATAGCCTGTGGTAGTATTTTAGCAAAGTGGTTGCCGATAAAAACATCTATACGTGTGTTAGGTGTTGATAAGTATGATAACAAAGTATTAATCGCACACTTTAAAACCATACCAAGCTGCCTGCTCCTCTGAGGGACCTGGGCTCTTTTGGGTTTGCAGAACCTCAGCCACTCAGCTCCCAATTAAGGGGGTAGGACACTGTGATAGCTCGGCTGCCCACACTGTAGAGCCCAGCAGAGGCCAACAGTGCACAAGGCCATTTCTGCAATTTTTCCAGTGCTGTACTGTGCTGTAAAGATGACCCCCAAAACTGAGGAGACAACACCAACTGGGAGGAGCCACGGATCTCAATAAAGCGAATTAAAACCCATGCTTTGTGCTTCTCACGTCTGCCTTCCACCCCTCTTATACGATTGTCATCAACAGAATGTAAGGTACAGATTAAAATAAAAAAATGGATATGAAAAAAAAGAAATGGACCAGCTGATTAATTACCCATCATGAGAAACATATCACACAGAGCATGAGAGACTCGTTCACACGGATCCGTGATGGTTTCACAATCCACTCTGAGATGGAGCCGATAACACGCGTGTGTCGGTGCGTGTGAATGGCACTGCGTGGCCCGGGACAGACAAGCCGGGCGAGGTGAGCCCGCAATGCTCTCTCCCAGGGGTGTCATCGCCCGGCGCGCTGACGCACCCATTTGTTAACAAAGAAGAGCCAGCCGGCTAATGAGCTCCCGCGGTGCTCTGAGCAGGCAAGGTATAACTCAACATCTTGATTGTTTTTGCACGGCTACCCTTTATGAGTCACTCTGCGTCTCGCTCCTTTATCTTATCTGTGGCGGGATGTGGAGGGGATTTGATAGCCCTGCAAGAGAAAGCGATAGAGAGAGAGAAATGTGCAGGATTAATTATTTTTCCTTTCTTGACGCAGGGAGCTCGGCCGCTTGGGTAATAGGGGTCTGCAAAACACAGATAGCGGGGAGGACGTGTGGAAATGGCAAGGCCGTTGACCTCTCGCCACGTGGTGGAACTGTGTTCGAAGGAAGGACAATCATGATGAATTTAGACACTTATATATATATATATATATATATATATATATATTTCAGTGGCAGTAGACCTCACCTCACATGCTTTGGCAAAATCTCCTCAATATAACATTCTATCGTATTTTATTGCGGGGAAATAATCTCTACTTATCAGTATCTTTCTTTAGTGCTTTGAAAAGCAGAAAATCGACGCCAGGGACCTTGGCTTCCTGCTGTTTGCAGCTATTTCATGTCCTGCTCTCTATCTGTGTCACAAAGTGCACTTCGGGTTTGTCAGACATAGCAGTGAAATATTCATGGTTGCTGACACAAAGACGGCAGTTTTAAAAGACGAAGCAAAATTAATATTTCCTTAGTAAAACACTAGATGCAGACCAAAGTCTCGCATTCCTGTCATCTGAATGGCCCATGCTGTGTGTTCGTCTGGAGTATTGTTTTCCAGAGAATCGGATATTCCCTCGCTCCGGGCTCTGGGCAGGTGTGTCCGCAGTGGCCCTTCTCCTCGTTAATTGTGTCATTAGCATTTCAGATCTTATTAGGCCTGGTCTGTGCTCCCGTGACCTGATAAATAGGGTCTCTGAGAGGGTATCGACACCGGTTTGATTTCTCTCTCGTAGCCATATTGGCAGATAGGATTGCAAACTAAAAGACACTTGTTTACATAAATGTTTATTTTCTAATAATTAGTAAAAAAAAAAAAGTAAAAGTAATAATGTCCTAAATCAGAGCCTTTAAATTATTTTAACAGTAAGGGTTTAAAGTGAAGTATACAATTGTTTAAGGAAATAATCGTCTTATTAAGGAACCAACTTTTTATCAGTTACACAATTTAAAGATTCAAATGTAATCAAATTACTTCAATTAAAGATTCAATTAAGTAGCTGAGATCTCAGTTGGAACAAAAACCAGCAGGGTCAGTGTTCAGCCAGGACCAGGATTGAGATCCACTGAACTAGGACATCGGTCTCCTCATGTCAGGATTGACCTCATTGCTGGTTAATATCTATGGTCATTCCTCTGGCTGGCATCAAAGGTTTTGAAGAATAACCAACTTTTCTAAAACCACTATTAAAATAAAGGTAGCTGAGCTTCCATTGTGAAAATCTGAAACCAGGCCAGGTCTCCACTGTCTGAGTGTGTGTTTCACCGCGGTTATGTGTGAGAACATCTTTCACTCCCGTTGTTCGTAAAAGCGGCCAGCGAATGCAGCTGTTAACCATTAGCTCCGCACATCCAGATCGGGGCTTGATCGAGTCTGCAGTAATTGTAGTGACACGGGTGCACTTGTTTCTTTATCAGTGCAAGACTTGGCAATGTAAATGTGCTTCACACTTAAACACATCCTGCCCGTGTCACCTGTCTTCACTCGTCCGGGTGTGCTGTGAATGTACCGGTCGTGTAAACCTTTGACATCATTTGTTAGGGAAGTTAGCAGTTAGTGGAAGTGCATTCATCTTTTAGTGTGTCTGTGTGCCGTACCTATAGGTCTCACTGCGTACATTTCTCCCTCAGCTGCCCGGTTCTACTGCAGTTCTGCGCACGTATGATCTCTGTGTTTTCCCTACAGATCCTTTAGTGTTTGGAATGATATTTCGGGAGAGTTTTTCGAGACCAGTGCTTGGTAGACCTTCATGAAGCCCCCGACACCATGACAGTTGCCCCCATGCACAGTCACTTTAGTAAAAAGACTACTATAATGTTAATGATAACAGTCGTAGCAAGACAAAAGCAGCCTCAAAGCTCAGTCTGATCAATCTAAACCTGTACTTTATCATTGTGTTACATGGCTAACTGTTCAGAGCAGGTTGAAAGGTATTAATGCCCACCCCCCATGGAGTTCGCTCAGGAGTTCAGTGAAATCCCTCAAGGCTTCAAAAGTGACCTTGATGTGGGAGAACAAAACGCTCCCGCTGCGGTGCTGAAACTCTGATTCTGCCTCCATCTGGACCGCCACCCTGCCGGCGCTGGCGTTGTGCAGTCCGGAGAATTAATATTGCCATGAAAAATATATGATGAATAAGATAATAATTCAGCAGAGTCTGTTTTCTGTGTTTAAATGATCTTTACTGAATAGAATGCAGCCCTGCCTCCTGACAGATAATTGCTTTTTTAATACGTATATTTATTAATCAAAGTCTTTCACATCTTGTTGTCGTCCGGGCGGCAGGAGAATCTCTCAGCTTCAGCAGAACGATTGTTACCCCAAAAGCCTTGCCTTTATTTCACACCTTGGTCGTCATGTTCCTCCGTGTTCCTCCCTGCTGTAATGCGGAGAAGAAGAAGAAGAAAAATCTGTATAATAGGATAGATAAAAATTCATTAGCTGGAAGCAGCTGATCTGGCTGATTAAATATTAATTGTGCATTCAGCTCCGCTTCAATCCATCTACGCCAGAGCGCCGCGCCTTAACAAAGGATTTATCTAATCAAATCGGACATCGTCTCGATGTTTACTCGGCTAAAACATGAAGTCTGAGCGCAGTCTTCGGACCATGTTCTCTCGGAGTTAATGTAGGAACTGCATTCACCTTTAGAGATTGGATGTGCCCTTCAGCGGCCAACCGTCGTGTGAAGAAGCTTTACCACGATGACCTGTTGGACTCATCTGTGTGCTGAAGGAGATTAGGAGGTTGTGGTGAAGCCAGCAGTGTGGATGTTAAATGTTGAAAAACAAAGCAGACTCTCTTCGGGTGTGGGGATAGTGGTGGACGGTGACAATGACCTGGATCTGTATCGTTGTGTCAGTCCACATACGAGGACGCCCTGCTTCTAGTAGTGTAGACATCACTCAGGTCTGCAGGGAAGTCCACACGTAGCGACAGCAGAAGAAACCGTTTTTATGATGTGAGGAAGAGGTGGCAGACAGAGTGTTTAGAAATGTTTAGAAATAAAATAAAATAATTTCAGAAATAAGTGCCCAGACTTGGGGATAGAAATTAAATGTACTACGTTCCCTATCTCTTGTTAGACCCCATCCTCTCCCCTGGGTCCTTGTGATGTCCTCAGGACGCCACAGCCACCCCCCCTCCCCCCCCCCACACACACACACACCTCTGTGTTGCCCTCAGGGAGAGCAGGGGCACACAAATCCATAATTCTATCCATCTGTGTTTAAATATTTAGCACTGCTCACATCCGCAAGATAATTGAGCTCTTGAGCCTGAATATGCATATCAATGGTGCTTCCAGAGCCACCCAATCATTGATCACTCTGTACACACCGATCTTTACTCACTCATTAAATTAACTTCTCTATAAAGCCTGGGCACGCGCGTGTGTCCACTGAGGGGTCGTCTCTCCAAACAGAGGAATTAAATGGGCATCACTTCCATGTCAGGGTGACACATCAGTTGCCACGTCACTGTGCCGGAGAGTGATCGGCATGTTGTTTAATAAACTGCGGTCGAGCGAGCCTGAAAGCAGACCATGAGCCGGAATTAATCCGCAGCAATTAAGCATGGTGTCCCCCCTTTGTCTGCCCGTCTGTGTGTTCTTGTCTTCCCTGACAAACAAGTTGAGATAGTGACTTGGTGTGTGATGTAATTCTGTCCGCTGTGCCGACTGACGGTGAGTGACAGGCCGTGACCACCCTGCTAAACCCCTGTAGTTGTACCCGTCCCGTGCGCAGGTGGTCCAATCAGCGCCAAAGCGCCTGCACAGCGTGTCCTATTGCCCCGGGACGGCTGTGTAATCCTCTTTGGGAAGCCCTGCCACCCCGAGACCAATTTCATCTCCCTTGTTTCTCTTGCTCTTTCTTTCAGATGTAAATGAAGAACTGGCCCCAAATTCCGCCTCTCTCGATGTCCACTGGATTGTTTTGGAGATTACTTTACAGACCTTGGCGCCTTAGCCAAAGCAGAGAGAGAGAGAGAGAGAAAGAGAGTGTGAGAGAGAGAGATTGGGATTGGGATTTTCAAGGAGACATTCAGGAAACTGTTTCGATCCATTCCCCATCAGTTTCATCAGAAGAAAGTGAGGGGGAACCGATCGAAACAGGGAATGAAGCACAAAAGGCTTCAAAATTGGGGAGGGAGGAGAACGGATGAGCGCACAAATAGACAAAACCAGAAATAAATAATTCACACGGCTCCTGAATCTGAAACGCATCCTTCAGCAGCGTTGGCAGAATTGCAGCCGACAGAGTCCTCTGATGAATAAACTCCGCCGTACCAGCACGTCACAGGAATACCGAACAGCGCTCTTCCCGGACGCGTGCCGCTTTCATCCCCAAGTCCTTCACTTCTGCCGCTCACTACATCTAAGGGAGTGGAGTTTATTTTTTGTTTGTTTATTCATTCATTTTGTTTGTTTTTTAATGCCCCGCCACAAACAGCATTTTAAACGCCGTCTTTTGCCACAGTTGCAGATTGCGAATTCAGGACGGTTATATTTGCATCTTTCTAGAAATGCTACATTGGCTTGAATATATATACAAATATATGCCCAGCTATTCCTCGTGTCCTTGTCCTACGGTGTCGGATTCGACCCTTTCTGTCTCCTGCAAACCTGATCCACACCCCCATAAATAACCGATGGACCCCACAACACCGAAAGACCGTTCTCCCTGAGCTGTGACTCGTCCAGGGGAGTGGCATGAAAGAGCCGACACAGGTAGTTGTGTTAGCTATTGGGTCCGTGTGCCAGTTTGGTTTCCTGTGTTCCATTTCTTTTGTTTTCCCAGGGTGCTTTACTAGAACGACACTTAACACACTTTTCCCGCTGGGTCCATGTCCAGGCCAGTGGCTGCCGGGAGCGTTCCTGAACTCCTAGGTGAACACGCGGTTGCCAGACGCTGCAGTAAAAGACAGGGGCTCATGTGTGGATGATGTAGATGCATACAAGATGCTCAAGGACTCGCCGACACTCATCGGTGCAGAAGCGGAGAGGTCATGCATGTAGTCTAACCATTTCCTCCGCACAACTGCTATCCCATACATGTTCTTGCATATTATATGTGCGCAGGGATGAACTCTAAGAGACAGCACTGCCACAGTTATTCACGTCTCATAAAGGATGCCAATCATGGACCATTGATAAAATGATCTGATAAATGATTGTTTTGTTAGAAAGATAACGGGACATTTTCTGCAGCTTCACAGAAGGCCAATTTGTTCTACAGCTGCCTTCTCAGAGCTTGATCACGTAAGAGTGAACAAGCACATCATGCGGAGAAATAGAAAGAAACGAGGAAGGAGGGAGAGAGCACCGGAAACTAACGATTTATTACCCATGAGTAACGTATCCTTGTGACTCATCCCACAGCAATAAAACTTTATTTTTTTCCCCTCTTAGTGTTATTATTTGTGTTGTTGTGAATCAGCAGCAGTGGAGATCAGTAGACTGTAAACAGGGCGCCGGGAAGAAATAATTCAATCCCGCTGTTTAAGTCTTTTTAATTATATCCTCTGTGCCGGCTTGAGTCGAGGAGATTAATTTGGTGTAAGCTGTTTTCAATCATCGCTGACAAATGGCGCACACCTTGCCGTCCTCCGGGGGGCAGCACACGCCGCAGCGGGTGAGGGATGGTCCAGTCTGGCACATGCAAGGGCTTCAGGGCATCACCTGTCCGTCCACTGCTGTACAGGTGCACCGAGACAAACGCACAGTGGACTGGGGAAAACTCACAGGCGCAGGGGTGCCACACGGACAGGGAAGATAATCTGGCACAGTTTGAGTACCTTTACATGACAGTTAGATTTGCTGTATTGTGTCATTTGTTGTATGTGTGTGTGGTGGTGTCTGTGTAGTTGTCAATGTTGCCTAACAGCAACACACACAAATGTGTTTTTAATCCTTTCATGCGCGCTGGACCGGCAGTGAATGGCACCAGAATCGTTCTGTCTATTGATTTAGCTGCGAGAAATATGATGCCCTCTAGCCCTGAAATACAGATGCGCTCTTATCGTGTTTTGCTTGTTGTAATAAAGAGTGATATTCCAGTGCCATCTACACAAAGTGGCTTTGTCTCTCTCATATGGACAGATGGGTTAGTAGGTAGGTAAGTAGGTAGATTTATAGACATTTCATTAAAAAGGCATTTCAAAATGTATTTTCCATTTCCCATTAGTGAAATTATACACACACATATACAGGTACATTTAAAACCTTCAGCTGTTTCTTTATGTTTCTTATTGCTCTGAAGTGTTCAGCAGTGTCTCCTCCGTCACGTTTCACTCTCAATTCCCCCAGACAGCTGCTGTTGCTCTGATGAATTGAAATTGAAACGCGCGAGTCAAAATGTCACCCAAATGGAAACCTAATTTCACTAGGGGGACAACAGCTGAGCTGAGTGGGATCTAAGGTCCTGAGACCTCAACTCGACATGTCCCTCCCGCGGCTCATCAGACTCAGCCGCAGTGCGATCCTGGCCTTGTGAATCGAGGGCAGTCTTCCCTGTGTGCACCCCCGCCCTCCCCCCCGCAGACCTATCAGTGTGTCGCATCCGTCCCCTCCGAGTGAAGACGAGAAATGGATAGAAGGACACACTTACTTAATTGCTCTGTCGGGTGCAGACGGAGACACGGTGACAGGAGGAGAGAAATCGTTCTCCTGGCCCGACTATATCCTCCAAAACCGTAGATTTATGGCGACTCGGACGCATCTCGAGCACAAATGCATCACATTCCCGCTCTACAACCAGAGTGGATTAATACCTGTGCGTTGCTGTTTTCCACCACACCAATCACAATAATGTGCCGAGGGGAACGCGGCCACTGGGTTGAAGGTTTCTGTGGGAAATATGTGCATAACACTTCTCTCTACCTTTCCGCGTTTTATCTGTAACCATTCTGGTACTAGGAAGCCTTTAATCACAGTAATGGTGGGACAAGAAGTATGTTGTTGCGAAAAGATGCCTTTTGTTATTAGACGAATTGGGAAATGATGTTCTGACGTTGTTTACTGTTATTGATGCAGGAAGTACAACGATAAAGTATAGCTCATTATAATCAAATGTGTTTATTTAATCTTTGCTTTTAATTTGTGTACGCGTTCTTAACTCCATGACACGGCATTATCATATATATTGAAAATTACCCACGATGTGGACTGGAGAGCGGTGCGTGCGTCCACAACAATTACACAAACTCTAATGATCTACACAGCGCCAGCTATAAATAACAGTGTGTTTAAATTGCATATGAATCCCTGGGGACTTCTACCCCATGGGGAATTAATTACCCATTGATTCAACATTAATAATTCAAAGGCAACAAAGAGGAGCACAATGAGGGGAAAAAATAAACACAAAAAATCTGATCTATCCCTTCAAGGGCGGCGGGTTTGGATTCGGTGTCTCAGATAACTGATGTGGCGAAAACAAAACAACTACGTAAATAGGAGATGGTGTCGCATTGGGAAACCAGAGGAAAGTCGGCCAGCTGTTCTTCAGCAGGGGCGTCTGCGAGAAACAGGGGGTGCCGGGAAGCGGCAGCGATCGAGATCCAAAGCGTGGTGCTTGCCGTAGAGCTGTTTGGTTTAGTGAGGTGATGTTTTGGCGTACAACGGCACGGGGAATTCTCTGGGCTGCTGGGCGTGTCTCTACTGGTCTGCCTGTGGCTGGCGTGTCGGGAAATGGATGAAGAAGGAGTAAATGTGGAGCTCAGGGACACCGATCTCCTTTTCCCTTGTGTTTACTTATTTATTTAGTTTGTTTGTTTGTTTGTATGTTGTTTTCTCACATCAATATGCACAGTAAAGTGATGCAGAGCCATGCACCTGCATCAATCCAACCCTCCCCCTGAAATATCAGAGGCCTCTTACTGACACGATCAATAGGTGCTCTGGGCTCGAACCCTCACTCTGGGCCTCAGTGGCTTCCGGGTCGTCTGGATTTGGGATCGAGTTCTTCCTGGGATATAGATTACAGAACGATCTCTCGGGGGAAATGTCGGGTAGTGTGATGAGTGCTTCTCCGTTTGCTTTATTTAATACACTGAGTTATTTTGTCGCATCGCTCGGGTCACACCACTATATTACCGGCGGTATGAGGCTGCCGCCGTTATTGAGAACAGCCTTTGATACGCGGTGACATGATTTAATGGGTCTCTGTGCTGCAGAGCGGGCGCGTGGCTCCCCTGGACCCTTTGTACTGTTTCACCGCCTTAAATTGTCCTGTCATTCAGGACATTGAGAAGCGTGTTTATCCTCCGTCTCCCCTCCTTCTCAGAGCGGGGTTTTCAGACCCTTTCGATGCTGCTGGGCTCATAAATTACTGCAGGAAATTCTCCCCTTTCAATCTCCTTCTTTATCCTCAGTTATAGGCAAAGAAACATGGCGGAGCTTTGATTCCTGAGTAGTTACTGGCAAGAGCTTAATATGATTTAAGGAAACCTGTCTCTGACTCTGTCACTCCTCTACCGTGCTGGTAAAATGGCAGCATTGCCCGTCAATATCTGTAGGATAATATAAAACACACTACATCAGTACTTTGGGTTTTTATAATTATTATTTTATATCATGTTTCGGATGGTGTTTGTTTTACATCAATTTATGATGGAGAACAGGCCAAGGAACACCCAGAAAACCCATCGACTTTGACCTCATCGTATCATAGATGTGTTGATCACTGCCGTGGGATTGGAACATGTTCTGCGTTTCCGATGCCAGGATTTCAGCCCCTAGGAAACTCGGGGTTAAAACAAACCACAGCAGCCTGAACAGAGCCAAACTAGCATGGAAAAATACGATTGTTCTGCTTCTATTTCATCCTTCTCTCGTTTACCACACGGGCTCTAATGCCAGATGAGAATCTCTGGCCGCGCATGTGGAGAATTCCCCGTCCAGGTGCCGTGCGCGGGAATAAGCTTCTCTTCTTTGAGGGCTTTTGGGCATCCCACGGTGTTCGGCACGTGCGAGAGACCTGCCTCTGAGATGGACTTTGTTCTCTGTAGGTGAGCTTGGCTTCACGGAGGGAAGAAAAGAAAGTGCCTGCTTAGAAAACCATTTCCACGGCCCGTTATTTCTCCCACACAGTGCTGGCAGCTGTCTGCGGTGGCCGGGTGATTACGGTGTCTGTTTCACAGCGTCTGCTACCTGCCAGAAATGGCCTGAGGGGTGCGGGGGGTGAAACCTCTGTAGCTCTCGGCACCATGTCACTGTGCTGGATGTCCTCAGCATCCCTGGAAAAGATTGTCTTGCTCTGACACATAGACCTGTACAGAGAATACATTTTATTTATTTATGTTTGTTTGTGTGTTTTCTTTGCTTTAACCCTCATCCTCATTCAAGGCATTGACTTTTCTCTTCCTCTTTCCTCCCTCATTCTTGGAAATGACCTCAGTTTTCCAGTCCAGCGAGGTATTGTTTGAACCCAGTTGGTTTGTGGTTCTCCTCAAAGTTTATTCAGTATTCCAGGTTTCGTTCTCTCTCTCTCTCTCTCTCTCTCTCTCTCTCTCTCTCTATATATATATATATATATATATATATATATATATATATATATATATAGTACTGTGAAATTTCTCTGTACATGTTTCGCGCTTAGATGTTGCCGAGCATATCAGGGAGTCCTTTCTTTCCCCGTGTCGACACACAGGTGCGTTTGAAGTGGTGTCAGGTCCGTGTTACGATGAAGATTGCCTCTGACTGATGAGAGATGTTCTTGCGTTCCTCAGGTTTTTTTTTTCTCCCCTCCCATTTTGAAAGGGTGTCGAAACACATACAGGATCAAAGATGGAGACACCGCAAAGCCTGCCACACTTCAATACCCATTCTTCTCTTCCTCGTTGGGCTTTTTGATATCTTTCTTTCAGAACAAGGCTGCTGTTTATGTCGGGGTGTGGTGAACATGCCTCTCTCTGGAGGGTACGTGCGGGGAAAGCGTTTATGGGTTTCCGAGATGAAGCGGTGCTCGGAGAGGCTGGGCTCATCTCACATTAGCTTCTGTCACACCTGACGGTTGGCAAAGAACAGGCTGGCAGGAGATGAGGGACTCTAGGTGGTATTGTGAGTAAAACGCACAACATTGTTGCAGGATTCGGAGAAGAGGGACAATAATAGATATGTCTTAAAATAAGTAAAGTTATCTTGAAATGCAGTTTGAGATGAGGGATCGTTTGGTCTGGTCTTCACATCCAGATATCTGAGACAAGCCAATCAACAGCAATCAATAACGACATCAAAATTGTGCCCAACATGCATGTGTAGCCAAGACAGTGAGAGTGTTTTACATATAAGTTAAGAGCGATTCGGGTCTGATCTCAACCCCCTGCTGCCCCCGAGAGCTACGGACAGCAGGCGATGAGGAAGCGTACAGAGAGTGTGGTGAGACAAGGCAGGAATGTCACGCTGTCATAGAGATGTGACAGGGAGGACAGCATGGTGAGAGGGACGGCCCACAATGGCTTCCGCGTCCCTCGGGGGATTGCTGACCGCAGGCGAGCTATTGACCGGAATGATGCCGCAATTACACGCCTGCGGTGACTCTCAATGGCAGCCTTTCACGCAGGGTTTGTTTGCACAGACGGGGGCCCTGGGAGGCAGTGAGAGCTCTGTCATTCGAGTCAACATCTTCACAATGACGGAAGTAACCTGGGCTGGGGTACGCCTTGAACTGCGTGCCCGTGGCTGTGGATAGTTCACATGTCGCTGCCACGACGCCATGTGGAATAGCTCTATTCATGAGCAATCAGAGCATTCGCACCTTCAAGAAATCTGGGGGGGCGTGGGAGGTTTTTCTGTGCTGTACAAAACAAATACAGAAAATAACGACAAGTAAACATATGGTGCGGTCAAAGATCGAGGTTTAAATATAGTTAATTATTGTCAGGAAAACAGTGTCTTCCTACTATTTAATATGTATTTATTCTCTTCTGCACGATGCATTACTCTATAACATATGGCTGCACTGACACAGTCGCCGTGTTGTTCTGCACTGCTTGAAACTTGCGTCACCGTCACCCGTTCCTCCTTGCCGTGCCTCGGCCTCAGAGCTTCCCAATGCGAATGACTTTGCAAACATATGGCTGTAACTGTGCCCTTTTAAACCGGCTCGCATATAAATTCACTCCCAACTTTGCATTTCAAAGTTTTCGATGACCCCGAGAAACTCGACTTTATCTTGTACCTGTAATTAGCTTTTCCGGCAGTTTCCGATTCCACACCGTTCTCTCCACCGGTCTCTCATACCTCCGGACGGGGCTTTTCAATTAAGCGCCGCGCTGCGCAGTTGGCTGCGTTCTCTGACAGAGGGGTTAATGATCGTGATTCGGAGAGAGCTTCATCCTTCTTGCTTTGCCAGGTGACATGAATAGGGCCCGTGCCGCGGAGCCGTGCCACTCTCTTACCCGGCACCTCGTTAATTTCACTTTATCACAAAGAGCTATTTATCTTGATGCCCGTTCAGCGCCAGGCGAGGTTTCGGGAGTAAATCATGATGGATGGGGGGGAGAAGACGGCTCTTTGAAAGCCGACGCGGAAAGGGGGCGCTTTGATGTGGCTGCAGTGAAAGTGAACCAGCTTTCATCCCCCTATCGGCAGATTACAGGTTTGGCATCGTAAGAGCGGGCTGTGTTAATACTTCACCTCTGAAATTGGCGGGGAAGGAAAGCCGCCTGGCTCTGTGTCCTCTGGGCCCTCCGAGACTTGCCAGACGTGTGTCCCGTCCCATAGTGTGCAGAGAAAGTGTCTGCATGTGACTGTCATCTGAAATATGTATTAATATTATTAGTAGTAGTAGTGGTAATAATAATATGTAAAATTTATAGAGAGAGAGAAAGGAGGGAGCGAGAGGGAAGGAGAAGGAGAGAGATGGAGGGAGGGAGAGAGAGAGTATTATTATTATTATTATTATTATTATTATTATTATTATTATTATTATTATTATTATTATTATACTACTACTACTTATTTCAACGATGCCCGACACATCATCAGTCAAACATAGGACTGCATTGCATGTGTATTGTGGTCGAACAGAAATGTAGAAAATAAGATTGTGGATTCAGTCACTCAGTGATGCAATGCACAGCAACAGCAGCGAGAGAGAGGGGGGGGTGGGAGGCACAGGGCAGCAGTGGGTGATGCTTCAACAGAAAGCAATTAGTAGAATTAAACTCAGGGTGACGCAATGCTCTGGCACCGCTCGGCGGTGGGGGTAGAGGGTGAATCAGCACCTGAGGCGGCTTTGCACAAGAACAGCCTCTAAACCACTTCCTCCCGGCCTTGTCCTGATCCCATTCTTGCCCACCGTTGTGGCTTCATTGAGGAATGAAAGAAACTAAACTGAAATAAATAATACCTAACGTTCAGCGTGTGAGAGCCCACTTCCACCACGATCGCCGAGTGCGCCGTGGCTGAATTCGGAGTTCAGAGTCGGCAGCTCTCCCAGCCCTCCTGCGGTGACAGATCTCTTGGCGTGGCTCCGGCTCCAGCGCTGGCCCGTCTGAGCGTGCCGTGAGAATCAAAGTGACAGGACAGTTAAACTGCAGCAGCCGCCATGCCGAAGCGGGGCACCCCGGGGTTGTACCGGGACTCGAGCTCTGGCAGAGATGATCCAGTGACTTCTCTCGACCGCGGCCCCGGTCCCTGTGGAGACGGCTTTGCTGAATCAGCTGCACCGGCGCTCTGGCTGACTTCTGCCCTTCCTGTCCCCCCCCGCCGTCTGGCCTGTCACTTATCCGTGTCGGCGGATGCCACAATCGGAGAGATCAAACCCTGTCAGAAACAGACACAACCATCAGAGAGTTAGTCAGCACTGCCAGGGAGTGGCAGTGTCTGCCGGGACTCTGTGCCCCCCGGCAGCCATGCTCTGTGTAAGGAGGGGTCACACCTCCCCAGGGATGTGAAAAACACAGCTGTTGCTTCTTCAAGCGCTGCAGTTATTGTGATCATGAGGCAGGGGTAGGAGAAGTCACAGTAAAGTGAAAGACATGCTCACAACACATAAGCAAGCAGGAGCTCGGATTAATCACAGTGCGTTAGAGCAATGCCCCGGTGAATAGTCGGGCTTCGAGGGTGAGAGGTGAGGGTTAGGGCTGGGCACCACCGGGCTCAAGTCCTCAGTGCGGTGGCAGATCTGACCTGCGCTCCGGTCACTCCCGCAGTGGGCCCCAGTCAGGCAGCACTG